>NC_048565.1:65532937-65856687 GCF_013265735.2 Oncorhynchus mykiss
TCTCTCTCTCTCTCTCTCTCTCTCTCTCTCTCTCATGATTCCCGTCTGTCCAGCTGTGCCTCTCTTTATCTCCCACTTCCGAAGCCCATCACGGCAGCTTTGGCCACTGCCATCACCCCTCACTCCCCATCCCTCCCCTCCACCCCCCCCACCCTGCACTTGACAGGATCCCAGCCTGCTGGTAACATCAAAGCGACGTGGCGTGGAGCTCCCAGGGCCCCGGCCTGGCTGCCACTAGAAACAGGAGGAGGCTTAGAGACCAAGTCTTTTGTTCTGTCAACTCTTCTTTCTCTCCTCCTCCACTTTCTTTCTCAAGTGAGCCCACCTATCCCATTCATTTAGGGATTGTAAAAGAAGATTGGTGAGTTCATAAAGAAAACGGTCTGGCCTAAGACTTTTCTTATGGGGGGAGCCGTAAAAATCACGATCCTTGCTCACCAGGGACAATGGGTTGTTCTGGCAGTGGGGAGTGGGGGACCGAGGAGGAGGGAGGATGGCTGTACTATATGAAGGAATTGGGTGAAAGTGTACTGAGATGTTGCTTTGGCTACTTTGTCCAAAGTGAGGACAAGTCATAATTGTAAGTATGTTTGGCTTAACAGTAAATGTAAAAAAAAAAAACGAATGTAGCGATCTAATATTTCACACAACATTGCGGTAATTTAACATATATATATATATTTGTTTTATTAAACAGGCTGAAGTTGAAGTTGAATACAAATGACTTATGGACACTTCATTCAATATAACGCAAAAATAGTCAAATAACCCAAGCTGTTCACTTTCCTCACACAGCAAACATTTTTGAGAAAAGACCAAATTTTCTATAACTCCTCATTGATATTCTAACACGTGTTCTCCAGTCAACATGGTCTGTTTTGATCATCTGTGTTTGACTGAGCAGCATCAGTTGGTTTTGAGAGGAAATCTCTTCAAAGGCCTGTAAGTCTTGCTGTCTGCACACAGCGTGCCACCGCCCCTCTCTGCAACTGGAGCCTTGTAGCATGCTCAGCTAGCCACACAGACTGCACCGAGACACACACCGAGAGAGAGAGGTTGGGGTTACGATAGCATCAGTACACCTCGTTCCTCTGTTTCCCTCATTCTTTTGGCGAACATGGTTACTGTGTTGTGACGGGAAGCCAGCGGTTATGGTTCCAACCACAGTAGTGTGACGATTGGATGGGTACCTCTTTCACTGCCCTCTGAGAGAGATACAGCGGGGATGACATGCCTATCAAAGTGGTGGTGGGGCTCTCTGTGCCTCTCACTGTTCCTCTCTCTCTCTCTCTCACACACAAACACACACACACACACACACACACACACACACACACACACACACACACACACACACACACACACACACGTGCACACACACACACACACACACACACACACACACACACACACACACACACACACATCGACTGTAAATGTGTGTGTGTGTGTGTGTCAATCACACTGCGAACTGAGACATTTTGGGCAAACAGAGCAGGGTAGATGAATGAAAAATGCCTGTGCCTCACTCTACTGTTAACTAGACTTCTCCTCTCTGAAAGAGCATGAGGTACTGAGTACTGTTGACGTCTATCTTTTCGTATTGAATGCAATGTATTGACTTATGCAACCGTGATGCATCCGTTTTTTTTTCTCTGGAAAAAAACACTTTCTGTGTCTTGTAAGCTGATAACCAGCCTCCCCTGACATATATGCATGTTACTGTCTGTCTGCTGCGTTCATCGCTCTTTACTCCACTCCACTCTGGCCTGTGGTTGGACTGTTTTGGCTACTGGGGGCCTGCATGTTGACGTAGGTTGTGCAGTGCTTTCATGAGCAAACATTCACACATGGTGTCGCAGGCAAACACATGCACGCATGCATACAAGCGCTGGCGGATGGACACACGCAGGCACGTATGCAGATAATCACAATCACATACACGATAGCGCACATAAACATACAGTTGAAGTCCGAAGTTTACATACACCTTAGCCAAATACATTTAAACTCAGTTTTCACAGTTCCTGATATTTAATCCTTAATCCTATTCCCTGTTTTAGGTCAGTTAGGATCACCACTTTATTTTAAGAATGTGAAATGTCAGAATAACAGTAGAGAGAATGATTTATTTCAGCTTTTATTTATTTCATCACATTCCCAGTGGGTTAGAAGTTTACATACACTCAATTAGTATTTGGTAGCATTGCTTTTAAATTGTTTAATTTGGGTCAAATGTTTTGGGTAGGCTTCCACAAGCTTCCCACAATAAATTTGAATAATTTTGGCCCATTCCTCCTGACAGAGCTGGTGTAACTGAGTCAGGTTTGTTGGCCTCCTTGTTCACACATGCTTTTTCAGTTCTTCCCACACATTTTCTATAGGATTGAGGTCAGGGCTTTGTGATGGCCACTCCAATACCTTGACTTTGTTGTCCTTAAGCCACAACTTTGGAAGTATGCTTGGGGTCATTGTCCATTTGGAAGACCCATTTGCGACCAAGCTTTAACTTTAACCTGACTGATGTCTTGAGATGTCTTGCTTAAATATGTCCACATAATTTTCCTCCCTCATGATGCCATCTATTTTGTGAAGTGCACCAGTCCCTCCTGCAGCAAAGCAACCCCACAACATGATGCTGCCACCCCCGTGCTTCACATCGTGTTCTTCAGCTTGCAAGTCTCTCCCTTTTTCCTCCAAACATAACGATGGTCATTATGGCCAAACAGTTCTATTTTTGTTTCATCAGACCAGAGGACATTTCTCCAAAAAGTACGATCTTTGTCCCCATGTGCTGTTGCAAACCGTAGTCTGGCTTTTTTATGGCGGTTTTGGAGCAGTGGCTTCTTCCTTGCTGAGCGGACTTTCAGGTTATGTCGATATAGGACTCATTTTAAGGTGGATATAGATACTTTTGTACCTGTTTCCTCCAGAATCTTCACAAGGTCCTTGTGCTGTTGTTCTGGGATTGATTTGCACTTTTCGCACCAAAGTACAGTCATCTCTAGGAGACAGAACACATCTCCTTCCTGACTGGTATAACGGCTGCGTGGTCCCATGGTGTTATACCTTCGTACTATTATTTGTACAGATGAACGTGGTACCTTCAGGCATTTGGAAATTGATCCCAATGATGAACCAGACTTGTGGAGGTCGGCAATTTTTTTCTGAGGTCTTGGCTGATTTCTTTTGATTTTCCCATGATGTCAAGCAAAGAAGCACTGAGTTTGAAGGTAGGCCTTGAAATACATCCACAGGTACACCTCCAATTGACTCAAATGATGTCAATTAGCCTATCAGAAGCTTCTAGAGCCATGACATAATTTTCTGGAATTTTCCCAGCAGTTTAAAGGCACAGTGAACTTAGTGTACGTAAACTTCTGACCCACTGGAATTGTGATACAGTGAATTATAAGTGAAATAATCTGTCTGTAAACAATTGTTGGAAAAATTACTTTTGTCATGCACAAAGTAGATGTCCTAACCGACTTGCCAAAACTATAGTTTGTTAACAAGAAATTTGTGGAGTGGTTGAAAAGTGAGTTTTAATGATTCCAACCTAAGTGTTTGTAAACTTCCGACTTCAACTGTATAAACACGATATGATGCAGGGCGGGCATGGTACGTGATGTTCTGTTGTGCAGCTCTGTTAGTGTGAAAGTGTGTTTGTCCCAGCTGGTGCAGTAATCTCCTTCATCTCTCCCCATCAGCACACTGAGGCTGTGGGCCATGGCTGCATTTACGCGCAATGTGGTTTGACAGGCCTGTGATGCACACAACTACGCCTGATAAGACATGTTCATCTCACCGCTCTGGTTTCCTCTTCACAGCAATCTGTCCTAGAGTCGTAGCCTCTCTCTTTCTCTCTCTCTCTCTGTAGTTTCTCTCTTTCTCTTATTTCTGTCGCTCTCTGTTGTTGTGACATTGCAGGTTAGTGTGTTAACCGTTAGTAGAGAAGCACTGAGTATTCAATTTACAGTACTCACTCGGATTACTGTCCTTTGTATTGTACTTACTGTCTGTACTAACCTGTTTCCCTACATCTCTTGCTCTCGACAGAAACACACACACACACACACACACACACACACACACACACACACACACACACACACACACACACACACACACACACACACACACACACACACACACACACACACACACACACACACACACAGAGAAATGCATGGCTGGTATTCTATTGCTCGACTAAGCAACATTACTCCTCAGTTTAACATTGAAAAATGTACAGTAGAATTCAAGAGAACAGCAAAAAGTTAACTCATCGGCATAAGCAGCTATGATTGAGTACCTCCTCTCATTTGTACTTCGCCTTAATATGCTCTTAACATAATGCCTGCTGGCAACCGAATGCTATAAGAGTGGCAACATCTAAGTTATTGTTTTGCATTTTGTGAAATGTTGCATATTGTCATTGTAAATCCCCTCTGTTCTTGTCTTCTTTCATGTCGTTGTCACTGTAGAAGTTAACATTCACTGTGTTGGCATTGGAGCAGGTGGCCTGCAATCTCTCTCTAACTGGGTCATCTGTGAAGGCTAGCTGATAGTGAATATCCACGATGCACTCCTCTGCTCATAAAACACACTCATCATACAACACAGTACACCGCCTCTCAACTGATAAGTATGAACCACATCTAGACTTCCTGTCTCTAAACCACACACACGCTCATTCAACTTTCATTTAATTTCATTTGCTCTTATTTCATATATACTCCCAATATCTAATATGTCATATACAGTGCATTTAATAGACCAATACGACTCGAGATGGTGTGCATTGTAGGGTCAAAAGGGACATTGCAAAACAGGATGTCTCCTTAAAAAGTGTTGTCACATAGTCGATGAGCAGACTGGAGTGGAAGGGAAGTTTTGTACAGGGGTCTGGTGTCAGCAGGAGGGTCAGAGAGGGATGAAGTAAACAACAGGGAAAAGGAGAGGCAGAGGCAAGACAGTGAGAGAGAAAGAGAGTCACAATGACAGAGAGAGAAAGAGAGTCACAATGACAGAGAGAGAAAGAGAGTCACACTGACAGAGAGAGAAAGGGAGAAGGAATCTTTTTTTTTAAAGAAACCCTGACACCATAAAGCAGCAGACAGCCCAGAAGAGACAGAGTGCAAGTTGGATGGCATGAGAGTGCACCTGTACCATAGGGGGGAAACACTGTTGAACTTAACCAGAGTTGGCAGCACCTCAGCTTGACCTTGTCTCCGTCAGCGACCGTGGTCCTCTTATCCCATTATGGAATGGACCATGGCGGTGGAGTGGGGATCGACCGTGGACTAACCCCTCACCCCCCTGTTATGCTACGTTGGTCTGTCTCTCTCGGGGGCCCAGGACAAACATCAGCACTGGGAACAAACAGGCTGCTAATGTGGAATGACAGGACATACAATTATAATCTCACAGACACACTGACACACGCACGCACGCACGCACACACACACACACACACACACACACACACACACACACACACACACACACACACACACACACACACACACACACACACACACACACACACACACACACACACACACACACACACACACACACGCACACACACACCATTTGGTATTTTGTTGACAGTGGTGGAAAACTGTCTCAGGCACTGGCTCCAGAATCCAGAAACCCTTCAATTGGGTTGAGATCTGGTGACTGACAAACACACACTTCAAACTACCTATGCTCCTTTGAGACCCCTCTTTCAGTCACTGAGATGTATTCTTCTAACCATGGTCGCCAAAATAATGGACAACTGGGTATTTTTATACATAACCCTAAGCACGATGGGATGTTAGTTGCATAATTAACTCAGGAACCACACTTGTGTGGGTTTTATTTTAATTTTATTTTTAAAACTTTGTATCCCTGATTTATTCAAGTGTTTCCTTTATTTTGTCAGTTACCAGCATGTGAGAGAGTAGCTTGGTTGAGGCGGGTGAATACCCCTGTGTGTCACGCCCTGATCTGTTTCAGGTGTCGCCTATCTTCCCCATGATCCCCTGTGTATTTATACCTGTGTTCTCTGTTTGTCTATGGCCAGTTCGTCTTGTTTGTCAAGTCAACCAGCGTTTTTTGTCTCAGTGCCGGCTTTTCCCCAGTATCTCTTTTTTTCACCTCCTGGTTTTCACCCTTGCCTGTCCTGCCTCTGAGCTTGCCTGCCTGACCACTCCACTCTGCCTGCCCCTGACCCTGAGCCTGCCTGCCGTCCTGTACCTTTGCCCCACTACTCTGGATTACCGACCTCTGCCTGACCTGACCCTGAGCCTGCCTGCCGTCCTGCACCTTTGCCCCACTACTCTGGATTATCGACCCCTGCCTGCCTTGACCTGTCGTTTTCCTGCCCCTGTTGCTGTAATAAACATTGTTACTTCAATACAGTCTGCACTTGGGTCTTACTTGATTCCTGATAGTACGAACTGGCCATAACTGACCCAGCAGACTTGGACCAGCTCCGCAACTACATCTCCTCCCAAGGAGCCACCATTGGTAGGCATGAGGAGTTTCTTTGCGGTCTGATGGAGGGTTCCAGGCCGTGGCTGAACGCCATGACCTAGCTTTGGATGCATTACGGGAGCAGCAACCCACAGAACACTGCATACCTCCCCAGAATCGCTACAATGGAGAATCCAGAACCTGCTGGGCCTTTCTCTCCAAGTGCTCCCTCATTTTCGAGCTGCAGCCTTCTTCGTACCCCTCGGGCCACTCGAGGGTAACGTACATCATTACGCTGGTGTCCGGGAGGGCACTCGCCTGGGCCACAGTGGTGTGGGAGCAACAATCTGCCATCTGCCTCAGTCTGGAGGTATTCGTGGCGGAGGTGAGAAAAGTTTTGAGGCACCGGTGTCTGGGAGAGAGGCTGCCCGGAGGTTACTCCAGCTTCGGCAGGACTCCCTCAGTGTGGCAGACTATGCAGTGGAATTCCGCACACTAGCAGCAGAGGGTGCCTGGAACCCAGAAGCGCTGTTTGACATGTTCTGTATCGGAGGAAGTAAAGGACGATTTTGCAGCCCAAGAACTACCGATGGATCTTGACTCACTCATCCCTTTGACCAACCGGATCGATGGACGGCTATAGGAAGGAGAAGAGGTCTGATTGCAGTCCTAATTGCTCACTCAAGGATACCACCTTGCATCTGATGGACTCTGGAAGTTCCCGGTGTCTACATCCCCGAGAGGTTCTGAGCTTACCCGAGTTCCTCTAAGTGCCTCCGAAGACTGATGATTTACCTCTTCCCGAGCCGATGCTGCTCAGCAGGGCTCTCTCCAGCCGAACGCGTACGCAGACTTAACACCCAGAGTTGTCTGTATTGCGGTACTGCCGGTCATTATGTGTCTACCTGTCCCTTCAAGAGACCTAACTCATTGGTAGGAATGAGTACTCTGGTGGGTCCTAAAGACAATTTAGCTTCTCCCACTACTCGCCCCCCTCTCCCTGCCACCCTGCTGTGGGGCGACCAGTCCAAATCTCTCCAGATACTCATTGACTCGGGTGCCGATATGAGTCTTATGGACGTTACCCTGGAGTCCGAGCTGGGCATCGCCACTCTACCCTTCCCCTTTCCCGTGAATGTTAAAGCTCTGGACGGGCATTTTATAGGCCTTGGTCACCCACCATATCACCCCAAACAACCTACAACTGTCGGGGAACCACAGTGAGATGATCCAATTCCTGCTAATTGAGTCTCCGGAGGTTCCTGTGGTATTGGGATTCTCATGACTCCAGCGACACAATCCCTTGATTGACTGGTCTACTGGTGCTATCGTGGGCTGGAGCCGTTCTGCCACACTGATTGCCTGAAATCAGCTCTGCCTGCCCTGGGACGTCTTCCTGGGGGCTTGAAAATTGCCCATGATCTCTCCGCCATTCCCACAGAGTACCAGGACCTCCGGGAGGGGTTCAGTAAGGCTTGGGCCAATTCGCTTCCGCAACACCAACCGGTACCCAAAGATGTTAAGCCGGATGCCCTGGCATACCACTATAGCCCCGCGGCTACACCCCCGGAAGTCAAGACCTTTCCCCCCCTGCTCCAAGATCATTATCCCCTCTGCTGTTCATCCTCTGTTGCCCCGTACCCTCTGTATACTTCCTACTTTTCATGCATCAAGATGTTAACCTGTGTCTCACAGCTCTTTGTCTCCTGTTACTCTGGATTATCGACCCCTGCCTGCCTTGACCTGTCTATTGCCTGCCCCTGTTGCTGTAATAAACATTGTTACTTCAACACAGTGTGCACTTGGGTCTTACCTGAAACGTTATACTGCGGAAGGCCTTACAATAGTCAAAGTCCCCTAAATGTGAACGACTATACAGACAAGCTATTTTTGACAACTTCACCGCATGTAACATAACATATACCATGGGTAGACATTGTTTTGCTTGTATAAGACAATAGAAAACTTTGGCTTTACATCTTGCCTTTGAATTGTGGTTGTAAACAACAGGCTGCATAAAGACTCCAAACTTAGAATCAGTCTGCCTACTTGGCAGGGTCTGTATCCAGTAACCAAAGCCCAATGGCAGACTCAGATACCTCCAGTCTCAAATTTGGCAAGAACACATACACAATCTCTGGCATACTTTATACATTGAAACACACGACAGACACACAGACAGACGTACGTACGTACGTACGTACACATACTGGCATATACAGTACAGTCAAACACACACAAACTATAATTCCATGTCCACTCTCTGAGTGACCTGGAGAGGAACATGCAGATAAAATGAAATTAAATAATATTTGTCACATGCGCCGAATACAATATAGATCTTACCATGAAATGCTTACCTACAAGCCCTTAACCAACAATGCAGTTCAAGAAATAGCGAGTTAAGAAGATAGTTACTAAATAAAATAAATACAATCAAAAAGCAACACAAGAAAATGACATAACAATAACGAGGCTATATACAGGGGGAACTGAGTCAATGTGTGTGGGTACACGTTAGTCAAGGTAATTTGTAAAGTGACTATGCATGGATAATTACCAGTGAGTGGCAGCAGTGTAAAAACAAAGGGTGGGTGGGGGGGGGGCTTAATGTAAATAGTCTGGGTTGCTTAATTGTTCAGCAGTCTTATGGCTTGGGGGTAGAAGCTGTTAAGGAGCCTTTTGGTCCTAGACTTGGTGCTCCGGTACCACCTGCCATGCGGTAGCAGAGAGAACAGTCTATGACTTGGGTGACTGGAGTCTTTGACCAATTTTTGGGCCTTCCTCTGACACCGCCTAGTATAAAGGTCCTGGATGTCAGAAAGCTTGCCCCCAGTGATGTACTGGGCAATACGCACTATCCTCTGTAGAGCCTTATGGTTAGATGCCCAGAAGTTAACATACCAGATTGTGATGCAACCGGTCAGGATGCTCTCAATGGTGCAGCTGAACAACTTTTTGAGGATCTGAGAACTCATGCCAAATCTTTTCATTCTCCTGAGGGGAAAACGGTTTTGTTTTGCCCTCTTCACGACTGCCTTGGTAAGTTTGGACCATGATAGTTTGTTGTTGATATGGACACCAAGGAACTTGAAACCCTCGACCCGCTCCACTACAGCCTGTCGATGTTAATGGGAGCTTGTTCGGCCTACCTTTTCCTGTAGTCTACGATCAGCTTTGTCTTGCATCACACTACCAGGTCTCTGACCGCCTCCCTATAGGCTGTCTCATCGTTGTTGGTGATCAAGCCTACCACTTTTGTGTCGTAATGATGGTGTTGGAGTCGAGCTTGGCCACGCAGTTGTGGGTGACAGGAGGGGATGAAGCACGCATGTTGAGGAACAGCTTGGCAGATGTGTTTTTTTCCCTACCCTTACCACCTGGGGGCAGCCCATCAGGATGTCCAGGATCCCGTTGCAGAGGGAGGTATTTGTTCCCAGGGTCCTTAGTGATGCGCTTTGAACAGCATTCTCACACAGGTGTTCCTTTTGTCCAGGTGGGAAAGGGCAGTGTGGAATGGAATTGAGATTGCATCGTCTGTGGATCTGTTGGGGTGGTTTGTCGAATTGGAGTGGGTCTAGGGTTTCCGGCATGATGGTGTTGATGTGCGCCATGACCAGCCTTCAAAGCACTTCATGGCTACTGACGTGAGTGCTATGTGGTGGTAATCATTTAGGCAGGTTTCCTTTGCTTTCTTGGGCACAGGGAATATGGTGGTCTGTTTGAAACGTATGTATTACAGACTCGGTCAACGAGAGGTTGAAAATGTCAGTGAAGACACTTGCCAGTTGGTCCGCGCATGCTTTGAGTACACGTCCTGGTAATCCCTCTGGCCCTGCGGCTTTGTGAATCTTGACCTGTTTAAAGGTCTTGTTCACATTGGCTATGTAGAGTGTGATCACACCGTCATCTGGAACAGCTGGTGCTCTCATGCATGCTTCAGTGTTGCTTGCCTTGAAGCATGCATATAAGGCATTTAGCTCTTCTGGTTGCCTCGCGTAACTGGGCAGCTAGTGGCTGGGTTTCCCTTTGTAGTCCGTAATATTTGTAAAGCCCTGCCACATCCGAAGAGCGTCAGAGCCGGTGTAGTAGGATTCAATCTTAGTACTGTGTTGATGCTTTGCCTGTTTAATGGTTCGTCTGAGGGCATAGCGGGATTTCTTAAAAGTGTCCGGATTAGTGTGCCGCTCCTTGAAAGCGGCAGCTCTAGCCTTTAGCTCTGTGCCGGAATAAAACTTTGTTCTGTACCTTCTGCTTCCTGCGCCAGACTCCGCACCCACTACGCCTAAAGTGCGTAACAACGCCATGCAGAGGATATGGTGAGAGCAGGGACAGGGCAGCAGGACAGGATAGGATTGGTGGCAGGGACGAGGGCAAGGTCCGGGTCAGGGGTAGTATAGTAGACTGGGTTGGGGGCTGTTTGTTGACCTCAGGGTGATAGACAGACACTTCGCAGACAGACAGTAACCCAAACCTAGTCCAGCAAGAGAACAACCCGTTGCATCAATCAAACCATCCCTTTCCCCCTCCACCCTCCAGCGTTTTCCCTCCCACAAAGCATCCTATCCCAACCCCCACATCCTGGGCCCAGGCTTCCTCCAGTAGAGCAGTCCCTGACAGGCTGAGACTTGTTGTTGAAGCTCCAGTCAGTCAGTCCCACACCAAGCAGGTCACCCATGATACAAGTCAGTATTTGACATCCATTCATGTCTGAGGACGTTAGGAGATGAGGTGGAAACCAGTCACTAGGGGCAACAGTGATGCTGTAAGCATCAGCTTCTGGTTCCAAAGATTGCATGTTTGAATCCAGCGATAGAAAGTTGTTTTTTGTATTTTTGTTTTAAGCCTATCCCAAACCTTCACCTTAACCATTCGGAGTTAATGCCTAAACTTAACCTTAAACACTTTGAAATTTGACGCTTGAGAAACATGGATGCAATTCGAATTCTGTCGTGAGACTGTGAAAGCTTGATGCCCACACACTCCTCTACCCCCAGCTCACCTCCCCACACATCCCTAGCCTCCTACGCCTTACAGAAAGCCTGCTACCTGTCACCCTACACCCACACTTTACACTCACCCACTTCCCCACACCCATAGCAGATCAGCTAACAGACAGCACCGCCAACACACACACACATATGGTATGAACACACACACATAAACGCGAGCACACACACACACACACACACACACACACACACACACACACACACACATACACACACACACACACACACACACACGGACAAACGCACACAAACGCACAGGCAGGCTCCTCCAATGCAAACAGACAGGCTGGTGCATGACAGCACAGCTATTCTAGAGTAGGTAAACAAGGTTCTCAATGGTCCTACACCTCGTCTCTCACACACACACCTCTGACTGAGACAAATCACGGTAGAGTAGAATGACCGGTCTCCATCTACACACATTGAAGCTCATACAGTAGAGTGAGGGGTGTTAAACGATAGTATTTTAGGTACAGTAACGAGTCTGGAGGACACATTGGAACAAAGAAACCCTGGAGAGATCACATTAAGATTCATATAGGGTACTGGAATGTCTTGGTCCATAGCCCTACATTCAGAGCCTACTACCCCATCTACCAGCTCTCACAGTCTCACGTCAGAATTAGACGTTCATCTGTGTGTCTCAAATGTCAAAATTTCGAAGTTGTTCCAAACTTCTAATTGGAAGTGTTCAAGGTTACATTTAGGCACTAACTCTGAATGGTTCAGGTAAGGGTCTAGGTTTGGAATAGCCTTCAAACACAATTAAAAAAATAAAATAAAAGCAAACCTCCCTTTTTCAGAACCCTGTCTTTCAAAGATAATTTGTAAAAATCCAACTTCACAGATCTTCATTGTAAAGGGTTTAAACACTGTTTCCCATGATTGTTCAAAGAACCATAAACAATGAATGAACATGCACCTACAGATAAGTCATTAAGACACTAATAGCTTACAGACGGTAGGCAATTAAGGTCACAGTTATGAAAAATTAGGACACTAAAGAGGCCTTTCTACTGACTCTGAAAAACACCAAAAGAAAGATGCCCAGGCTCCCTGCTCATCTGCGTGAATGTGCCTTAGGCATGCTGCAAGGAGGCATGAGGACTGCAGATGTGGCCAGGGCAATAAATTGCAATGTCCATACTGTGAGACACCTAAGACAGCTCTACAGGGAGACAGGACGGACAGCTGATCTTACTTGCAGTGGCAGACCACGTGTAACAACACTTGCACAGGATTGATACATCCGAACATCACACCTGTGGGACAGGCACAGGATGGGAACAACAACTGCCCGAGTTACACCAGGAATGCACAATTCCTCCATCAGTACTCAGACTGTCCAAAATAGGCTGAGAGAGGCTGGACTGAGGGCTTGCAAGCCTGTTGTAAGGCAGGTCCTCACCAGACATCACTGGCAACAACGTTGCCTATGGGTATAAACCCACTGTCGTTGGACCAGACAAGCAAAAAGTGCTCTTCGCTGACGAGTCACGGTTTTGTGTCACCAGGGGTGATGGTCGAATCCGTGTACATCGTCGAAAGAAAGAGCGTTACAACAAGGCCTGTACTCTGAAGCGGGATCGATTTGGAGGTGGAGGGTCCGTCATGGTCTGGGGCGGTGTGTCACAGCATCATCGGACTGAGCGTGTTGTCATTGCAGGCAATCTCAACGCTGGGCGTTACAGGGAAGAAATCCTCCTCCCTCATGTAATACCCTTCCTGCAGGGTCATCCTGACATGACCCTCCAGCATGACAATTCCACCAGCTATAGTGCTCATTCTGTGCATAATTTCCTGCAAGACACGAATGTCAGTGTTCTGCCATGGCCAGCGAAGAGCCTGGATCTCAATTCCATTGAGCACGTCTAGGACCTGTTGGATCAGAAGGTGAGGGCTAGGGCCATTCCCCCCAGAAATGTCTGGGAACTTGCAAGTGCCATGGTGGAAGTGTGGGGTAACATCTCACAGCAAGAACTGCCAAATCTGGTGCAGTCCATGAGGAGGAGATGCACTGCAGTACTTAATGCAGCTGGTGGCCATATCAGATACTGACTGTTACTTTTGATTTTGAACCCCCCTTTGTTCAGGGACACATTATTACATTTCTGTCAGTCACATGTCTGTGGAACTTGTTCAGTTTACATCTCAGTTGTTGAATCTTGTTATGGTCATACAAATATTTACACATGTTAAGTTTGCTGAAAATGAATGCAGTTGGCAGTGAGAGTATGTTTCTTTTTTTTTGCTGAGTTTACTTATATTGCTGGATTTGAACATGCAACCTTTGGAGCAAGGGGCAGATGTATATGCCCATCCACCATCCACAATGCCTAGCAAAACTGAAACCTCACTGTTGCCCCTAGTGGCTAGTTTCGTCATCATCTCTCGACGTCCTCAGATAAGGATGGACGTTGAAAACTGACCTGCATCACGGCTGACCCCATACCTCGCCAACCATGAAGGGACTACCCACTCCCCTGCCCCCTCTGTCACATCAAAGCTTGGCGGCCACCTTTGTCCCCTCAGCCTCCCCTCAGTCTGCTCAGTGAGGTAGAGCCTGCACAGCTCCTGGTTATCCTGTGTCTCTCATGCTCTAAATGAGATCAGGCCAGGCCTCCGAGCTGCAGATTAGGAAGGACCGGGATGCGACAGTTCTCATTGTCAACCCAGGTAATTCCCTTCCGCTGCACTTGGATTACTGTGACCACCACAGATCAGATGGGATGTGAACTGCCCCTCTCTCTCTTCCCTCTCTTCCCTCTCTTTTACGGATTGTATTTACCCACGTATGTAACCATAGCGGTCGGTATTACGGTAAGGGACGTTGGCGCATGGATGTATACAAATCAAATCAAATCAAATGTATTAATATAGCCCTTCTTACATCAGCTGATATATCAAAGTGCTGTACAGAAACCCAGCCTAAAACCCCAAACAGCAAGCAATGCAGGTGTAGAAGCACAGTGGCTAGGAAAAACTCCCTAGAAAGGCCAAAACCTAGGAAGAAACCTAGAGAGGAACCAGGCTATGAGGGGTGGCCAGTCCTCTTCTGGCTGTGCCGGGTAGAGATTATAACAGAACATGGCCAAGATGTTCAAATGTTCATAAATGACCAGCAGGGTCAAATAATAATAATCACAGTAGTTGTCGAGGGTGCAACAAGTCAGCACCTCAGGAATAAATGGCTGGCTTTTCATAGTTGATCTTTCAGAATATCTCTACCGCTCCTGCTGTCTCTAAAGAGTTGAAAACAGCAGGTCTGGGACAGGTAGCACATCCGGTGAACATGTCAGGGTTCCATAGCCGCAGGCAGAACAGTTGAAACTGGAGCAGCAGCACGGCCAGGTGGACTGGGGACAGCAAGGAGTCATCATGCCAGGTAGTCCTGAGGCATGGTCCTAGGGCTCAGGTCCTCCGAGAGAGAGAAAGAAAGAAAGAGAGAATTAGAGAGAACATACTTAAATTCACAATGGACAACGGATAAGACAGGAGAAGTACTCCAGATATAACAGACTGACCCTAGCCCCCCGACACATAAACTACTGCAGCATAAATACTGGAGGCTGAGACAGGAGGGGTCAGGATATACCACTACTGCAGCTACACAAAGGTGACATGAAAACAAAGACATATGCATACAGTAGGCACTTACTGTCAGTTCCTGTGACACTGGATCAACGAGTGCATCATTCAGAGGGGTACATGTTATTTCCAGGGAGCCGCTGTTGTCCTCAGAGGGACAGGTGGGGAGAATGCCTGTTCACACTGTTCCCTTGTGTGTCTCTGTGGCTGTGGCCCTGAGAAGGTGGCTAGTGTGTGTGTGTGACCCCTGGGTTGTCTTGCAGCATGCGAGGGAGAGTGTTTGTGCTATCAGCCTGGTTAGCACCTGTCCATGTGGCCTGGTTGGGCTATAAACAGCTAACACTGATCTGTGGCTGGGCTGGGCTGGGGAGGCTGGGTGGGACTGTGGGGCTGGCAAGAGCAGTCACTCAAGGAATCTGCAGCAGGGGGCAACTACACAAGGCCAAGGGCGCACACACACACACACACAAATGCACATACACACACTGAAGCATGCACCTCCGCACGAACACACACACAGTAAACACATGCATCTTGAAACAAAATGGGATACTGACAGGCACTCACACTCACAGACAAACACAAACAAATAACATGACACAAAGGCCAAGGGCACAGAAATAGAAACAGATGCCCATAGTCACACACACACACACACACACACACACACACACACACACGCACGCACACGCACACGCACACGCACACGCACACACACACATACACACACACACTAACACACACACACAGAGATCTACCCCAGCAGTAACAATCTGATGCCATGGAGTATCCATTGCGTGACTGTATAAGGCTAGATCCTCTCTAGGTTTACTCTGTAAAGCCCAGAGCTAATGTGTTTGTGGAGCATCTGATGTCCCCATGCCAAATTAAGTGTACTGGAATAGGCCCTGTCTCTGGAGAGATGCGGGCAGCTCTGTACTATATCACTGTTACAAAGTCTCAAGTGACATCTAACCACCGTGAGCGTTTGTCAGAAGCTTTCCTCCATACCGATTATGCAAGCAGCTCTGTACACAAGGCCTAGTTAGAGACAGAGAGACAACCACAGTGCCCTCTACTGACCAAACCTGAGGAAACATCAACTTTTAGGAAAGAGGGGTGTGTGTGTGTGTGTGTGTGTGTGTGTGTGTGTGTGTGTGTGTATGTGTGTGCGTGTGCGTGTGCGTGTGCGTGTGTGTGTGTGTAAGAGAATGTCTCCCTTTATCTCTCTCTGGATATTCTATCTCTCCATGTATTTCTCTACCTTTACAGACCTCTGCATTTCGTCCACTTTCCACTTCTCTCCAATAACCGCTTTATCTCTCTCTATCTCTTTCTGTCCCTTCTTCCCCCCCCCCCCCTCCCCCGCTCTCCTGTAACCCTGTGATCACTGTCTGTCCTTTCCTACTCTGGTCAATCTGAATGTCCTTGGCAGGTCTCTGGACTGGGCAGCTCTGCTTGTGCTGGAGACGAGAAGAGAGGAGGAGAGGAGTAGTGGAAGAGTGGAGTAGAGGAGGAGAGGAGGAGAGGAGGAGAGGAGTAGAGGAGGAGAAGAGGAGGAGTGGAGTAGAGGAAGAGAGCAGTAGAGGAGGAGAGCAGTAGAGGAAGAGAGGAGTAGAGGAGTAGAGGAGGAGAGGAGGAGAGGAGTAGAGGAGGAGAAGAGGAGAGGAGTAGAGGAAGAGAGCAGTAGAGGAGTAGAGGAGGAGAAGAGGAGAGCAGGAGAGGAGGAGAGGAGGAGAGGAGGAGAGGAGGAGATGAGAAGAGAAGTAGAGGAGAAGAGGAGGAGTGGAGTAGAGGAAGAGAGGAGTAGAGGAGGAGAGCAGTAGAGGAAGAGAGGAGTAGAGGAGTAGAGGAGGAGAGGAGGAGAGGAGTAGAGGAGGAGAAGAGGAGAGGAGTAGAGGAAGAGAGCAGTAGAGGAGTAGAGGAGGAGAAGAGGAGAGCAGGAGAGGAGGAGAGGAGTAGAGGAGGAGAGAGGAGAGTAGAGGAGGAGAGCAGTAAAGGAGGAGAGGAGTAGAGGAGGAGGACATTGGGGCGGCCGGCTGCCAGCTAGACCATTACTGCCGGTCCAGCGAACCGTTTGATGGAGCCCTCTCTTGGGGCTTGTGCCTGGCTGGCTTGGCTGGCTGGGTATACTAGTACGCTGGTCTGGTCCGGACTGCTCTGGTCTGAATCCAGCAGCACCAGTCTCTCTCTCTTTCTCTCTCTCTCTCTTTTCTGAGGATCATTGGACTAGACGGCGCCACACTGAGACCTGGGCTCAGAGAATAGGTCTACTGGGGTCTGGGTCCATATGTGTCACTGTTACCACCACTGTTACCACATACCGTAACCCTCCATTGATGTCCCCTAAGGACTGAAGTGGAGACTGACTCTGGATCAGCCCTGGATCAGTCACGGCCATGGTGATAGGTCTGTGACAGGTCTATTCCATGTTACATGAGTGTGTTTGTGTGAAGGAATGCCTGCCATGGTAACCGTATGTGGGATGTGGCCTCCTAATATCCATACAGTGAGTTGCTGCGGTGGGTTTACTTTCTTCTTTGGAACCTTTGATCGTACCTAAGTGACACTGTTCTTATTTGCATATCAAATACACAAGAAGGTATTGGACTGTCCACAAAAGCTCGCTATTTCAATCTGGCCAGAGCAGGTAACCCCACATGCTTCAAAACAACCACCCTTGTTCCAGTGCCCATGAACACCAAGGTGACCATCATTAAAGTGCTTGGAGAGGCTGGTCGTCAGCACACCAGACACACTGGACCCAGTCCAACATGTCTACCGCTCTAACCAGATCCACGGACGATTCCGTCTCCATTGGAACCCACACGGCCCCATCACACCTGGACGAGAGGAACAACTATGTAAGATGGCTATACATTGACTGTCGTTCAGCATTCGACTGCCCCGTTCGTGACCGTAAGGCCCTTCAGCAGGTGGCCCAGTACATCGCTGGAGCCGTGCTTCCTACCGTCCACGCGGTGCTTGGGGAAGGCCCGCGACATCGTCACAAACACGGCTCATCCCAGCGAAAGATTATTCGCTCCGTTACCATCTGGCAGACAACAGTCTCTTGCACTGACTCCATGCACCTTAACACGCATGCGCTCACTCACACACACGCACGCACGCACGTACACACGTACACACACACACACACACACACACACACACACACACAGGTTCTAGGCCTGTGGTGTCTCTGGCCCCCGTTGTGCTAAAGTTTCCACTTCGGCCCAGCTTGCAGAAGTTACGGCAGGGATAACAATGTGCCCACGGAACAGGACAGGGACAGGGGCCCCACTGCAGCCTGAAAGCCCCCTATTGTCAAG
Organism: Oncorhynchus mykiss; assembly: GCF_013265735.2. Lineage (NCBI taxonomy): Eukaryota > Metazoa > Chordata > Actinopteri > Salmoniformes > Salmonidae > Oncorhynchus > Oncorhynchus mykiss. Next base: position 65,551,335 of record NC_048565.1, read on the forward strand.
CCCCCTCAATAGGGCACATTAATTATGGGCCACAGAGCAGAGTAAACCCCCCCCCACCCCCCGATTACAGCACAATCACGGCCGCTGAGACTTGCCTGAAGCACCCCTGAAGTACCTCTCTCCACCCCCTTACCCTATTGCCACACACCACCAGCCCCTCGCCCCAGCCCCTCTCTCCAGCCCCTCTCCCCAGCCCCTCTCCGCAGCCCCTCGCCCAAGCCCCTCTCCCCATCCCCACTCCCCAGCCCCTCTCCCCAGCCCCTCGCCCCAGCCCCTCGCCCCAGCCCCTCTCCCCAGCCACTCACCCCAGCCCCTCTGCCCAGCCCCTCTCCCCAGCCACTCGCCCCAGCCTCTCTCCCCAGCCCTAATTACATTAGGAAATTAAGAAATTTCAGAATGAGCAATGTCAGAGACCGGAATATATATATACAATGTTCACTCCAATGCTTCCCACAGTTTTCCTATGGCTGGATGTCCTTTGGGTGGTGGACCATTCTTGAAACACACAGGAAACTGTTGTGTGTGAAAAACCCAGCAGCGGTGCAGTTCTTGACACAAACCGGTGCGCCTGGCACCTACTAACACATCCCGTTCAAAGCAACTTAAATGTCTTGCCCATTCACCCTCTGAATGGCACACATACACAGTCCATGTTTCAATTGTCTCAAGGTTTAAAAATCCTTCTTGAACCTGTCTCTTTTTCATCTACACTGATTGAAGTGGATTTAACAAGTGACATCAATAAGGGGATCATAGCTTTCACATGGTGTCACCTGGAAAGAGCAGGTGTTCATAATGTTTTGTAAACTCAGTTCATATACATATATATAAACTCAGCAACAAAAAAAATGTCATCTCACTGTCAACTACGTTTATTTTCAGCAAATTGAACATGTAAATATTTGCATGAACATAACAAGATTCAACAACTGATAAATAAACTGAACAAGTGCCACAAGAGCACTTGTTGCCAGTCCTGTCTGGTCCAGCGATGGTGAGGCACTGCCTTACAACAGGCTTACAAGCCCTCAGTCCAGCCTCTTCCAGCCTATTGCGGACGGTCTGAGAACCCGATTGGAGGAATTGTGCGTTCCTGGTGTAACTCGGGCAGTTGTTGTTGACATCCTGTACCTGTCCCACAGGTGTGATGTTCGGATGTACCGATCCTGTGCAGGTGTTGTTACACGTTGTCTGCCACTGCGAGGACGATCAGCTGTCCGTTCTGTCTCCCTATAGAGCTGTCTTAGGCGTCTCACAGTACGGACATTGCAATTTATTGCCCTGGCCACGTCTGCAGTCCTCATGCCTCCTTGCAGCATGCCTAAAGCACATTCACACAGATGGGCAGGGACCCTAGGCACCTTTCTTTTGGTGTTTTTCAGAGTCAGTAGAAAGGCCTCTTTAGTGTCCTAAGTTTTCATAACTGTGACCTTAATTGCCTACCGTCTGTAAGCTGTTAGTGTCTTAACGACTGTTCCACAGGTGCATATTCATTCATTTGTTTATGGCATGGGAAACAGTGTTTAAACCTTTTACAATGAAGATCTTTGAAGTTATTTGGATTTTTATGAATTATCTTTGAAAGACAGTTCCCTGAAAGAGGGACGTTTCTTTTTTTGCTGAGTTTATATAGTTTCCTCAAATATAAAATATACTTTGATTTGATTAACACTAAATTCCAAATGTGTTATTTCATAGTTTTGATGTCTTCACTATTATTCTACAATGTAGAAAATAGTAAAAATAAAGAAAAACATTAAATGAGTGGGTGTGTCCAAACGTTTGACCGGTAGTGTACGTTTGACTGGTTTCCTGTTTCCTATTGGTTTCCTAAGTTTCCTGACCAGTAAAACGTAACGTTTTTTAAACGTTCTGAGAATGGAAGTGAAAATGTTCACTTGTTCAAGGAACGTAACATTTGTATGTTTCCCTGATGGTTTCCCTGGGAGATTTGATTAATGTTCTGAGATCATGTTTCAATAAGACTTTAAATAACACTGCTAGCTCAGGTTTGGAACTTCAAGCACAGATATGAAACAGGTAAATAAATCATTAATCAGGCAAACATCATGCAGTTTTTATTGTGGCAACGAGTCAGTGAGATTTCAACCTACGATCTTCTGTTCTCTATTCATGGAATTAGTCCAACGCGCCGCCAGGTTGGAGCTAGGATGCCATGTTTTTTTCCCTCATACAAAAGCTGTTCATTTTAGTCTATTCAAACAGACCCCATTTCAAAGGAAACACGCACCCATTAAGATCACTGGTTGCATCACTGCCTGGTACGGCATTTGCTCAGCCTCCGACATCAAGGCACTACAGAGGGTAGTGCGTACGGCCCAGTACATCACTGGGGCTAAGCTGCCTGCCATCCAGGACCTCTACACCAGGCGGTGTCAGAGGAAGGCCCTAAAAATTGGCAAAGACGCCAGCCGCCCCAGTCATAGACTGTTCTCTCTACTTCTGCATGGCAAGTGGTACCGGAGTGCCATGTCTAGGACAAAAAGGCAACAGTTTTTACCCGGACTATCTGCATTTGTGCCCCCCGAACCCCTCTTTTACGCTGCTGCTACTCTCTGTTCATCATATATGCATAGTCACTTTAACCATATCTACATGTACATGCTACCTCTATCAGCCTGACTAACTGGTGTCTGTATGTAGCCTCGCTACTTTTATAGCCTCGCTACTGTATACAGCCTCGCTACTGTTTTTCTCTGTCTTTTGTTACTGTTGTTTTTATCTCCTTACTTACCTGTTGTTCACCTAATACCTTTTTTGAACTATTGGTTAGAGCCTGTAAGTAAGCATTTCACTGTAAGGTCTACACCTGTTGTATTCGGCGCACGTGACAAATAAACTTTGATTTGATTTGATCAGGTGTGGCCAATTAGTGTGTGCGGCCAACACACCTAAACACACTTAACAAGATAGAGGATTGAGAGAGTTTTGTTGCTGCTGAAAACGAAGTGTATATGTTTTTACATGACATTCTTAGAATGTTCTAGAAATGTTACTAACGTTTTCTTGTGTTTTTTTATAGAACTTTTTCTAAATGTTCTGATAACATGAATACAAATAGAAACATGAGGAACAGCCTGGTCTCATAGACTAGACGTAACATAGCAAATGTAAATCCGGGACACTCAAATTAGTATGATATGTTACCTTTGGTATGGTTACATAAGACAGATGTTTAAATCAGGCAAAAATGAAAGCAGAGTGGTAGGTAGCCTAGCGGTTAAGCGGTTGGACCAGTAACTGAGAAAAAAAACATCTGTCAATGTGCCAGATTGAGCAAGGCACAAAACCCTAATTGCTCTGGATAAGAGTGTCTGCTAAATGTAACAATGTGGGCATATAACATGAAGTCTAGCAACCCAAAGGTTTCAAGTTTGAATCTCATCACGAGCAGCTTTTCAACTACTTAAATAACATGTCCCTTAACCCAATTTGCTTACCCTAACCCTAAACCCTAGACTCACTAATGTTAGCCACCTAGCAACCTAACTAGAATTTGTAACGTATCATACGTTTTGCACTCAATGGTGGAAAATGTACTCAAGTTCATACTTGAGTAAAAGAAAATATACTTTTATCGAAAATTCCTCAAGTAAATATCGAAAAGTTTTTGGTTTTAAATATACTTAAGTATCAAAAGTAAATGTAATTGCTAAAATATACTTAAGTATCAAAAGTAAAAGTACAAATCATTTAAAATTCCTTATATTAAGCAAACCAGACGGCACAATTTTCTTGTTTTTTTTAAATTTCAGGATAGCAAGGGTCACACTCCAACACTCAGACATAATTTTCAAGAAAAGTATTTGTGTTTAGTGAATCTGCCAGATTAGAGGCAGTAGGGATGACCAGGGATGTTCTCTTGATAAGTCTGTGAATTTCTGTCCTGCTAAGCACTCAAAATGTAATGAGTATTTTTGGGTGTCAGGGAAAATGTATGGAGTAAAAAGTACATCATTTTCTGTCGGGATGTAGTGAAGTAAAAGTAAAAGTAGTCCAAAATATAAATAGTAAAGTAAAGTACAGATATCCCCCAAAAATACTTAAGCAGTACATAAATAAAGTATTTTTTACTTAAGTACTTTACCCCACAGCAAATTCTCCTGAGTGGTGCAGCGGTCTAAGGCACTGCATCGCAGTGCTGGAGGGGTCACTACAGACACCCTGGCACACAATTGGTCCAGCGTCGTCTGAGTTTGGCCGGTGTTCCTAACTGACTTGCCTAATTAAATAAAGGTCACAGTTAAAAATTGCAACATATCATATGTTTTGTAAATTCGCAACATATAATACATCCACAAATGAATACATAGCATACAAAATGAAACATGTCATAATAAATGGAGTGTCTCGAATTTACGCTGAGAATACTAAGAAATGCTCTTAAACAAGGTTGTGAGGAAACCTGCAGAAAACGTAATGCGGAACTACTGAAATTCCCACAGAAGAATGTTGTTTCTCAACCATTTCGGAACAATTTGAGAACATTACTTTACATAGAACCATGAGGACAACTGCAGGAAACTTTATGCTGAAGTACTGGAATTCCCAACTAAGAAACATATGGTTCTCAGTACATTATGTGTTAGCTGGGTATCCTGCACCATTCCAGGAACATTGTGGGAAGGTTGTATGCAAAATAACCATAGGACAACCATGCTATCACCAAGCTCTAAAAAACATATGGTTCTCAGAACGTTATGTGCTAGCTGGGTTTTGACTGGATTTGGCTAGTCTGGGGTCCATACTTGCGAACATTAGAAAAAGTTTAAGTTTAAACTGGACATACGTCTCAAAATGAACATCAAACAATTAAAATCATTGACGCAGTTACACATGTGATAAAATGCTACATCTTAGCTCTTCCTATTAGAAAACCTGACACATTCAGCCCTATTCTAACCTGCACAGCTAGCCGTGATTACATCCAGTAACATATTCCGTATCAGCCAATTCAAATTGTTGACGTAGTTGGACGTGATCCAACATTTGTTCATGAAAGTGTACTTAACCGAAGTCCAATGGCACTCTCTGATAATCAAAGCAACTACATCACATGCATTTGACTAGCTTCTCATAATTGTCTCAGATTGTGGCAAGGGTTCGAATTCCCCCCCTTTGAAATGGAGAAATACATTTATTGTGTTAATGTGTTGAGAAGGGAAGTACAGCCAACAGCATGAAAATGTAGATTAAGAATACATTTAATAAGGAGCTATGTCTTTCTTTAGCCTTGCAGAAATACACACTGCTATGGCTTAAAACTTCTTCAGGATTGGTGGGTCCCCTGCAGGCCGGTTGAGCCGACGAAGGCTAGTAGCATGAGGTTGTAGGTAACAAGAACATTTCCCAGGACATAGATATATCTGTTATTGACAGAAAGCTTAAATTATTTTTAATCTAATTGCACTGTCCAATTTACAGTAGCTATTACAGTGAAAGAGGCAGTCTTGAAAAATTGCAAAATTTTGAACAGAAATGCAATGGTTCATTCAGACTAAAACTTTGCACATGCACTGCTGCCATATAGTGGCCAATATCTAAATTGCACCTGGGCTGGAATAATACATTATGGCCTTTCTCTTTCATTTTGGTACAAAACAAATACAAAGAAACGGTTGTTTTTTTCTTTGTATTATCTTTTACCAGATTTATTGTGTTATATTCTCCTACATTCCTTTCACATTTCCACAAACTTCAAAGTGTTTCCTTTCAAATGGTATGAAGGAAATGCATATCCTTGCTTCAGGTCCTGAACTACAGGCAGTTAGATTTGGGTACGTCATTTTAGGCAGAAATTGAAAAAAGGGGTCAATCCTTTTAATAGTCATATTGCATAGGCTACATAACATGGACGTGTACAACTAAATGTAGGCCTACAGCATTTTATATGCATTGTGAAAATCATCTATTTTGTCACATATGGATTATTTGACTCTAGGACCAACAGATGAGTGTTTTTTCCTCAAATTATAGCCTTGCCTCGAGGGGGATTCAAACTATCAGCTTAACGCATTAATGGATCACGCCACCAATTAGTGACAGCATTAAGGGGTAAATTACAGCTATTTGACAAGACCACGAGCGTCTTCAACTTTTTTTAAATGATGTATGACTTTAATCCTACTTGTTGTATAATCCTACTGCAACTTTATTGCTGAGAAAGCACATGCATGTGTGTGAAAAGGCTAGACAAAAAACGTGGGATTTTGTCATGTATGTGAAAAAACGTGCCATTTGAATTTTGTCTGACGCTGGTAGCTAGTAGCCTAGTCAAGGATGCATCATGGACAGGGTTGGGTAGGTTACTTTAGCAATGTAATCCATTACAGTTACTAGTTACCTGTCCAAAATTGTAATCAGTAATGTAACTTTTCGATAACCTAAACTCAGTGGCATAATCTGACAACATTCCATTACTTTTAGATTACTTTCCCCTTTAAGAGGCATAAGAAGAAGACAAATATGTATGTTACCAATGGAACAACATCTACTGCAGAATAAATCAATGTTGGAGTTGAATTAACTGGTCATAAATGACTGTTGCATTTTAGTTTAAGTGTTGGCTCGTTGATTTCTCCTACAGATAATGATCCGATTTGGTTATATCTTTACATTAAACAACCAAAGTTTGTCAGATTTCCAGTCATTCAAAATCATTTAATACCCCTTGATCTTCAAGAATAGGACTTGGAATTATGGAAGTATAGTTCATCTAAATGATTTTACCTGAGCATAACCCCAAAAAACGAAGAATTTATTAGCATACTCTATGGTTTAGGACCAGGTTGTCATGGAGGAGTGATTGGGCTCACTGCTTCGAATTGAACAATAAATTCTGCTCTCATGGAATGGCATGCTTTGAGCACTACGGAACGTATTATTTGCATCTGATAAAAATGATGCCATATGCTGCATTTGCTATAGTCCGATTGTTAACGTTTTTTGTTGGTGACACTTTGATATCTCAATCATTTAAAGGGCGAATCCACAGTTGAGACAACAACAAAGCGGCCTCTCTTTTGGTAAAAAATCTGAGGGATGGGCCTGAAGAAATGTAACCACTCTCAGTTAGTACACAGAGCTAAGGATTCAAGGACTGACCATCCAGGATATCAAAAGTATTTTATTTTATTTTTTGGAAATACAGTGTTTGTTTACAAATTAGTTTTAGCAATACAAGCCCCACTCGTGGTCTTCTTTAAATGAACCCTTTTCTTTCTCTCAATACCACTGAGAAATTGAATGCAGCTGTTGCAAGAGTGCATTCTTCACTGATCACAAAAACAATGGTTGATAGGCAGCTTAATCTTCTTCAATTGAACCATTATTGGGTTAAAATGCACATGAAGTGATCAGCCATCCACAACAACCAAAATCAGTAAGGTGCAAATAGCTAAATGAGAGAGCAGCAGTGTGATTCACATCAATGCGCTATGTAGATATCAATAATAAGTGATATCCGTATCGCCCGTAGACTACACCACTGCTATCATCCTTTACCTCCAAGCGTTTATTGAAGTTGGATCATCTTTGGATGCCGACAGCAGTCGCATCATTGGAAGACATAGCTTGGACTGTAGCCTACAAAAGCCTATTCCTAATCTTTTCCCGCGATCCATCAAACACATTTGGTGTGTCATCATAGTGGTCTCTGACTTGTGGTCAGACTTGCTCAGGCGGAATAAACTTAAACGTGCTCCTTTTTTCAAGGCTGATTTGAATGTCATTGAGAAAACAGAAAGGTGTCAAAGATATTTTCGCAAACATCTTGTCTGAATATAAAAGTAAAAAGTAATCCTAGAAGTAATCATCTACTTTTTCAAAAGTATCTGTAATCTGATTACAATATTTTTGCTGGCAACGTAACGGATTACAGCTACAGTTTTTTTTTGTAATCCATTACATGTTGATTGAAATTGGCTGATGTGCACTTTGAGAGGGCAGCCCAGGTTAAATTGAAACTTTTTCGAATGTTCGCAAGTATGGCCCCATGGTGACTGAGTGGGCAGGAAGGGGGCACAGACTGGCACTGTATTGGCACAGACTTGGCACAGGTTGTTACTCCACATTGGATCAGCATCAGACTATTTTCAAAGTGGGTGGTGATGATGGGATGCTTTTTATAATTCAGGGGAGAGGGGCTTGGAATCTTAAATGGTATCATATTTTGCATCTCTAAAAGCAATCAACAAAAGAGCCATCCGTTCCCCTGCCTGACCCGATATTGCATGGCAGAACATGACTGGGAGTGAGATGCTAATGAGTGCATTCCATTAGTATGTGTGACCGCAAGCTAGCGAGGAGGAGAGGAGGAGGGGATTGGAGAGGACTACATATGAGTTGTGAAGGGCCCCTTTTCCAGCGGCCCCTTGAGCTGAGCTGAGCTGGGTGGGGGGAGGGGTCTGGGGGGGAGAGGCCAGGTCTGTAGAGCTAGCTGCAGATTAATGATGGCCACATACCAGCGGGGAGAGAGGGGGCAGCTCAGCTAAGACAAAAGTGAGCTGTGGAAAATGCTAATTCACCAATGGGGTGAAGGGACATGGCGGGGTGGGGGGGGGAGGGTGGGGGGTGTGTGTGGGGGGGGGGGGGGGGCTCAGAACAGTGAGAGTGGAGCCCTAGCGTGTGAGAGATATTTTAGGAAGGGGGCTTAGACTGTAAGAGAATGTGTGTGGATTTGATTGTGTGTGAATGAGAGAGCGAGAGCGAAAGAGGGAGAGAAAGAGAGCGAGAAATCAAATCAAATCAAATTTATTTATATAGCCCTTCGTACATCAGCTGATATCTCAAAGTGCTGTACAGAAACCCAGCCTAAAACCCCAAACAGCAAGCAATGCAGGTGTAGAGAAAGCGAGAGAAACCGTTCCGCTGGGGCCTCCAGCACAGAAACTCAACTCCCGGCATACTGTTCTAATTTACAGTGTAAGAGAGTGTTGGTGTACCTCTGCTCCATTTATGATGAATGTAACACAAACTATCTTCACCTGTGACATGAAAAATGAAACACCTCCAGAAAGGGTTGACAGCTATAGGGCCTATGGCTGGACCCCACTGAGGTGTGTCCACATGCTTCTGAATAACAGTACTGCGGTTTTGGAGGAGTGAGAATTTACATCCGGGCCAGGGATGGCAGGAGGTGAGCAAGAGAAGAGGAATAGAGGAGTGGAAAGAGTGGAGGAGCAGAGTGCTGTAAAAGTGTGTGATTAACGAGCCTATCTTATACGAAGGACCACAAAGAACAAAGAGTCTAATCTAGAGCACATGCAGAGTGACTGGCACTGTAAAACACTACACAGACCAGGCTGCAGGGGAGGGAGGAGGGGAGAGGGGAGGGAGGAGGGGAGAGGGGAGGGAGGAGGGGAGAGGGAAGGGGAGGGAGGTAGGGAGAAGGACAAGTAGATTTATGAAACAAATTTTAAAAATTATCTGACCGAACTGAGTAAGACAAAAGAATGACTGACCATTCCAGTAAAAAGTTCAACCCTCTTGTGCTCTTACACCACTGGCCCAGGTTAAATTGGCCCAGGCACATGTGTGTGTGTGTGTGTGTGTGTGTGTGTTTCTATGTGTGTATCTCTGTGTGTGTGTCTTTGCATGTGTGAAATGCTTAACTTACAGGCCCTTCGCAACAATATAGAGATAAATAAATAGAAACAATAGAAAAATAATAACACGAGGAATAAATGGACAATGAGTAAGGATAACTTAGCTATATACAGTGCCTTGCGAAAGTATTCGGCCCCCTTGAACTTTGCGACCTTTTGCCACATTTCAGGCTTCAAACATAAAGATATAAAACTGTATTTTTTTGTGAAGAATCCATGCAACTTATTTTGATACTTCTTTACTCCTGATCTATTTAGGCTTGCCATAACAAATGGGTAGAATACTTATTGACTCAAGACATTTCAGTTTCACATTTTAATAAAAAATATTTTAAAAAATACATAATTCCACTTTTACATTGTGGGGTATTATGTGTAGGACAGTGACACAAAATCTCAATTGAATCCATTTTAAATTCAGGCTGTAACACAACAACCTGTGGAAAAAGTCAAGGGGTGTGAATACTTTCTGAAGGCTCTGTAGGTAGGGATAAAGTGACTAGGCAACAGGATAGATGATAAACAGTAGCAGCAACAGTATGGTCTTCCTCTGACACCGCCTGGTATAGTCCTGGATGGCAGGGAGCTCGGCCCCAGTGATGTACTGAGCCGCACGCATTACCCTCAGTAGCATCTTGTCCTCGGATGCAAGATATAGGCTGTCTCCTCGTCGTCGGTGATCAGGCCTACCACCGTTGTGTTGTCACCAAATGATGGTGGTAGAGTCATGCACTGCCATGCAGTCGTGGGTGAACAGGGAGTACAGGAGGGGACTAAGCACACACCCCTTGGGGCCCCCATGTTGAGGGTCAGCGTGGTGGATGTGTTGTTGCCTATTCTCACCACGTGTGAATGTTTGTGTGTGTGTGAGAGAGAGATGGTGAGGCAGGCCACTCACTCACCTCACACATAAATCACATACAAGGGCTAATTGATTTAGCTCTTTTTCTACGTTTTATCTCTAGCAAAGCTAGATTCTCTGACTAAAGCTTCCCATAGCTACTCCACACTATTCAAGAGGCCTAAAAAACTAAGGTGACTGACTCATCACACATTAAAAAAGAGGCCGTCTAGTAGTGACTGTTTAACAGTCTGATGGCCTGGAGATAGAAGCTGTTTTTCAGTCTCTCGGTCCCAGCTTTGATGCACCTGTACTGTCTCCACCTTCTAGATGGTAGTGGGGTGAAAGGCCATGGCTTGGGTGGCTGGACCAAGACACATTTCTTCAGCCTCCTGAGGTTGAAGAGGCATTGTTGCTCCTTCTTCATCACACTGTCTGTGTGAAGGGACCATTTCAGGTCATCAGTGATGTGCACCCTGAGGAACATTAAGCTTTTGACCATCTCCACTGTGGCCCCGTCGATGTGGATGGGTGCGTGCTCTCTCTGCTGTCTCCTGTAGTCCACGATCAGCTCCTTCATTTTATTGATTTTGAGGGAGAGGTTATTTTATTGGTACCACTCCAATAAGGCACTCACCTCCTCCCTGTAGGCTGTCTCGTTGTTGTTGGAAATCAGGCCTATAATTGTTGTGTCGTCAGCAAACTTAATGATTCAGTTGGAGATGTGTGTGGTCAAGCAGTCATGGCTGAACAGGGAGTACAAGAAGGGGCTGAGAACGCACCCCTGTGGGTCCCCTGTGTTGAGCATCAGCTTGGCGGAGGTGTTGTTGCCTACCTTCACCACCTGGGGATGGTCCGTCAGGAAGTCCAGGATCCAGTTGCGCAGGGAAGGGTTCAGACCCAGGGACTCCACTTTGTCTCTGTCTTGATGTTTTGCCTCTTTGATTGAAGATAAAATAAAATAAAAGATTAAGATGGGCAAAAGAACACAGACACTGGACAGAGGAACTCTGCCTAGAAGGCCATCATCCCGGAGTCGCCTCTTCACTGTTGACGTTGAGACTGGTGTTTTGCGGGTACTATTTAATGAAGCTGCCAGTTGAGGACTTGTGAGGCGTCTGTTCTCTAACTAGACACTCTAATGTACTTGTTCTCTTGCTCAGTTGTGTACCGGGCCTCCCACTCCACTTTCTATTCTGGTTAGAGCCAGTTTGCACTGTTCTGTTCTGTGAAGGGAGTAGTACGAGACCTTCAGTTTCTTGGCAATTGCTCGCATGGAATAGCCTTCATTTCTCAGAACAAGAATGGACTGATGTGTTTCTGAAGAAAGTTCTTTGTTTCTGGCCATTTTGAGCCTGTAATTGAACCCACAAATGTGGATGCTCCAGATACTCAACAAGTCTAAAGAACACTTTTATTGCTTCTTTAATCAGGACAACAGTTTTCAGCTGTGCTAACATAATTGCAGAAGGGTTTTCTAATAATCAATTAGCCTTTTAAAATGATAAACTTAGATTAGCTAACACAACTTGCCGTTGGAACACAGGACTGTTGGTTGCTGATAATGGGCCTCTGTATGCCTATGTAGATATTCCATAACAAATCAGCCGTTTCCAGCTATAATAGTCATCTAGAACATTAACAATGTCTACACTGTATTTCTGATCAATTTTATGTTATTTTAATGGACAAAAATGTGATTTTCTTTCAAAAACAATGACATTTCTAAGTGACCCCAAACTTTTGAATGTTAGTTTATATATTTAAAAATATATGTTTTCTCTTCTTTATTATTTTCCCCTATTTACACTATAGTTAACTGTAAGTATCACAGTATAATACAATAAATACTACAGTGAATACTACAGTAAAGTTTGCAAAAACTCTACAGTGAATACTATAGTATTTATACCATAGTATACTTAAGAAATAAGGCCAGAGGGGATGTGGTATATGGATGTGGTACCATGGCTAAGGGATGTTCTTAAGCATGACACAACACAGAGTGCCTGGATACAGCCCTTAGCCATGGTCTATTGGCCATATACCACAAACCCCTGAGGTGCCTTATTGCGATTATAAACTGGTTACCAACTTAGTTAGAGCAGTAAAAAATACATGTTTTGTCATACCTGTTGTATACGGTCTGATAACGTATACCACGGCGCTCAGCCAATCAGCATTCAGGGCTCGAACCACCCCGTTTATAATATAGTATTTTGTGTGGGATAGCAGTCCAGACCAAGATAATTCTGACTGACTCTGAGAGAGGATCTGTGTGGGATCTCTCTCCCTCTCTTTGTGTGCGTGTGTGTGTGTGTAGGTGTGCGTGAGAGCATGCATGTGTGTATGTGTTTTGGGGTGTTTGTCCTGGATAGGTGCAAACAGTCCTTACTAAAATACATAATGTTTTACTTGCTCAGAGTATCTGCATATCCCGGATTGCTAACAAACACACACTTCTGAAACAGTCCAAAGCTACCACATTTAACCACACGTTACATGTGCTTGTGGTTGTGATTTCATATCCACTCTTGGAGAGGAAGTGCTCTTTGAGTCTGTTGATAGGTCTAACGGAGTGGTGGTAGAAGAGGTGTAGTCAGTGGTGTTGCTGTGTGTGGAGTAGTAAGGCTAGCCAGCTCTGGGCAGTGAACCATATGGCTGAACTGGCCTGCCGAGCCTGCAGCTCTCCATGGCTGATGTGGTGGATGACACGGCACTCTGAGATTATCCTCACCCTGCCTAGCTTTGAGGCTGGGGTCTGGGTACTGGGTGTGGGGGAACATACACAATGCACTGTGGAACCTCCCCACATGACACAATATTATAGTTTACTATAGAATATTACACTACTTGCTATAGAATTCTATAGTAAAACATAGTATACTGTAGAATACTATACTACACATTGTAGTATCCCTCGATCAAGTGTAGTATTTACTATAAAATGTTGTAGCATACTGTAGAATACTACAGTAAATACAGTATTATCCTCACAAATAAAAGCTCTACTCTTCACCACAGCAGGTAGTTAACCACGGCCTAGTGGTTAAGAGCTTTGGGCTAGTAACAGAAAGGCTGCTGGTTTGAATCCCTGAGTCAGCAAAGTGGAAAAATCTGCCGTTCTGCCCTTGAGCAACGCAGCTAACCCCCAATAACTTCCTTTAGAAAACCTACTGGAGAAATACTAAAAGAGTAACTGCTCTATAACCTGTAGGTAGGCTTGGGTTCTGAACAGAGAGCTCAGAGCTTCTGCTCTTTTCTATAACCTGTAGGTAGGCTTGGGTTCTGAACAGAGAGCTCAGAGCTTCTGCTCTTTTCTATAACCTGTAGGTAGGCTTGGGTTCTGAACAGAGAGCTCAGAGCTTCTGCTCTTTTCTATAACCTGTAGAGAACACAATATGTGGTCTATTCTTGGCATGTCGGTTTCTCACTTACGGGTGTCACGAATTGGGATATGGAGGAGGGGAATGGACAGGGTTTTATGCTGATTAAATACTGTAGTATTTACTATAGTTATAAAAATGTGGCGTTTTTATGGACTGTAGTGTTTTTACAGACATTTCTGTAGTATTTACTGCAGTGTTTTGTTTGTGGATAACACTGTAATTTTTACTATAGTATTCTACAGTATACTAGACAATTCTTTATTAAGTACTACACATGATTGAGGGATACTACATTGTGCAGTATAGCATTCTACAGTTTACTACAGAATTCTATAGTAAGTACTGTAGTATTCTATAGTAAACGGTAGTATTTTTTATGTGGGAGGGGACAAATAAGTTACAGATTACAACAAACTAGCTGTCATAAGAATTGTATGATCTTGTATTACCTACTGCTCAGTATCCAACTCAGTCAGTGGGCAAAAGGGGTTCCACTTGTTCTCTACTGTCTACATTTTGATGGCAGCTTTATAATCTCTGTGAATCATAGGGCCAGCACCCCCACCCCCCTTTCTCTCTCTTTTTTCACCCCCAACTCTCTTTCCATCCCACAGTTTATCTCTCTCTCTCTCTCTCTCCAGCTAGACCAGGATCTATGGGTCCATTTGGAAGTAATCTGGCTCTGGCAGGGAATGAAAGGGCCTGCCTGGCCCATCCCTGGCACGGTAGTCTTCTCTCCAGCGGCTTCTCTCCGCAGGTCTCTGTCTCTTGGCTCTTTAACGAGCTGAGACCTGCCCAAGGTTGTCTCTCTGATGTAGCAGACCTGTATAAGCGCCACATTAGTGGATTCCCAGATCGGCTTCCTTCTCTCACCGGGCGGCGCTGACTGCCTAAGAGTAGGGTTTCCTGGTTCCACTCCCCCAGAGGCTCTCACTCTGTCTGGTAGAGGTGCAGAGGGCCATGGGCTTGTCTCCGTCTCATGAAAACAGTGGTGTGGATGTGTGTGTGTAGGGGGGGAGTGTGTGTGCGTGTTTGTGTGTACATGCGTGCATGCCTCCTTGTGTGTGTGTGTGCTGAGCAATGAGATATTTCAATGGGTTTTTGTCTCAGTCTCATGAAAACAGTGTGGATGTGTGTGTGTACTGTGGGGGGAGGGGGTTGTGTGTGTGTGTGTGTGTGTGTGTGTGTGTGTGTGTGTGTGTGTGTGTGTGTGTGTGTGTGTGTGTGTGTGTGTGTGTGTGTGTGTGTGTGTGTGTGCATATGTGCTTCATTGTGTGTGTGTGCTGTACAATGGGTAATGGATTACAGACACAAACATTAACCCCCTAAAGTCGATGTCCACTCCTCCGCAGAAATCTAATTAGCATATCAATAAAAATCCTCATAAAATCTGTTTAAGCTAGAGATACACTATACAGTGCCTTCGGAAAGTATTCAGACCCCTTGACTTTTCACATTTTGTAACGTTACAGCTTTCTTCTGTTAAATTGTTTTTTCCCACCTCAACAATCTACACATAATACTCCATAATGACAAAGCAAAAACAAGAATTCAGACATTTTTGCTAAAAACTGAAATATAACATTTACATAAGTATTCAGACCCTTTACTCTGTACTTTCTTGAGAAACATTTGGTAGCGATTACAGCATCGAGACTTCTTGGAGATGACGCTACAAGCTTGGCACACCTGTATTTGGGGAGTTTCTCCCATTCTTCTCTGCAGATCCTCTCAAGCTCTGTCAGGTTGGATGGGGAGCGTTGCTGCACAGGTATTTTCAGGTCTCTCCACAGATGTTAGATCGGGTTCAAGTCCGGGCTCTGGCTGGGCCAAAGGATATTCAGAGACTTGTCCCGAAGCCACTCCTTGTACTGGCTGTGTACTTAGGGTCGTTGTTCTGTTGGAAGGTGAACGTTCGCACCTGCATGAGGTGCTGAGTACTCTAGAGCAGGTTTTCATCAAGGATCTCTCTATACTTTGCTCTGCTCATTTTCCCTCATTACTGACTAGACTCCCAGTCCCTGCCGCTGAAAAACATCCCTGCAGCATGACGCTGCCACCACCATGCTTCACCGTAGGGATGGTGCCAGGTTTCCTCCAGACGCTTGGCATTCAGGCCATAGAGTTCAACATTGGTTTCATCAGACCAGATAATCTTGTTTCTCATGGTCTGAGAGTCCTTTATGTGTCTTTTGGCAAACTCCATGCGGCCTGTCATGTGCCTTATACTGAGGATTGGCTTCCGTCTGGCCACTCTACCATAAAGGCCTGATTGGTGGAGTGCTGTGGAGATGGTTGTCCTTCTGGAAGGTTCTCACATCTCCACAGAGAAACTCTAGAGCTTTTTCAAAGTGACCATCGGGTTCTTGGTCACCACCCTAACCAAGGCCCTTGGTACCGATTGCTCAGTTCGGCCGGGCAGACAGCTCTAGGAAGTGTCTTGGTGGTTCCAAACTTCTTCCACTTAAGAATGATGGAGGCCACTGTGTTCTTGGGGATCTTCAATGCTGCAGACATTTTTTGGTACCCTTCCCCAGATCTGTGCTTCTAAAACAATCCCGCCTCAGAGCTCTACGGACAATTCCTTCGACCTCATGGCTTGGTTTTTGCTCTGACATGCACTGTCAACTGGTGGACCTTATATAGACAGATGTGTGCCCTTTCCAAATCATGTACAATCAATTAAATTTACCACAGGTGGACTCCAATCAAGTTGTAGAAACATCAAGGATGATCCATAGAAACAGGATGCACCTGAGCTCAATTTCGAGTCTCATAGCAAAGGGTCTGAATACTTTTTTCTAACTTTTTTTTGTTAGGGGGTAGATCAGCTTTAATATTAAGTGTCTGCATCACTTCCAGTCCCCCATATCTATTTTATGCTAATAAATATATATATACATGGATACAGGCTACCTTTCAAAAGCTTGGGGTCACTTAGAAATGTCCATGTTTTTGAAAGAAAATCAACTTTTTGGCTATTGAAATAACATCACATTGATCAGAAATACAGCGTAGACATTGTTAATGTTGTACAATTTATGGTCTATCTACATAGTACAGAGGCCCATTATCAGCAACCATCACTCATGTGTTCCAATGGCACGTTGTGTTGCCTAATCCAAGTTGATCATTTTAAAAGGCTAATTGATCATTAGAAAAGCCTTTTTCAATTATGTTAGCACAGCTGAAAACTGTTGTTCTGATTAAAGAAGCAATACAACTGGCCTTCTTTAGACTAGATGAGTATCTGGAGCGTCAGCATTTGTCGGTTCAATTACAGGCTCAAAATGGCCAGAAACAAAAATAACTTTCTTCAGAAACTCGTCAGTCTGTTAATGTTCAGAGAAATTAAGGCTATTCCATGTGAGAAAGAGGCGACCCCGGGATGCTGGCTTCTAGGCAGAGTTCCTCTGTCCAGTGTCTGTGTTCTTTCGCAAATCTTAATATTTTATTTTTATTGGTCAGTCTGAGATATGGCTTTTTCTTTGCCACTCTGCCTAGAAAGCCAGCATCCCGGAGTCACCTCTTCACTGTTGACGTTGAGACTGGTGTTTTGCGGGTACTATTTAATGAAGTTGCCGTTGAGAACTTGTGAGGCATCTGTTGGTCTGTTTCTCAAACTAGACACTCTAATGTACTTCTCCTCTTGCTCAGTTGTGCACCGGGGCCTCCCACTCCTCTCTCTATTCTGGTTAGCGCCAGTTTGCGCTGTTCTGTGACGGGAGTAGTACACAGCGTTGTGTAAGAGCTTCAGTTTCTTGGCAATTTCTCACATGGAGTAGCCTTCAATATAGCACACAGGGAAAACACTCACCCCAATTTATCTCAACCCCTTTTTTTTCACCACTGTGGTCAACATAAGCACACATCGTCTCTGAACAAAGTTCACATAGTGATTTTAGCCTGTGGCTGCCTGTGAGTCCTTTTTTCCGTGGTTGAATTGTGGAGTGACATACTCATCATAACAGCAGTGAAATATTACAGGCGGAGGTGGGTTATTAAAACGGTTATTACCACGGGTGACTGGGGTTAAACAGGACCTGACTGTCACAGTAATGACAGGGTGCATGGCTGAGGAAGGGGGAGACTGGCATGTGGAAGATGACCGAAAACCAACCATCAAAACCCCTCAATGGGATGTGGATGGACTTACTTCCTGACCGCTTGACTGAGTCGCTCCCCACCTAAACACAAACGCACACATGCTCATGGACCCTCCAATGAACCCCTCAGCTACACAGACTTACTCACGGGCACGCGCACACACACACACACACACACACACACACACACACACACACACACACACACACACACACACACACACACACACACACACACACACACACACACACACACACACACACACACACACACACACACACACACACACACACAAAGAATGCACATAAACAAAATCATACACAGAGGCCAGTGGTCAGTCTTAAACGATCACACTGACGATTCAATGGAGACAGCTAAGCTGACGGTCTCTGTAGACATATCTCTGTCTTATTATCCACAACATGGTTCGACACTGCGACCGCTCCATCATTTGAGAAAAATCTTCCATCCACAGAAAAAGCAGGGGGGAAGGGGGGGCATATATTTGTATTTTCCACCTCAGGCTCCCCTCGCTCCCCTTGCTCCCCTCGCTCCCCTCGCACATAAACACATCTAGAGGGTCTGGACTAACAAACAAGAAGCCTAACCCATGAAATACGAGTCCAAAAGCAAAGCTTTCCCTTCACCTCAACCCCCACCCCCTCCTTTCCTCTTCGTTTCCCCCATCTCACCCCTACCCCAGCGTCCACCTTTAATCACTCACACATGCAGCACGACCTACCGGGGCAGAGTGAGTTGTGGGCCGTCCTTCGGACACTGAAGGGGTTGTGTGTCCCCCTGGCTACCCACAAGCCCTTGCTGTTCTCCAGGGGCTGTTTATTTGGCCCCTGTAATGGCGGCTGTCACGGCTAATCTTCCAGAAAGAGACCTTGATTTACTCCAGGTGGTGGTTTGGCCATTGTCTAGTCTCTGGAGCTGCCCTGATCTCTAACCCCTGACCCCTGGGCTGCCCTGCGTTCTAATGAGAGAGAAGGTCAGAGTTGGTTCTGGGAGGAGAGAGGCGACATGGGGATTAGCCTGGACACGGGTGTGTTTGTGTGTGTAGAAACAGATACCTCCCCCACACCCCTATCCTGACCTCCCTCTACATCTCTGTTACCCTCCTCAAGGACTTGTGGTCATATTGAATTATAAAATCCACATTTACCCTGAAGCATAATAAACAGAGGTAATAACAAAAGGAGTGAGGGAGTAAATAATACTTCTCCCTCTCTCTTCCCAACCTCTTTCTCTCTCTCTCTCTCTCTCATGTTCTTCCTCTTTCTCTCTTTCTCCTTCTCCCTCTCTCTTCCCAACCTCTTTCTCTCTCTCTCTCTCATGTTCTTCCTCTTTCTCTCTTTCTCCTTCTCCCTCTCTCTTTGTGTAACCGAGGGACAGAGGGACGTGCTTTGCCAACTGCCCTGTTCTATTTGCACTGGCGAGCATTCTTCCTGCCTGTTGGACGGCTCCATCTGGCCACCTCTGGGTCTCATACAACCCAGTAGTCCATTCCAATGACCCTGCTCTGTGTACGTCCATGTGAGAACAATTCACAAGGACGGACTGATATTATTGGCATCATCAATGACTGGAAAAAGCTTTAGATGTTCTTAGCATTAAGAACACAGTGGCTGGACACGATCAACATGATCCCAGCCTGAAAATCCTGCCCTCCCCACTCCCTCTGTAAATACGCACGTGGATGGGGAGAGGAGTATATGTTTCGCACCCCCCACCCCCCGCCCCCACCCGCCGCGTCTCGCAAAATATCCAGGCATGTGTATATATAGCAGGAAGTTCTGCAAATCAGTGGAATGATTAGGCTCATGTTAATACCAGGCATACGACCCGGCAGCAGTGTCCCCATTCCTCAGCCTGGCCGCCCATGCCATAGTCTGGTCCCCTGCCCTCCCCCATGCCTCAACCTAGCCCCCCTGTGTCCCGGCTTGCCTCCCATTACTGTAATACAGGCTATATTCATTTACGTAGCCAGCCCACTACTCCCAAAGTCGATGACAAGAGATAGTGCCTTCATCAGTAGCCAAGGGTGAGTCAATTACCAGAGCGCTATACTCTAGTTGTCTACCGCAGCCTGACTCTTTGACAAATAACACTACTCCTGCCATCCTATCTTAAACCCTGGTTCTATCAGTAAGCTAGTCTACTACTCATAACCTACGAGACCTTTACAGAAACTACACAGAATCCCTAACCAATCAGCTAACCGCAGCAGAACTAAATCTGATTTCGACTTAAGCCTAGCTCCACCAGCATGAGTCAAAAGTACCAAAATACCATCAATCTTACCATTAAATGTCCCAGTATGCTAGCAGCCTGCCCCTGATTCCCTGTTCTGCCTGACTGGGATTGGGTAGACATGGTCCCCGCATTTAAGAGCTCCACTTCCAGTGCTAATATAAACCTGGGGGTCGGCGGCTGGATGAGACGTAACAGAGCAGTCACACAGAGAGAGGGATGGGGGAGAAGTAAGGGACATAACAGCCAATGGGTCGAAGGGGCAACAGGGCTCGGATATGAATCTCTCTCAGCTGCGACGACCCCTGACCCTATCCTACAATCCTTGGTGGAAGCTGTGTTATTGTCCTCCTCTCTCCCTCTTTCTAATTGACCCTCTCTGCCTCGCATCTGTGGCCAGCCCGTGTCATCCCTTCCTCATTCTCTGTGCGGACTGACATAAACCCCACTTTTCTCTTCTTTCGGAGGAGTTTCACTCTATCGTTTCCTCAGTTATGGCCTGAACAGCGCCAGCGATTCATCCTTCAGAGATGACTGCACTCTGTCAGAATGCAGACGGGAAGATGGGAGAAGGGAGAAAAGGAGAGGAAGAGGGAAGGAAAGAGAGAGAATGAAAGAAAGAGAAGGAGAGAGAGAGAGAAGGCGAAAGGGAAGGTGAGTATCTAACCCCACCAGTGTGAGGGGTCAAAGGTGAGGTTTTCTTAAGGTCAGGGAGTGAATAGAGGTACAGGGTCACCATTGGCCTGCTCTCTGTTCTAGAACATTCGGACATCAGATTCCAGAACAGTGAAAACAGATTCCATCACACTGCTGGACCATCAGCCCAATGGATCGCTCATGTACTCATACCATGTGTGTCAGTCAATGCTCCATTCATTCAGCCTTATGTGACCTGAGACACTGTGAACCATCTGGGAGACACAGAGCAGCACTGGGATCAGTGTTATGGGAGACACTGAGGTACCGTGCAGAAGGACATGAATCTAAAAACGGATATGAATCTAAAGATCATGCCAAAGAAAAAGCATTGACATTATTAGACCTGAGACATCCTTCTGGTATATGAATGTAAAGGGATTTTGTTGATGACATCTCCTCACTATAAAGCAACAAACAAACCATTGAACAAGTTGACCTTTGCAGTGCACTCTCTCAGTGAAGCAGCACTCGGCCTCCTCTGGTATCTCTGGGGACCTCCGGGTCTGCAGTGTCTCCTCGGGCCGACACCAATCAGCACCAGCACACATTCCAATGCATCATGGGCTGTGTAGTCTCACGAACCCTGCCCCAAATAGAGATGAGGCAAAGACAGAGGAATTCATGAAGAACAAGATAAGTGTGAGAGCAATGTGTGTGTGTGTGTGTTTGTGTATAAGAGATACTAGTTCAGAGTTAGTAATACATCCAAGCTCATTGTCTGGGGCGAAACAGGACTTATGTTTCAAGGGGGTGGAGGGATGGGGTGGAGGGATGAGGGGGGGGGGGGGGGGGGTCCGAGTTGGGGGAGCAGGGGAGTAGTGGGGAGCAGGGTGTGGTCAATGTGACGTAATCCTCTGGACATCTGGGCAGCGACGACAGACAGTCAGGCTGTGTTCCGGCTCCAGAGGAGACACAGACACACACTTCAACCCCTCCCTCCCCAGGGGAGCTGTAGTCTAGGAACCAGAGACACAACACTAATGAGTCTAATGAACAGGGAGTCAGACACCAGGCAGGGCCGAAGTTGGCCAGAGTGGGCCAAGGAGGGCCAAAGAGGGCCATGGGGAGAACAGAAGGCTTATGCAACACATGAAACAGGCAGAAATGACACAAGCTTTCCAAGCATATATTTGACTCTGGTGCCGAATCCAGAGATAGAAAGTTGTTTTTCAGATTTTTGTTTTAAGCCTATCCCAAACCTTAACCATTTGGAGTTAATGCCTAACCTAAACCTTTGTTTTTTTTTTTACCCCTTTTCTCCCCAATTGGTAGTTACAGTCTTGTACCATCGCTGCAGCTCCCGTACGGACTCAGGAGGGTCAAAGGTTGAGAGTCATGCATCCTCCAAACCACGACCCTGCCAAGCCGTTTAACCCGGGAAGCCAGCCGCACCAATATGTTGGAGGAAACACCGTACAACTGGCCACCGAAGTCAGTGTGCATGTGCCCGGCCCATCACAAGGAGTCAGCACAATGGGACATCGCGGCCAGCCACACCCTCCCCTAACCCGGACGATGCTGTGCCTCATGGGTCTCCCAATAATGGCCAGCTGCGTCATAGCCCGGGATCGAACCCGGGTCTGTAGTGACACCTGAGTGCCTTAGATCGCTGTGCCACCCGGGAGGCCCAGTGAACGCTTAATTCTGACACGAGACTGTGAGAGCTAGATGAACTAGGGACAGAATTTGCTGACCAAAGCTACAGGTTCATTGAGATGCTAGCTAGGAGCTTGGGTTTAGCTGAGTTTATTTGCCTGGAGGCCCTGTAAACTTTTCTCATAAACAAACAGGCAAATGTTGTTTGCAGGCTGTTTTAGCAGCTGTGACCTGATACAACACAGCCCAGGGGGTAGACACATTCTCTGTGACCGCTCCTGTCTGAGCCGCTCGAAAGCCGCCACATGAGAAGCAGAGTTATGGAGTGTGTGTGTGCATATTATATTATATACACACACTCTCCATAGCTCTGCTTTCTGTGTGTGTTGAGTAAGTGAATTCCAGGCATCCAATTCCAGTCTAAGCTTGTGTGTGTGTGTGTGTGTGTGTGTGTGTGTGTGTGTGTGTGTGTGTGTGTGTGTGTGTGTGTGTGTGTGTGTGTGTGTGTGTGTGTGTGTGTGTGTGTGTGTGTGTATGTGTGTGTGTGTGTGTGTGTGTGTGTGTGTGTGCGTGTGTGTATTTGTGTTTGTGTGTGTGTGTGTGTGTGTGTGTGTGTGTGTGTGTGTGTGTGTGTGTGTGTGTGTGTGTGTGTGTGTGTGTGTGTGTGTGTGTATGTGCGTTGTATGTGTATGTCTATGTGTGTGTTTGTGTTCACTCGGCGACTTCATCTCTCCTTCCCAGGGTATGCACGTTCATTAGTGCACCTGCAGGATGGAGGGATATCAGGGGACAATGGCTCTCCACACAGCCCAGATCTGATATACACAGCTCACATAGCACTGCAGTCACCCCCAGGCCACACACACAAGCATGCACGTACATACAAACACACACACGAGCACGCACACACTTACACTCATATGATTGGCCGACCGGAGAGTCTATCCATCTCCCGCGTGCCAAGTGTGTGGGATCAGAGGTCAGAGTTGATCAGTTGAGGTCACGCTGTGATGGGATGACCCTCGTCTTAATCCACTGGATCCTGTCTGTGTTCAGGATAGACCAGACTCAGTTCACATTAGTCAGACACATACCTGACTAATAATTTCTGGCTACAAACACCCTGAAGATGTCCATCTGCCCCATGTAAATGGTTTCTCTCATAACCACAAACCCATAGTCTTTGCCGGAGCTCCAAAAACATGCCATCGTTCTGCAGCTCTCTCTATCCCCCCTCCCTGTCGCTCTCATCCCCCCCTTCTCCCTCTCTCTCCCCCTCTCTTTCTGTCTCTCTATCACTCTCTCTCTCTCCCTCCCTCCCTCTCCCTCCCTCCCTCCCCCCCTCTCTCTCCTCCGTCTCATTTCCACTCTAGTTGCTCTGTCTCTGTTTTAATCCAGCAAATTAAACTTGGTGAGCCTTCTGCTTCCCCCCAAATCCTTTCCCCACCACTTTCAGACAAGGGAACATAAAGGGAGGGAGTGGAGGAGAGTTGTGGGAGAGCAGAGGGGAGTGGAGCATACAGTAGGGCCTGAACAGAACAGAGGGACAGACAGGGCATGGCCGGGTGGCAGAGCAGAGAGAACACAACTTGGCTCTCATCAGCTCCTGGGCCTGTGAATCGAGGTCTTCACTGGGCTACTCTTACCCCCTGATAACCGGTACACAAGCTATCTCTCCCTCTCTCTCCCACCAAGCTATCTCCCACAGCCACACAGAGAACCACACACATACACATGTCTGGATGAAGGCATTTACACAGGGTTCCTAGACACACTACTACTGATCCAGACACACACACACACTGTGTAGACACACACTATAACCAGAAAAACAAACAGAATTGTCTCTCACACGCACATTCCTCCACACCACCCCACTTCCCCCGTGCCTACTCCCTTTCCTGTTGACCAAAGGCTCAGTGATACTGTAGCCTACTAATAATCTGTGTGGTTTATTTCCAGCAGACACTAAATCTAAACTAAACTCATCTCTTCTTTCCATGAGAAACTTAAGGCCTAGTTTAAGCATCACCAGGCCTGGCAATCACTCGAATGAGCTAATAGGACATGACACGCTGATTTTTCAAACACAAAAACAACTTTAGCTGCTAGTAGCAGACTTTTCGCTCTTCTACTGCTGAGCCTAAACCGACAGTGATGCTTGTTTATCAAGTTCACAGTAGCCTATATTTAGCGGTCTGACAGCCATCGATGTGCGCAGTTGTGCAGCTATAGTATGTGCTGGTTTGTTACACATAAAAAGGGGATATTGGGTATTTTGGGATCTTTGCGGTGTGTGTGTGCTCGGTGTGGATAGAATCCCCCTGGTTCAGCCGGTTTCGAGCGGAGACAGGGGTTGGGGAGGTGGGGAGTGTATTACAGGATATTAAAGTGTAATGACGGGGCTGGGAGAGTGCTGGGCCATGGGAAAGTGGTCACAGTGTCTCGCTGCGGCCTAGCGGTGGCCCCACGGCAGGCCCTTGGCTCCGGGAGCCAGAACCGGGTCACACTGCCACAGATGCTCATTATGGGTCACGGGAGATGGAGGAGGAATGGGCGAGACAAGGGGGAGCCAACCCCCAGAAACCACTTCACCATTTCAACCCCCCCATCCCCCCTTCATTCAGGTACCAACCACCAACCCCTGCCCCCTTGAAAGGACATAGAGCCCTGGTTCTCCAAAAACCACCAATCCATGGAGAGAGAGGCCCGTTTCCATGTCGACAGAGCATCCAGACAACACTGAAACCACAGCGCCATGACAATGGGGTGGGGGGAGATGAGGGAGGAGACCGTACCACAGCACCACAGGCCATCCCATAGGGCACAGATATCAGTTCAACGTCGAGTTTGATTTACATTTGGTAGAGTTACCAACTAACTTGAATTCAATGTGAAATCAGCAACAAATGTCACCAGGTCATTGGATTTAGGTTCAAAGTTGGGTGTAAAAAATACGAAATGCCCCTACGTTGATGACTTCTTGCAAACCCAATCAGTTTTCTACGCTGATTGTATCACGTCTCAGGATGTGACCCAGATGCAGACACAGGAGGTCTATAGTTTGACTCTCCGAATAGGTTGATGGCAAGCAGAGGCAGAGGATGGCAAGCAGAGGTTCGTAAATCCAAGGCAGAGTCAATCAGGGACAGAACGGCAGGCTCAGGGTCAGAACCGGGAAGACTAGAAAACAAGAAGTTGAGAACAGGCGAAATGGGAAACACGCTGGTAAGACCTGACAAAACAAAACAAACTGACAAACAGAAAACACAGGTATAAATAGATTGTAGACACCCGGTGAGGGGTGGAGACGAGAGAGAGAGAGGGAGAAAGAGAGAGAGAGAGAGAGAGAGAGAGAGAGAGAGAGAGAGAGAGAGAGAGAGAGAGAGAGAGAGAGAGAGAGAGAGAGAGAGAGGGGAGACTGACTCCACAGAGGTGATCTCCTATTTCTCTACATTCCTCTGATTCAACCAAGTAGTCAGCATATTACCAACAGGCCCCTTAATGACAGCTTCCCACTGTGGTGTGCGTGTGCGTATGTGTGTGTGCACTTGTGTGTGAGACAGAGGGTGAGCGTGTGCTTGTGTTTGAGTGAGAGAGTCAGTAAACAAACTACGTGTCTGCCTGACAGAGTGCTTGAGTGTGAGTTGAAGTGTTTGTGTGTGCAAGCAGTTTGGGTGTGTTATCATGTGTTATAGAGCACGTGAGTGTACTGTACGAGCTTCACAAACTCAAAGCGGTTCAGTCAAACCTTCCCCGAGTAATGTCTTTGTCTGCAGTAGAGGTCGACCGATTATCAATACCGATTATTGGAGGACCAAAAGCCGCTACCGATTAATAGGACGATTTTTAAAAATGTATTTGTAATAATGACAATTACAACAATACTGAATGAGCACTTATTTTAACTTAATATAATACATCAATAAAAATCTATTTAGCCTCAAATAAATAATGAAACATGTTCAATTTGGTTTAAATAATGCAAAAACAAAATGTTGTAGAAGAAAGTAAAAGTGCAATATGTGCCATGTAAGAAAGCTAATGTTTAAGTTCCTTGCTCAGAACATGAGAACATATGAAAGCTGGTGGTTCCTTTTAACATGAGTCTTCAATATTCCCAGGTAAGAAGTTTTAGGTTGTAGTTATTATAGGAATTATAGGACTATTTCTCTCTATACCATTTGTATTTCATATACCTTTGACTATTGGATGTTCTTATAGGCACTATAGTATTGCCAGTGTAACAGTATAGCTTTCGTCCCTCTCCTCGCTCCTAACTGGGCTCAAACCAGGAACTCAACGACAACAGCCACCCTCGAAGTAGCGTTACCCATGCAGAGCAAGGGGAACAACCACTCCAAGTCTCAGAGCGAGTGACGTTTGAAACGCTATTAGTGCACCCCGCTAACTAGCTAGCCATTTCACATCGGTTACACCAGCCTAATCTCGGGATATGGTCGAATCCGGAAACTATCATCTCGAAAACAAGACGTTTATTCTTTCAGTGAAATACGGAACCTTTCCGTATTTTATCTAATGGGTGGCATCCATAAGTCTACATATTCCTGTTACATTGCACAACTTTCAATGTCATAATTGCGTAAAATTCTGGCAAATTAGGCAGCACAAACTGCTGCATATACACTGACTCTGCGTGCAATGAACGCAAGAGAAGTGACACAATTTCACCTGGGTAATATTGCCTGCTAACCTGGATTTCTTTTAGCTAAATATGCAGATTTTCTGTGTATTGATTTTAAGAAAGGCATTGATTGTCATGGTTTTCCTCCTCTTCTGAAGAGGAGAGGCGAGAAGGATCGGAGGACCAATATGCGGCGTGGCAAGTGTCCATGGTTCTTTTAATAAGAAATACTCAACATGAACACAACTGATACAAAAACAATAAACGGGAAACGAACGAAAACCTAAACAGTACCGTGTGGTGAAACAAACACAGACACGGAAACAATCACCCACCCTAGATGAGACAAAAACCATACATCACCCATGCCACACCCTGACCTAACCAAAACAATATAGAAAACAAAGATAACTAAGGCGTGACATTGATGTTTATGGTTAGGTACATATTGGAGCAACGATACGCACCGCATTGATTATATGCAACGCAGGACACGCTAGACACGCTAGTAATATCATCGACCATGTGTAGTTAACTAGTTTTTATGATTGATTGATTGATTGATTGTTTTTTATAAGATAAGTTTAATGCTGGCTAGCAACTTACCTTGGCTTCTTACTGCATTCGCGTAACAGGCAGGCTCCTCGTGGAGTGCAATGTAATCAGGTGGTTAGAGCGTTGGACTAG
Organism: Oncorhynchus mykiss; assembly: GCF_013265735.2. NCBI lineage: Eukaryota > Metazoa > Chordata > Actinopteri > Salmoniformes > Salmonidae > Oncorhynchus > Oncorhynchus mykiss. The sequence goes on from NC_048565.1 coordinate 65,579,181, forward strand.
TTAACTGTAAGGTTGCAAGATTGAATCCCCCGAGCTGACAAGGTAAAAATCTGTCGTTCTGCCCCTGAACGAGGCAGTTAACCCACCGTTCCTAGGCCGTCATTGAAAATAAGAATGTGTTCTTAACTGACTTGCCTAGTTAAATAAATATTAAATAAAGACTATATGAAGGTGTAAAAAAAAAAAAAAACGGACAAATCGGTGTCCAAAAATACCGATTTCCAATTGTTATGAAAACTTGAAATTGGCCTTAATTAATCGGCCATTCCGATTAATCGGTCGACCTCTAGTTTGCAGTTCATGTCATCAGCTACACAACAAATGTAAGTTACATGACACTGTACTTCTCAAGCATTCCTCTCTAGTCTCTCTCTCTCTCCCTCGCTCTTTCTAGTCTCTCTCTCTCTCTCCTTCGCTCTTTCTAGTCTCTCTCTCTCTCTCCCTCGCTCTTTCTGGTCTCTCTCTCTCTCTCCCTCGCTCTTTCTAGTCTCTCTCTCTCTCTCTCCCTCGCTCTCTCTAGTCTCTCTCTCTCTCTCCCTCGCTCTCTCTAGTCTCTCTCTCTCCCTCGCTCTCTCTAGTCTCTCTCTCTCTCCCTCGCTCTCTCTAGTCTCTCTCTCTCTCTCCCTCACTCTCTCTAGTCTCTCTCTCTCTCTCCCTCGCTCTCTCTAGTCTCTCTCTCTCTCTCCCTCGCTCGCTCTAGTCTCTCTCTCTCTCCCTCGCTCTCTCTAGTCTCTCTCTCTCTCTCTCTCCCTCACTCTCTCTCTCTCCCTCACTCTCTCTAGTCTCTCTCTCTCTCTCCCTCGCTCTCTCTAGTCTCTCTCTCTCTTTCCCTCGCTCTCTCTAGTCTCTCTCTCTCTCTCTCTCTCTCTCCCTCTCTCTCTCTAGTCTCTCTCTCTCTCTAGTCTCTCTCTTTCTCTCTCTCTCTCTCCCTCGCTCTCTCTAGTCTCTCTCTCTCTCCCTCGCTCTCTCTAGTCTCTCTCTCTCTCTCTCTCCCTTGCTCTCTCTAGTTTCTCTCTCCCTCTCCCTTGCTCTCTCTCTCTCTCTCTCCCTCGCTCTCTCTAGTCTCTCTCTCTTTCTCTCTCTCTCCCTCGCTCTCTCTAGTCTCTCTCTCTCTCTCTCTCCCTCGCTCTCTCTAGTGTCTCTCCCTTTCTCTCAATTAAAATGCCAATTTCTAGTTCAATTTAGGGGTTTATTGTCATGGGAAACATATGTTTACATTGCCAAAGCAAGTGAATTAGATAATAAACAAAAAAATAACTAAACAATACAAAAATGAACAAAAATGAACAGGTTACACTCACAAAAGTTCCAAAAGAATAAAGACATTTCAAATGTCATATTATGTGCCAATAGTTAAAGTACAGAAGGGAAAATAAAGAAACATAAATATGGGTTGTATTTACAATGGTCTTTGTTGTTAACTGCCCTTTTCTTGTGGCAACAAGTCACAAATATTGCTGCTGTGATGTAACACTGTGGTATTCTGCATGCAAAGTCAACATTTTGTGAATTCTTTGTTGGTGAGTGGACCCCAGACCTCACAAACATAAAAGGAAATGGGTTCTATAACTGATTCAAGTATTTTTTACCCAGATCCTGATTGGTATATCGAATTTTATGTTCCTTTTGATGGCATAGAAGGCCCTTCTTGCCTTGTCTCTCAGATCGTTCACAGCTTTGTGGAAGTTACCTGTGACGCTGATGTTTAGGCCGAGGTATGTATCGTTTTTTGTGAGCTCTAGGGCAACTGTGTCTAGATGGATTTTTTATTTGTGGTCATGGCAACTGAACCTTTTTTGGAACACCAATCATTTTGACTACTGAGATTTACTGTCAGAGCCCTGGTCTGACAGAATCTGTGCAGAAGATCTAGTTGCTGCTGTAGGCCCTCCTTGGTTGGAGACAGATCTAGTTGCTGCTGTAGGTCCTCCTTGGTTGGAGACAGATCTAGTTGCTGCTGTAGGCCCTCCTTGGTTGGAGACAGATCTAGTTGCTGCTGTAGGCCCTCCTTGGTTGGAGACAGATCTAGGTGCTGCTGTAGGCCCTCCTTGGTTGGGTACAGATCTAGTTGCTGCTGTAGGCCCTCCTTGGTTGGAGACAGAAGCACCAGATCATCAGCAGACATTTGACTTCAGATTCTAGTAAGGTGAGGCCAGGTGCTGCAGACTGTTCTAGTGCCCTCGCCAATTCGTTGATATATATGTTGAAGAGGGTGGGCTTATGCTGCATCCCTGTCTCACCCCACGTCCCTGTGGAAAGAAATATGTTTGTTGCCAATGTTTATGTACATGGATGTTATAATGTTGCATGTTTTTCCCCCAACACCACTTTCCATCAATTTGTATAGCAAACCCTTATGCCAAATTGAATCGAAAGCTTTTTTATAAATCAACAAAGCATTAGAATACTTTTTGGTTTGTTTGTTTGTCAATTAGGGTGCGCAGGGTGAATATGTGTTATGTCGTATGGTAATTTGGTAAAAAGACAATTTGACATTTGCTCAGTTCAATGTTTTCACTGAGGAAATGTGCAAGTCTGCTGTTAATGATAATGATTGCTGTTTACGCATATCCCACGGTAGTTATTGGGGTCAAAATGTTCTCCACTTTTGTGTATTGGGGTGGTCAGTCCTTGGTTCCAAATGTTGCCAGAGCTAAGGATGATGTTAAAGATTTTAAGTGTAGCCAATTGGAATGTGTGGTCAGTATATGTTTTTTCTGTTCTTTATTATAGGCCAAAAATGATTGGAGAAGGGGTTTATCCATACATTTCCATTTTGGATAGATTTATTTCACCACAGTCCCTGGGCCTGGAAATGATTGATTTCCCCCTCCAGGATGGAGAAGCTGTCTTCATTAAAGTATGGGGATTCTAGAGGGGGGAAATAAGTAGCACACAGGAGGACATTTTTCTCTGTTGATAAAATTTCCTTTTGAATTTCTAGTCAAATGTCAAATGTTCTTGTTTTGATTAATTTAATAGAATGAGTTAGGTCTGCTCTATATCAAATGAGTCCCTCCCCTGTTTTACTACTGGTAGTTTTGTGGATGGGACTACCAGCTCCCTGTAACCTAGAGGGCAACCAGTGTGTCCATCTCCTCTATACCATGTTTCTTATAGGATGACAATGTCTGTATTTCTGTTTTCATTGGTGAAGTCTAGGCTCCTGCTCTAGTGTAGTGAAGGCTTTGTGTTCCATAAAGTGTCCAATGCTGTTAGTTGTGTTCTCTCTCTCTCTCTCTCTCTCTCTCTCTCTCTCTCTCTCTCTCTCTCTCTCTCTACATGCTCATTCACTGGTTTTTATTTATTTGTACTATTTTCTATATTGTAGAAGAATAGCAGAGACATCAAAACTATGAAATAACACATATGGAATCATGTAGTAACCAGAAAAGTGTGAGCTGTGAGAAAAGCCACACGCATTCCCTTTCTCTAATGCTTTCAACAGATTTTTTTTCTTGCAATAGCAATTTGCTGTTCACGTGCGTCAGAGATGTATAGCGATGTATATACCATGTTAAATGTGTGCCGAGACAATAGCTTGAGCTGGGCTAATCCTTAAATCTTGTCAACTTTCGCTGAAGGCAACACCCCTTTCTCTGAGGCTGCTGAGCTGAGGTTCTGAAAATAATTCAAATTTCAACATGAAGTGAGTGGCCAGCAGTGGTTTCTCCTCTTTCTCTCTCTCTGCCGTTTACCTTCTCCGACTGTGAGAAAGCTGCTTTGAGTGGCTCATACATATTCATGTGTGGGAGAGAGCTCCCTGTTCGACAGTCAGTCAAAGAGTTAGGCCTGTCCCCTGCCTGCCCAGAAAAAGGACAACTGCTGGGCACTACTCACACAGGCATAAATCTAAGCCTCCCATGAATGAATTCAAATGCAAATCTCAGCGAGTAGAAACCAGCGAGTAGAAAGGACAATCTTCATTTCGCTGACCCTGAATCTGTGTGCTGTGCTCTCCCACTAACTGACAACTGACAGGAACACCTAATTATCCACAGTGTGTGGAGAAGTGTGTGTGTGTGTGTCTCTGTGTGTGTACGTATTTGTACGTGTGTGTGTGTGTACGCGTGTGAGTGTGTATTGTGAGTTAGAGAAGCAGAAAAATAACATTTGAATGGAAGTGTTTGATTTCCAGTTGTGTTTATTTCCAATAGAAGTGTATGTGTTGAGATCTAAGATGTAAGGAAACCTTAGTACGTTTTTGTATTGTATAAGTTTGTGTGCACCTGAAACAAGGGGTGGTCTTCTGTTCAATCCATCTACTGTGTGTGTGTGTGTGTGTGTGTGTGTGTGTGTGTGTGTGTGTGTGTGTGTGTGTGTGTGTGTGTGTGTGTGCGTGTGTGTGAGTGTGTGTGTGTGTGTGCGTGTGTGTGTGTGTGTGTGTGTGTGTGTGTGTGTGTGTGTGTGTGTGTGTGTGTGTGTGTGCATGCACATGTATAACTCTACCCATCTCTATTCTCCCGTCTCTGTTCTCAGTCTAAGCACGGACAGAATTGAACCTGAACTGATTGGGAGTAAAAAGCAGTTGCTGGGGGAGGTTCAGTGGAGCAGAAGCAGTTGCCAGGGCAGCAGCGCTGGGTTGCTGTGGGTAGCCCTGTAGGGAGAGTGTGAGTGCTAAAGCCATTAGGAGGTCTTACCATATGAAAGACAGAGTGGGTGTGGCAGGGTGAAGATGAGCCCCGAGTGGATCTCCCCACTGTCAACCAGCAGGTGCTCCACAAAGGACCCATTCACTACACTCCCCCCCCCCCCCCCCCCCCCCCCAATACTCCCCTCTTCCCTGGGCTCTCGAGCGTCGCAGTGGTGTAAGGCACTGCATCTCAGTGCTAGAGGTGTCACTACAGGCCCTGGCTCGATCCTGGGCTGTATCACAACCGGCTATGATCGTCGTCCGGGTTAGGAGAGGGTTTGGCCGGAGTAGGCCATCATTGTAAAAGGTAGAGAGAGGGAGAAGGAGAAAGAACAACACGACAACAGTGTAACTCTGCTTCTATTAGGCGGAAGACCTGTGCTTTCCTGGATGTGATGGAATCCAGGGGCCAGTCTTCCAAGAGCAAAAAGCCTAACACAGAACTCTATTTATGGGTCAGCTCCCTGTAGCTCTCCATCCTGTCCAGGAGTGAGCATTTATTTCCCCTCGTTAGGAGAGACCTACTGTTTACTATGGAAATTAAAAAAGCACACAGAGACTAAAAATAGAGAGCAAGGCAGGAAAGGAAAGTGATGTGTGTGCTAATGTATTCATGTGAATGTGTGTGTGTTTCTCTCTTTGTGTGTGTGTGTGTGTGTGTGTGTGTGTGTGTGTGTGTGTGTGTGTGTGTGTGTGTGTGTGTGTGTGTGTGTGTGTGTGTGTGTGTGTTTGTGCATGTGTGTGTGTGAGAGTGAAAGGTCCACAGCCACAGGTATGGTTGCAGAGATCCAGCAGTAAAAAAAGCTAGCCAGTGTTTCCTGTCCTAGCAGGGATAATGACTAATGACTGGGATTTACTGGTCCTGCATTGGGATGGCTCCAATTAGCAATAGAACAGTCCTAGAAGAGGCCATGGTGTGTGTCTGTCTGTCTCTCGGGTCTCCCGGTCTCTCTGTTTGTGTGTCTGTCTGTCTGTGAGTGTATATGTCTGTCTGTCTATCTGGTCTGAGAAGTTAGACAGCCAGTTCTGTGCTGGGACAGAAACAGAATAGGATGGGCAATGCTGTGTCAGGTATAGGCGATTGATAAACCTAACACAATGGTAAATCAAAGATCAGGCGGAGGCGCTATTTGTTCAGGGGTGTGTCAGAAATACATTTGATATTCTCACTATTACAATTATTGGCACACTTGCTGAATAAACAAGTTGTGGGTGTGTCGAGACTTGGCCCCTCACTGGCCAATCAGAACGTGCTCCATGGCGAAATATACTACATGAACTAGAGTATGGGGACACCTGCTCCTCGAACATCTCATTCCAAAATCAGGCGCATTATTATGGAGTTGGTCCCCCCTTTGCAGCTAAAACAGCCTCCACTCTTCTGGGAAGGCTTTCCACTAGATGTTGGAACATTGCTGTGGGGACATGCTTCCATTCAGCCACAATAGTTGTAGTGAGGTTGGGTACTGATGTTGGGCGATTAGGCCCAACTCGCAGTTGGCGTTCCAATTCAACCCAAAGGTGTTCGATGGGGTTGAGGTCAGGGATCTATGCAAGCCAGTCCTGTTCTTCTACACTGATCTCGACAAACCATTTCTGTATGGACCTCGCTTTGTGTACGGGGCATTGTCATGGTGAAACAGGAAAGGGCCTCCCCAAACTGTTGCCACAAAGTTGGAAGCACAGAATTGTCAAGCATGTCATTGTATGCTGTAACGTTTTAGATTTGCCTTCACTGGAACTAAGCCCGAACCATGAAAAACAACCAGAGAACATTATTCCTCCTCCATCAAACTTTATAGTTGACACTATGCTTTTGGACAGGTAGCGTGCTCCTGGCATCCGTCAAATTCGTCCGCCGGACTACCAGATGGTGAAGCGTGATTCATCACTCCAGAGAAAACATTTCCTCTGCTCCAGAGTCCAATGGCGGCCAGCTTTTCACCACTCCAGCCGACGCTTGGCATTGCACATGGTGATCTTAGGCTTGTATGCGGCTGCTCAGCCACAGAAACCGACATCATGAAGCTCCCAAAGAACAGTTATTGTGCTGATGTTGCTTCCAGAGGCAGTTTGGAACTCGGTAGTGAGTATGGCATCTGAGGACAGACTATTTTTACAATTATTTTTGTTGAATAATAGTGAATACATCAAAAATATGAAGTAACCAAAAATTGTTAAAAACAATCAAAATATTTTTTAGATTTTAGAATCTTCAAAGTAGCCACCCTTTTCCTTGATGACAGCTTTGCACGCGCTTCGTATTCTCTCAACCAGCTTCACCTGGAATGCTTTTCCAACAGTCTTGAAGGAGTTTCCACATATGCTGAGCACTTGTCATCCCAAACCATCTCAATTGGTTTGAGGTCAGGTGATTGTGGAGGCCAGGTCATCTGATGCAGCACTCCATCACTCTCCTTCTTGGTCAAATAGCCCTTACACAGCCTGGAAGTATCACTGTAGAATGCTCTGGTAGCCAAGCTGGTTAAGTGTGCCTTGAATTCTAAATAAATCACAGACAATGTCACCAGCAAAGCACTCCACACCATCACACCTCCTCATTCATGCTTCACAGTGGGAACCACACACGCAGAGATCATCCGTTCAGAGACCAGCTGTTCTTGCCATAATATGGACTTGGTCTTTTAACCAATAGGGCTAAGAAGGAAAGAAATTCCACAAATTAACTTTTTGCAAGGCATACCTGTTAATTGAAATGCATTCCAGGTGACTACCTCATGAAGCTGGTTGAGAGAATGCCAAGAGTGTGCAAAGCTGTCATCAAGGCAAAGGGTGGCTACTTTGAATAATCTGAAATATAAAATATATTTTGATTTGAGTAACACTTTTTTGGTTACTACATGATTCCATATGTGTTATTTCATAGTTTTGATGTCTTCACTATTATTCTACAAGGTAGAAAATAGTAAAAATAAAGAAAAACCCTTGAATGAGTAGTTCAAAGTCCAAACTTTTGACTGGTACTGTACTTTTGTGTAAATATATAGTTTGTGTTTTTTTTCAAGTTGTATATTTACTGTCTTTTATGTATTGCCTGGGAATCAACTCCAATTCCAATGTCAGTCCATTATAGTTTGTTAAATGTCTTACAGAAACTAAATAACAAAATGTATATTTACTAAATAAGTTCTTAATAATTGCATGGCTTCAATAGCATTCATACTGATATAGAGGCTAGTCTTAAAGTAAATTGCGTTATGGCTGAGCATGGACATACCAAACATTCAATAAGTCAATAAGCAAGATTTTATTGATAATTCTAAACAAATTCTAAACAAAATGAAACGACATCTTGTTTTAAATAGGCTATGTGTCACGCCCTGACCTTGGAGATCCTTTTTATGTCTCTATTCTGGTTTGGTCAGGGCGTGAGTTGGGGTGAGCATTTCTATTTTTTGTGTCTCTATGATTTTCTATCTCTATGTTTTGGCCAGGTAGGGTTCTCAATCAGGGACAGCTGTCTATCGTTGTCTCTGATTGGGAACCATACTCACGTAGCCTTTTTTCCCACCTGTCTTGTTGGGAAGTTGACTTTGTTTATGGCACTTTGCCTTTGAGCTTCACGGTTTGTTTTTGTATTGTTTATTGTTTTGTCGGCGTCATTTTGATCATTAAAAGATAACGTACGCTCACCACGCTGCACCGTGGTCCTCTCCTTCAAACAGCCGTGACACTGTCACACTTACAGGCACCATCATTTCTCCCCGTGGACATTTAATATTAAAACAACGCAGACTAGGGAGGGTTTTACTGCACATCCAAACTTCTCACAGTAGTTGGACAAAGATCCAGTATAAAGAGAAAAGGAGAATGTCCACCGTTATACTGCTCCCAAATTGGTCTACGTTTTATGAACATAATAGGAACCATCTTACAGATCACATCGCATTCACACATCTCCAAGTTGCATTGCAAGCGCGCCACAAAGAACGCTGTCACCATAAAACCAGGAAGGTGAATCATTCCAATAAGATTGGTTGGAATAAAATGTTAGGGAAAACAAGCTATCTGTTAAAAAAAAAAATCAACAACAATAAATACATGTCAAATGTAATATCATAAAATCGCTAGGCCTACGGGACGGCTAGGGTTGTGAACATATCAAATGAAGAACAATACTTTTTTTTTTACAGGTTACAGGTAACTTCGGAATACAAGGTTCACTGGGGTTCACCGAGGTTCTTATCTCTCGTATTATGATGGGCATGGACACACACCCTACATCATGGAGTTGTTTTTTTACACACGTCCAAAAAGGGACCTGCATTGCTAAAATGTGGGTCTGCCAACAATGCAGAGGTAAAAATGGAATGTCAGCTCACTGTTTTACTCCTCTCAAACTTTACATTTGAATTATTTCCAAGCGGTCCCAGGAGCCAAAACCTTATCGACAATCTTGAATACTTTGCGATTGCATTGGGAAGACAAAAAAAAAAACTTAATTGATTGGAGGGGAGGCTATGCTTGTTTTTTTTTATCAAATAAAAATAAATGTCTAAATACAAAGTAAACAGGCACCAAAAGCACATTAGGCTACTCTTGTTCCATCACAATTTGTGATATCCAATTGGTAGTTACAGTCTTGTCCCGTCGCTGCAACTCCCGTACTGACTCGGGAGAGGTGAAGGTCGAGAGCCATGCGTCCTCTGAAATGCGACCCTGCCAAGCCGCACTGCTTCTTGACACACTGCTCATTGAACTCGGAAGCCAGCCGCACCAATGCGTTGGAGGAAACACCGTACAACTGGCGACCGTGTCAGCATGCATGCGTCCGGTCCGCCACAGGAGCCGCTAGAGGGTGATTTGACACGGGCATCCCGGCGGGCCAAACCCTCCCCTAATCCGGACGAAGCTGGGCCAATTGTGCGTTGCCTCATGGGTCTCCCGGTCGCGGCCGGCTGCGACAGACCCCAGGATCAAACCCGGATTTGTGGTGACGCCTCAAGCACTGCAGTACCTTAGACCGCTTCGCCACTCGGGAGGCCGGATCACGTTTTTAAAGTACACACCTCAAATATTTACACCCAGCGCAAGTGAGCTGATATAAGACAGGTAAATTGCCGGACCTAGTGTTAGGGCTGGAAAATGCCAGTGTGCCAGTTTTACCATGACAAAATTGCAAACTAACTTGCGCTTGACACTACCGCAGCCTCAACGCCAGCTCAGAATAGAGCTCATTGCGTGATTGACATTTAAACGCTGCATATGTCAGCTCAATCTGAAACGATCTTTCCATTTCAATAGCGCTAAAACGCGGATCTTCAGCGCTATTGATTGAATCGAACCCTCGGCATGTGGGAGTGAGGGAGCTTTTGTACCCTATGTGGGAGTGAGGGTGTCAGGAAGATACAGTGTGTGGGAGTCAGGGGGCTGCTGGGTGTGTATGATTGAGGATGTAGCCGTGAGAGGTTACATGAATGGCTTTGGAGGAAAGGTGGATATGAGAGACCAGTAACTTTAGGGGAAGGAACAATCAGTTAGCTATCTGGCTGCCACAAAAAAAACAAACAGAAACAATTTCAGAGAAACAAAAAAAAAAACGTTCAATTGCGTAACTGGACAGAACAATGAATTAAGAGTTGACGAACAAGCCAGTAAATTAGCTAAATAGGAGCTAAATAGGAGCTAATGTTATGTTGCTGTTTGTTGTTGTTGCTGTTGCTGTAATGTAAGTTGGAGCAGGACAGAGACAGTGGACAGTATCCCACAGTGTTGGCATTGATCAGCAGCAGACTGTATTCTTGGAGTGCCAGTCACACGGTCAAGAGGGCTATCTACAGAGCCAATGCCCAGAGGGCTGACTACTACTAACCTGCTCCACTCCCCTGGGAGCCCAGAAGGCCTCTGTCCAGCCACACACACACACACACACACATGCATGCGTGCGCACACACACATACAGCGGCCGTGCCATGGTGATTAGTCACAGGGTTTCATTCCCTCCCTGTTTTTTTTTAATCAATTAACACTCAGAACGTGGGAAAGAGAGGCAGAGAAAATGCAGGGGATTAAAAAAAGAGACTGACGGCAACACATGTTCCCCAACTCCTTCGTCTCCCCTGTCTCTGCTCCGTCTCTCCCTCTCTTTCTCTCCTTTACTGTCACTTACCATTTCCTCTTTCTTTTCCCTATCCCTTTGTCCACTTCTCTTTTTCTCTCTAGGCTTGGCACACTGGGGGATATTGGACTTGGCAAACAACCTGTAGTACTGCACCCAAATTAGTCAAACAAGTCCTCTACATTACAGACTTTTGACACAATTTACGATGAAGCCTGTACAGTAGGACAACCCTGAAACCTGTTGAGACCAGTCCAGAAATCTCGAGCACTCTAACATGTGTTTTTAACCCTTAAGACCCTACTCACAATCCAGGGGAAACAGTTAAGGACCATTAACAAAACCAAAAAACTCTGTGTTTATATTGAAAATATCCCAGTTCTCCCTGAGTAGGGCTGTGGTTGGGTTGAGTCTGGGAGTGGAATGTGATTGGAGCTTTGTGGTTACTCTTCGTCGGTTTTGGGTCTCAGAGGCCCCACACGAGGGCCAGGTGTCCCCATAAGCCCTCCTAAACTGTGGAGAGTGGAGCTAATTTGACCCAAAGAGGCCTCATAGGCACCAATAGGAGGGCGAGCTCAGATCATTGGAGCGATTGACATCCCAATAACAAGACCAGTGGCCACGTCAAAGGTCTACATTTCTCCTTCTTCCTTGTTTTTGTCCTCCCTTGTCCTCTCTCCTTACTTCACCTTTCCTACTGTCATTTACCCCTTCACTTCTGTTGTCTTACCCCTCCTTCTCTTCTCTTCTCTTCTCTTCTCTTCTCTTCTCTTCTCTTCTCTTCTCTTCTCTTCTCTTCTCTTCTCCTCTCCTCTCCTCTCCTCTCCTCTCCTCTCCTCTCCTCTAATCTTCTCTTCTCTTCTCTTCTCTTCTCTTCTCTTCTCTTCTCTTCTCTTCTCCTCTTACAGTTGAAATTATTTTCCCGTTAGAAATAGACTTAAAAGAGGGTCTGACCTTTGTTTAGACATGTCGGTAGAATGGATAAGGCTAATGCAGAGGACTTTGGTTTCACTGAGACTGGGACATGGAAGCTCACGCATACCAATTCTGCCTGAACTTTTCCTAAAGTGATTATTTATGCTAGGCCAAGCTTGGCTGGGCTGATCGGGATTACTCTAATGAAAATGCAGTAGGGAGCCCACAAGCACGCACACACACGCACGCACACGCACACGCACGCACACAGTGTCGATTTGTGCTAATCTGCTCAGCATTGCCATGGAGACTGTCATCAAATCACTAAGGCTGGCATCGAGGGGGAGGCTGGGCAGTAGACCATTAAAGTAGGATAGTGTGTGTGTGTGTGTGTGTGTGTGTGTGTGTGTGTGTGTGTGTGTGTGTGTGTGTGTGTGTGTGTGTGTGTGTGTGTCTGTGTGTGTGTGTGTGTGTCTGTGTGCCATTAGAGGCAAGAGGCTGGACTGCAAAGAGTTTGCTCAAGCTTTCATTAGTGCTGGGAACACTTTTGTTTTGTTCCATACAGATGCTCAGGAATGTACCTAGAAAAACACACAAACATACACCCTGTGTACACACACACTGACTGAAGAACAGGCAGAAAAACCTCAAGAAAGGGGAGACAAGGCAAGTTGTTCGGGTAACCCATTGACCGCCCCGCCCCATCCTTCTTTTCCCTCTTTCCCCTCTCCAGCAAAGTTCCCCAGTGCTTTGAAATGAGAGAGGGAGTCAAATGTGGAGTAAACACGAAGGCGGAGGGGCAAAAACAGCATGTGCTCCGATATTGAGGAGATCTCCTTCCCCCCCTGCGTATAAAAACACACAGACAAGGGGGAAGGAGGGAGGAGGAGGTCCGACTCCTTCCTGACTGCAGCTGTGAAGTGGTGGATGAGGAGAGCAAAGAGGTGGAGGAGGAGATGGAGAGACAGAGAGGAGAAGTGATGGGGAGGGAGGGTGGGGGCGTTGTTTTCTTTCCTGTGTGTTGATAAGAGAGGAGAGGAAGGAAGTGGAGAGGTGATGAAGTCCATAGCTGTGGCTAAGGCTCTGTAAAGGCCCATTACTGCTGTATTGTCTACTGCCGCCCTCTTCATCTAGGACTGTGTTTATTATCTCCGGGGTCTATTGTCTCTGTCTTTTTAGGTGATGAGCTCAACGACCCTTCTGTAGCCCCTAGTGTGGCCCCCTACACCGCCTCCACCCCACCTCTATCCCCTAACTGTCACCACCCAGCCCAGACACAAAGGGATGTTCAGAGAAGGGACAGGACACTGGTCAGCACTGACCATGTTCCTCAAGTTCTCCACCTCTCCCATATGAGAGTCCAATGAAGACTTGAGAGGCCAGAACACATGATGTCTCTACTCTCTCTCTCTCTCTCTCTCTCTCTCTCTCTCTCTCCTGATTTCTATCTATCCCTTTCTCTCTACTTTTCTCTGTTGAATTCTTTGCAAGTGGAGAGAAAGTTATTTATGCATTCTTTAGGGTACTTGTCACAATCGTATCCTCTGCAACAAACTTTAGGGTGGTTGGCTGCTGGCCGAACAAATAGACATGTATTTAGAAATATAAAATGTAAATAACAGCTTTTTAAGGTCTTTACACAATAGCTAAGTAAGCATGAAACATGAATCAAATTGTAGCCATGTAACTTGACACCTAAAAACACATTCTGATTACCAGTATTGTTTATAGTTTATAGTCCACATTGTTGTAAATGCATTGCTTCTGTATGGAAATGAATTGTTAAACAAAGGCTATAGAATTAATACTGATATAGGGGCTAGGCCTACTGTAAATTGCAGTCTGGACATGGACATACGTAATCAAGATTAAATTCGCTAGGATTTTGATAAGGCCTAAAAAGATAATTAGAATCAAATTCTACTAAAAACAACTTGTTTTAAAAGGCTATGTCTAATTGCTCCCTGTTTGACGGATAGTACAGACAAGGCAACTTAGACTATGGACGGTTTTACTCACATCCAAACTTAAAGAGAAAGGGGGAATGTCCACTCACGTTTGCGAGCAGTATAATGGTCATGTTTTATGTACATCATGGAACCATCTTACAGTTCATATTTGCACTTCTCCAGAAATAGTGAATAGTGAATCTTTCTGATAATTTCATTTTGAATTGAATTAAACAATCAAACAATCAAATTAATTATCTATTTTCTTAAACCAACAACAATATGTCTAAATAGGATCATATCAGAAGCATGATATCATAAATCGCTTATCTCGTTCCATGGCACGTCTATAAAAAATAAACACTATGCTCCTGTCAATTGTGTCATTGCCTATGTGTGAGGCAGAGTCTCAAAAAAATAGGACTGAATAGTTTGGAGGAGCGTGTCTTTCGTAATCGGATGAGGGGCGCTTTTTGAGAATGGGGATTGATAGCCTACTTGAACAAACGAAATGCAGGTATGTGAACTGTGAATAAAGGAAAAACCGCTCAGTAGACCGTTTGAAACCCCTTTATTCATAGGCTACGTTTGGCTAATGACCAGGATAAAAATAATATGCACCCATGGGAGGGGAGGCTTGATTTTCAATCAAATTAAACGAAATGGTGGGAAACAAGTACTTGTTTTATTTTTCTAAATTCAAGATTCACTGGCACAAAAGGCATATCTCTCCTTCCATGGGTAATGTGCGTCATTACTGGATAGGCTGCTCTTCCCCTCCAAATCCAAGCCATTATCAGCTGCGCTACCGCTAAGACCTGCTTTTTGTGGGTCTTAAAACTGCCCATTAAGCGCTGCATGAAATTGTCACTTTTGTGCTTGTTTTTATGGACACACCCCAAATATTTCCACCTCTCCCAGCTCAGCGCTAGAGAGCTGATGTTAGACAGGTATATTACCAACCCTGGTGTTAGGGCTAGAAAATGCCAGTGCAGTAGTTTTCACATGATCTCATTGCAGTGGATACTTTTTTTGCAGCACATTTTCTGCAATGTTACACATTTTGCAATGAGGTGTAAAGAAAATGTTGCAGTTTTAAACACATTTCACGCAATTCTACTCATTTTGCCATGTGGCGGAGAGAAAACTGTGCAGTTTCAAAGTTAATATCCTGCAAATGTATACATTTTGCCATGAGGTGATTTTTGTGTTGTTGTTGCAGTTTTAAAGCTAATTTCTTGCCATTCTACACATTTTGTAATGGGGGTGAGAAATGTTTTCAGTTTTAAAGCTAATTTCCTGCCATTCTACACATTTTGCCATGACTTATGCCATGTTCATACGATATCTGAGTGAGAGTGACTAACAAAATCACTAGGGGCCCCCTGGAGGCTAGGCTATATTCACTGCGTGCCTGGCAGGTCATTGGGAGTTGATTAGCCTATTAGGTTTTGATAGCTGTCTAGACTAACTTACCTTCCAATATATATATTTTTTGCCAACATGGGCTAATTCAGTGACTGTCAGTGACTGACATTAGAACTGGAAAACTGATGATGCAATACCACAAATTGAAATTGCATTTTGTGTATTTTAATTTTGTAGTAAATTGAGACCCCGACTAAGTTCCCCAAGAAAACAAAACGCAGGCTTTGGTCGGCCTTGCTCTGCTGCATTTCTGAACATCTATTAGCAACAAATGAGCTGTTGCTGGCTGTGCACATAGCAAATGTGTATATTTGTTCTAGTACGTTCTGTACTCTATATGTGTATCGAACGGCATGTGCATTGCTTGAGTCACAGTTAGTGAACATCAGACCATTTGTTTTATCTCTCCAAGTCAAAACAAACTTTGTAACAACACACGGCTTCAATATACGTTTTGCGAAGAGGTTTCTAGCTCTGATGTTTGTATCTAGAATGTGTTTGACAGTAGACATCTCTCCACCCCTCCTCTCCCACTCACTCACTCACTCACTCACTCACTCACTTACTCACTCACTCTCTCCCTCTCTCTCACACAAACTCTCTCTCTCTCTCTCTAGGGGCTAAGGGTAGTGGTTGGTGGAATCTGGGGGGGGTGATGATGTCTTCCGTGAGCCCATAAATAATGCCATCCCTGCTCGCACTTTATAGAAGCCAGACCATCTTTATCCTTTCCATGTGTTCCCCATGAGCACAGGCCATGACCTTTCACCCCCGGTGGGTCTTGACCTGGTTATCTCAGGCCCCAGAGAGATGAGGGATCAGGGCTGGGATCAGGTCTTGAGGGGTGTGAGGGGTAGGGTCAGGGTGCGTATGTGTATCTGGATGGATGGTTGTGTTGATAGGAGGGAGGGGGGGGGGTCAGTATCTCACAACCACACTCGTTCCCCATGTCAATCCACCCCCCCTCTCCTCCCCCATCTTTACTTCACAGGCAGTAAAAAGACACACAACACCCCTCCGTCTACCGCAGCAGGCTGGCAGGCCCAGGTGGAGGGAGTCCTCTGGCACTTCACAGATCCCCTCTGGGTTAAAGACTAACCCTGCAGGGATTTCACAGATATCTTCATACCCATTACCCATCTCCTCTCCTCTCATCTCATCTCCCTTTGAAGAATATCACCTACTCCTCTGTGACTGTAAATTCGTAAAGGCAGTTTGTGTGTGTGTGTGTGTGTGTGTGTGTGTGTGTTTGTTTGTGTGTGTTTGTGTGTGTACAGAGAGCAAGACAGTTTGAAGGAATTTACAGGAATTGACCATGACACAGATCATGCAGAGTAGAGGCGGCGTCATTTAACTTAGCTACAAGGTACCATAATATGTCTGTTTTGAGTTCTTCTTGGGGTTGTGTTGCTCTTAAGGGCTTAGTTGTGAGTTACATGATGTAAAAAGGGCTATCCAAATACATTTGACTGATTGGTGGGTCAGAGAGTGCATGTGAGTGAAAAAAGAGCATGCTTGTCTGTACTGTGTGTACTGTCTGTGTGTGGGTGTTTGTGTATAACCCCTTGTTTATGAGGCACTGTACACGGTTGCACTGTATGTGTCTCTGTGAGTGTTCGCATGCGTGTCTATGCTATATATTTGTCAGTGACGATCGGTGCCGTTTATGATGAGGGAGGACAATATTTTTTTTTTGTATTATTATTTTACTGAGCATGGCCTTATTTCTATTAAAGCATATTGGATGACTGTCATTCATATTCCATTCATTCAGCTCAATGTAACAACGATAGATGTCTGGTATTTGTATCCCTGTTTCGTTCCGCTTGCTTCCGTTTAAGAACCTTTTTTCAATAGAATCGGAATGAATATATCCCTGATCACACGTAAACACAGTTCACTTTCATAGCAGCCGCATACAAACAGCATGATCACTTTGCTCATTGTAATTCCTTCTCGCATCTATGCCCTCTCCTCCTCGCACCTTTTTCCTTTGCTTGCACAACACATCAGCTGTCTATTACCAGGCAAAAAAACTTTTCCAAGCCAGACCTTCATAACCTCTATCTACACACACCCTACATCATTGTCACCATATTAGCTAACACTATACTCAACATAGCTAATAGAACTAGCACGTTAGTAAACACGCTACAATCATGCAGCTCAGTTTAGCAGTTACAACGGCGGGCCCCGGTGGCAATAAATTAATAAAACCTAAATCTTACCTTGACTTGGAAGAGTTCCAGTGTTGGCTATCCATAGCGAGCTAGCTAAAATAGCATCCCTCTGAGCCGGGTGTTTGAGTAGGCCAAACTAGCTGGTTGCATTCGCTAGCTAAATAGGTTAAAGTGAGAGAGAAAAAATAATAGGAAAATATAGCTAGCTCTCGCTCACTCTCTTGCTTCTCCTTCATTTTGAATGAAATTAATTTCTCAAAAACTGTTCAACTGTTCTCTCTCTTTTAGTCACCTACTCACCACATTGTATGCATTGCAGTGCTAGCTAGCTGTAGCTTATGCTTTCAATACTATATTAATTATCTGATCCTTTGATTGGGTGAACAACATGTCAGTTCATGCTGCAAGAGCTCTAGGTTGGAGGACGTCCTCTGGAATTTGTCATAATTACTGTGTAAGTCTATGAAGGGGTTGAGAACCATGAGCCTCCTAGGTTTTGTATTGAAGTTAATGTATGAATGATGTATGAAACTAACTGTCCTCTGGCTACACCATGGTGCTACCCTACAGAGTGCTCTTGAGGCTACTGTAGAGCTTCATTGCCACACAGTGTGTTTTAATCAATTAGGGAAAGGGTGATACCTAGTCAACTGAATGCCTTCAACTGAAATGTGTCTTCTGCATTTAACCCTCTGCTCTGAAGCAGAGAGGTGTGGGGGGCTGCCTTAATCATCATCCACGTCTTCGGCACCCAGGGAACAGTGGGTTAACTGCCTTTCCCAAATCTGGCAGAATGACAGATTTTTACCTTGTCAGCTCGGGGACTTAATCCAGCAACCTTTCGGTTACTGGCTCAACGCTCTAACCACTAGGCTACCTACCGCCCCTAATTATTTGGTGACATGTGAGTATACTTAGTATAGTGTTATCTAAAAAGGACAACTTGTTAATGATTCACTATTTTTATTTTTATGAAATTCAATGAGAAGGATGGCCCTCTCGTTCCTCCTCTGAGGAGCCTCCACTGATGTGTGTGTCTTCTGTGTGTAAGCAGCAGTATATGAAAGTGACGCAATATGTGTCTTTATCTTGTGTCACAATGTGTGTTTTGTTTGTGTGTGTGTGTGTGTGTGTGTGTGTGTGTGTGTGTGTGTGTGTGTGTGTGTGTTGTGTGCATTTGTCTACCACAGACTGGCCCACAGTTGAAGTGGTGAAAGAGTAGGGGGGCTACCTCCTTTTTAACCGAGCCCCTTCCTCCCTCTCTCATTACTGCCCACGTCTATACGATAGCATGGGGCACACATGCATGCCAGACCATGAGGTCGAAGGAATTGTCCGCAGAGCTCCGAGACAGGATCGTGTCGAAGCACAGATCTGGGGAAGGGTACCAAAAAATGTCTGCAGCATTGAATAAATAGAAGAAGTTTGGAACCACCAAGACTCTTCCTAGAGCTGGCCACCTGGCCAAACTAAGCAATCAGGGATGTGACCAAGGTCAATCAAATCAAATCAAATCAAATGTATTTATATAGCCCTTCGTACATCAGCTGATATCTCAAAGTGCTGTACAGAAACCCAGCCTAAAACCCCAAACAGCAAGCAATGCAGGTGTAGAAGCACGGTGGCTAGGAAAAACTCCCTAGAAAGGCCAAAACCTAGGAAGAAATCTAGAGAGGAACCAGGCTATGTGGGGTGGCCAGTCCTCTTCTGGCTGTGCCGGGTAGAGATTATAACAGAACATGGCCAAGATGTTCAAATGTTCATAAATTACCAGCATGGTCCAATAATAATAAGGCAGAACAGTTGAAACTGGAGCAGCAGCACGGCCAGGTGGACTGGGGACAGCAAGGAGTCATCATGTCAGGTAGTCCTGAGGCATGGTCCTAGGGCTCAGGTCCTCCGAGAGAGAGAAAGAAAGAGAGAAAGAGAGAATTAGAGAGAGCACACTTAAATTCACACAGGACACCTGATAGGACAGGAGAAGTACTCCAGATATAACAAACTGACCCTAGCCCCCCGACACATAAACTACTGCAGCATAAATACTGGAGGCTGAGACAGGAGGGGTCAGGAGACACTGTGGCCCCATCCGAGGACACCCCCGGACAGGGCCAAACAGGAAGGATATAACCCCACCCACTTTGCCAAAGCACAGCCCCCACACCACTAGAGTGATATCTTCAACCACCAACTTACCATCCTGAGACAAGGCTGAGTATAGCCCACAAAGATCTCCGCCACGGCACAACCCGGGGGGGGGGGGGGGGGGCTGATCACATCAGACAGGCTGATCACATCAGTGACTCAACCAGCTCTGCAGCACTCCACCAATTAGGCCTTTATGGTAGAGTGGCTATGACAGAAGCCACTCCTTAGTAAAAGGCACATGACAGCCCGCTTGGAGTTTGTCAAAATGCACCTAAAAGACTCTCAGACCATGAGAAACAAGATTCTCTGGTCTGATGAAACCAAAACGGAACTCCTTGGCCTGAATGCCAAGCGTCACGTCTTGAGGAAACCTGGCACCATCCCTACGGTGAAGTGTGGTGGTGGTAGCATCATGCTGTGGGGATGTTTTTCAGCGGCAGGGACTGGGAGTCTAGTTACGCTTGAGGGAAAGGTAAACAGAATCCTTGATCCTTGATGAAAACCTGTGCCTTAGTGGCTCATGACCTCAGACTGGGGCAAAGGTTCGCCTTCCAACAGGAAGCACACAGCCAAAACAATGCAGGAGTGGTTTCGGGACAAGTCTCTGAATGTTCTTGACAATGCAGGAGTGAGCTAGAGCTCGGACTTGAACCCGATCGAACATCTCTGGAGAGACCTGAAAATAGATGTGAAGCGACGCTCCCCATCCAACCTGACAGAGCTTGAGAGGATCTGCAGAGAAGAATGGGAGGAACTCCCCAAATACAGATGTGCCAAGCTTGTAACGGCATAACTAAGAAGACGCGAGGCTGTAATCACTGCCAGAGGTGCTTCAAGAAAGTACTGAGTAAAGGGTCTGAATACTTATGTAAAGTTTCAAAAATGTCAAAAAATTGCTTTGTCATTATGGGATATTGTGTGTAGATTGATGAGGGAAAAACAATTTAATGCATTTTAGAAAAAAGCTGTAATGTAACAAAATGTGGAAAAAGTCAAGGGGTCTGAATACTTTCCAAATGCACCGGTACACATTTTCTACGTAAACACAGCTAGCAGCAACACATTTGTTGCTAAGAGATGTTCAGAGACGCATTAGATAATACGACCGCGATACGTTTACCTGAAGAATGTATAAATTACTCTCTCTCCCCTTACCATTGCATGTAAAGCATTTAAAAGAGGATAGTAGAGAGACCGAGATGGAGAGAAATCAAGAGAATGGAAGAAAGAGAGAGAGCATCTATTTGGTACTACACAATGGGCATTTGGTTTGACTGGAGGTAGAACACAGAGCAGCTTCAATGGACTTGATACACCATGCCTGGCTAGCTACTGTATGCTCAGTGGAATACAAGACCTTCAAGGGCAGTATGGAGACTCCCCCAATGTTTCTGAGGATACTTTTACCCTGTGAAGGCCTCATCAGATGATGCAGACGGAGGATGAAGATGTAATGGCTGAGACTTCAGATATTAGCACAGGTATGAGCTATCTGCCTCATGAATATCAAGGGCAAACACACATACACACACACAAGCATGTAAGCAAGAACGCACCACACACACACACACACACACACACACACACACACACACACACACACACACACACACACACACACACACACACACAGAAGCAGACAGGTACATAAATGCTCACACAGCACTATCAGAGGATCTTGAAATAGTGGACAGGATGAGTGGAGGGTGTGTGTGTGTGTGTGTGTGTGTGTGTGTGTGTGTGTGTGTGTGTGTGTGTGTGTGTGTGTGTGTGTGTGTGTGTGTGTGTGTGTGTGTGTGGGAGCGGTCCCTGTGTGTGGACCTCTCTTTTTGTCCAGACTCTCGTTGTGAGCCCTAGCCTATTGTAGAGAAAGCCCTCTTTGTGTGGTGCGAAAGGACAGAGCTACCACTTCAGCACACTTGGCTCCCTTTCAAGGACTGGCCAGGCTCCAGATCAGGGAACGCATCACTGCAGGTCAGGCCCAGACAAAGAGCCTGCACACTGGGTGACTCTTCTCTCAACTCCCCTCTGTCTCTGAAACTAGGTTACACAACACACCACCCAGCCATTAGCCAATTACATCAATCCCCTCCATTGATCCAAATGCAATTTTCCCCTAACGCATTATTTCCTATTGCATTATGTAATTTCCCTTAAAGATGCACTCCAGGAGCTTAAGCACAACACATTCGTAACATACAGTGCCTTTGAAAAGTATTCAGACCCCTTGGCTTTTTCCACATCTTGTTATGTTACAGCCTTATTCTAAAATGGATTAAATAAAAACAAATCCTCAGAAATCTACACACAGTACCCAATAATGACAAAGCGAAAACAGGTTTTTGAAAATTTAGCAAATGTATTAAAAGTAAAAAACATAAATAAATTATTTACATAAGTATTCAGACCCTTTGCTATGAGACTCAAAATTCAATTGATTGGACATGATTTGGAAAGGCACACACCTGTCTATATAAGATCAGTGACAGTGCATGTCAGAGCAAACACCAAGCCATGAGGTCGAAGGAATTGTCCGTAGATCTCAGAGACAGGATTGTGTCAAGCCACAGATCTGGGGAAGGGTACCAAAACATATCTGCAGCATTTAAGGTCCCCAAGAACACAGTGGCATCCATTATACTTAAAACGAAGAAGTTTGGAACCACCAGGACTCCTCCTACAGTTGGCCGCCCGGAAAAACTGAGCAATAATAGGAGAAGGATCTTAGTCAGGGAGGTGACCTATGGTCACTCTGACAGAGCTCCAGAGTTCCTCTGTGGAGATGGGAGCACCTTCCAGAAGGACAACCATCTCTGCAGCACTCCACCAATCAGGCCTTTATGGTAGAGTGGCCACTCCTCAGTTTGCCAAAAGGCATCTAAAGACTCTCAGACCATGAGAAACACGATTCTCTAGTCTGATGAAACCATGATTCAACTATTTGGCCTGAAGTCTGGAGGAAACCTGGCACCATCCCGAACGTACATTTGAATGAGCCTCTTTTTGAGCTCCAATAAAAGCAGAAAATTGTGTTGAAGCTAGGCTAAATTGTGTTGAAGCTAGGCTAAATTGTGTTGAAGCTAAGCTAAATTGTGTTGAAGCTAGGCTAAATTGTGTTGAAGCTAGGCTAAATTGTGTTGAAGCTAGGCTAAATTGTGTTGAAGCTAAGCTAAATTGTGTTGAAGCTAGGCTAAATTGTGTTGAAGCTAGGCTAAATTGCATAAGGCTAACTCCATTTGGATAACAATAACAAGTTAAGGGTTGTTCTATAGTGGCCTGTGTGTGTGTGTGTGTGCGTGTGCGCTATGTAAAGAGGCCTAGCTGACGACATTAGACCTGTTAGCATTTTAAAGTCCCACATGGATGGAATTAAAGAGGTTCAGATTCCGTTCCAAAACAGCCCTGCAAGGCTGGCAGGGCAGGGCCAATGTCCCAAAACTGGAACACATCTGGAGTCAGGGTTAGTTGTTAGAGGTCACCTTCCTCCACAGTGGAGAGTGAGACGTCCCAGTGACTGTGTCTTAGCCCGTGTTGACAGAGCTGTACTATAGAGTACCGTAGGAGTGGTTCAGAGGCTAGAGGTGCTTTCTAGTTCTGATGACTCAGTTGTTGGGAGCATGATGTTTGCAACACTGGACTTATGGGTTTGATTTGCCCTTGCAAAATAGGTTCTTAACCTCCAGGCTCTTTCCTGGTTAAATTAAGGTGAATTAAATAATGTGCCACATACTGAATAGATGTGTTGACTGTAAATTGCTTTGAATAAGTGTTTGCTAAACGAGCAAATTATCAATTCACCTACAGGTGCCCCTTTAAGTGGCTTCCACCCCAGGGAGACTCTGAGGAAACAGGCCTGGAGCTGGAGGCACTAACGTCTAAATTCTACTCTAATTACAGTAAGAACAATTATCCCAGAATGAACCATGTAATTAAATTGTCACTCAGTGCAATTTCATTTTACTCTTGAACGAGTGCAGAGTCTCACTAAACAAATACCCCAAGTTAAGTTTTTTTTGTTTTTGCTTGATCGGAGTATTTGCTGAGTTGGAGCTGTTTGGAAGGTTTTGAGTGCTCATGGGCCAACAAATCTCAACAGTAACGCCTGAGGGAGAGTATAAAAAAATATAACGACGCGATTGTCAGGTATAGCTACTGACATTTCCACATACCACGATGATACACACCCCAGGGCAGACATTAGCAGATCAACAGTCTTCACAGTCATACTATTGCAGTTAACTGTAGAGCAGTGATATTCTAACCTTTTCAGTGGGGACCCCATCTCCCCCCCCCCCAGAATTTCTGGGGACCCCAAACCTTTCCAAATCTAATGACAAAACTTTTAAATATGCAAATATAAATGTGTACATCAACGAATAACCTTCATTACGGTTACATCTCTCTTAACAAAATGAACAGAACCATAAATACATTTACTCAATGAAATCGTATTTTTCAAATTATGTTTCTCAAAATAGTGGGTATACTGAGTGTACAAAACATTAGGAACACCTTCCTAATATTGAGTTGCGCCCCCTTTTGCCCTCAGAACAGCCTCAATTAATCGGGAATGGACTCTACAAGGTGTCTAAAGTGTTCCACGGGGATGCTGGCCCATGTTGACTACAATGCGTCCCACATTTCTTTTTATTTTGGCGAACCCACTGAAATGCCCCCGCGACCCCACTGTAGAGCATGCCAGGACAAAGTAGAGATCAATAGGAATAGGAATAAAATCATAGTAGCACGTAGCATACATGCAGTAAAAGCAATGTACAAATGGAGCAGTGTACATGTCAGGCAGATCACTCAAGTTTGACTTAGAAATTGGACGTCTGTCCACGTCCTGAAGACGTCGTGAAAAGTTTTCAAAACCAGCCACTAGGGGGAAACGGTGAGCGCTATTACCATCAAGTAGGCTTGGGTTTTGCTAGGGCATTGTGACGTTGTAATCCCATGACTCTGGATCGGAAGGTTGCGTGTTAAATCCCACTATTAGACCCATCATTTTTTGGGTTATTGTTTTAACCCTATCCCAAACTTGAACTCTTACCTTAACGATTTGTCATGAATCCCTAAACGTAATGTTTTAACCCTATCCAAATCTTAACTTTGAAATTTGATCATTTCAAAATTTGACGTTTAGAGAAATGGAAACGATGCTGAGCAGGAGTCAACCCAGGGTATCAAAAACACTTAGAATATTTGACGTTTGGAGCCACTTAGAAATTTGATGTTTCGAGTGGCTAAACATCCGAATCTGAAGTCAAATTGGTAAAACTGTGAGATCATGTTGGTACATGTAGCATGCTAGCTGCTCTACAGTTACCTGTAATAGTATGTATGGGAAGACTGTTAATCTGCTAAAGTCTGCCCTGGGGTGTGTATCATCTTGGTATGGGGAAATGTCAGTAGCTATACCTGACAATCACGTGGTTATATGGCACACATCCACATGCATCCAAAACCATATGTGTACATGTAAACCAAGGGTGCATACTGTATTAAAGGCCTGCATACTGTATTAAAGGCCTGCATACTGTATTAAAGGCCTGCATACTGTATTAAAGGCCTGCATACTGTATTAAAGGCCTGCATACTGTATTAAAGGCCTGCATACTGTATTAAAGGCCTGCATACTGTATTAAAGGCCTGCATACTGTATTAAAGGCCTGGGCGATACTCGTTAGCGCCGTGGCAAGGAAACGAAACACAAAGTTGTTTAGGAAAACAGCCCTAATATTGGAGACAAACATTATTATGTTGTCATCTAGTGTCACATGCATTTATTTTCCAAGGTACAGCACAAAATGTTTTATACACAGCAGGTTTTCAAGGACCAAATAGTTTGCTTTGTGTTTATATGATATTGCGACACTTGGTATCGTTACAGCCACAAGAGGCTGCTGAGTGTCGGAATGACTCATAAGAATGGAGACAGAGCGATTGGAACGGCATCAAACACCTGGAAACCATGCCGTTTGATGTATTTGATACCATTCCACCAATTCCACTCCAGCCACTACCATGAGCCCGTCCTCCCCAATGAAGGTGCAAACCAAACTCCTGTGGTCACAGCCCTATACTGTATAGTGCGTTTATCTATCGCATGTACACTTGTGTAGTCTGTGAGTGTACTCTATGTACTGTATGTATGTATGTGTAGTGTACATCAACCATGGTAGATAAAGAGCATTCGGGAAAGGATTCAGAACCCTTGACTTTTTCCACATTTTGTTACGTTACAGACTTATTTAAAAATTGCTTAAATTAATTATACATGTAATTAAAACATTTAATTATTAATGACAAAGTAAAAAAAGTAAAAAACTGAAATACCTTATTTACATAACTTTTCAGACCCTTTGCTATGAGACTCGAAATTGAGCTCAGGTGCGTCCTGTTTCCAATTATCATTCTTGAGATGTTTCTACAACTTGATTGGAGTCCACCTGTGGTAAATTCAATTGATTGGACATGAGTTGGAAAGGCACACATCTGTCTATATAAGGTTCCACAGTTGACAGTGCATGTCAGAGCAAAAACCAAGCAATGAGTTCGAAGGAATTGTCCGTAGCGCTCCGAGACAGGATTGTGTTGAGGCACAGATCTGGGGAAGGGTACCAAAAAATGTCTGCAGGAAGGGTGTAAAGTACTTAAGTAAAAATACTTGAAAGTACTACTTAAGTAGTTTTTTTGGGGTGTCTGTACTTTACTTTACTATTTATATTTTGTTACAACTTTTACTTTTACTTCACTACATTCCTAAAGAAAATGATGTGCTTTTTACTCCATACATTTTCCCTGACATGCAAAAGTACTTGTTACATTTTGAATGCTTAGCAGGACAGAAAAATGGTCTAATTCCCTCACTTATCAAGAGAACATCTTTGGTCATCCCTACTGCCTCTGATCTGGCGGACTCACTAAACACATGCTATGTTTGTAAATGATGTCTAAGTGTTATGCCTAAATGATCTCGTCTTGTTTGCTTAATATAAGGAACTTGAAATGATTTGTACTTTTACTTTTGATACTTAAGTGCATTTAAAACCAAATACTTTTAGACTTTTACTCAAGTAGTATTTTACTGGGTGACTTTCACTTTTACTTGAGTCCTTTTCTATTAAAGTATCTTTACTTTTACTCAAGTATGACAATAGGGTAAATTTCCACCACTGGTCTGCAGCATTGCAGGTCCCAAGAACACAGTAGCCTCCATCATTCTGAAATGGAAGAAGTTTGGAACCACCAAGACTCTTCCTAGAGCTGGCCGAACTGAGCAATTGGGGAAGAAGGGCCTTGGTCAGGGAGGTGACCAAGAACCTCATGGTCACTCTGAGAGCACTCCAGAGTTCCTCTGTGGAGATTGGGAGAACCTTCCAAAAGGACAACCATCTCTGCAGCACTCCACCAATCAGGCCTTTATGGTAGAGTGGCCAGACGGAAGCCACTCCTCAGTAAAAGGCACATGACAGCACCCTTGGAGTTTGCCACAAGGCACCTAAAGGACTCAGATCATGAGAACCAAGATTCTTTGGTCTGATGAAAAGATTGAACTCTTTGGCCTGAATACCAAGCTTCACATCTGGAGGAAACTTGGCACCATCCCTACAGAGAATGTGGTGGCAGCATCATGCTGTGGGGATGTTTTTCAACGGCAAGGGATGGGAGACTAGTCAGAATTGAGGGAAAGATGAACTGAGCAAAGTACAGAGAGATCCTTGATGAAAACCTGCTCCAGACCACTCAGGACCTCAGACTGGGCCGAAGGTTCACCTTCCAACAGGACAAAAACCACAAGCACACAGCAAAGACAACGCAGGAGTGGCTTTGGGACAAGTCTCTGAATGTCCTTGAGTGGACCAGCCAGAGTCCGGACTTGAAACCGATCGAACATCTCTGGAGAGACCTGAAAATAGCTGTGCAGCGATGCTCCCCATCCAACCTGACAGACCTTGAGAGGATCTGCAGAGAAGAATGGGAGAAACTCCCCAAATACAGGTGTGCCTAGCTTGTAGCTTCATACCCAAGAAGAGTTGAGGCTGTAATCGCTGCCAGAGATGCTTCAACAAAGCACTGAGTAAAGGGTCTGAATACTTATGTAAATGTGATATTTGCATTTTTTTATTCTATGAATTTGCTAAAATTAAAATTAAAAGAAACTGTTCTTGCTTTGTCATTATGGAGTATTGTGTGTATATTGAGGAAGGAAAAAACAATTTAATCAGTTTTAGAATAAGGCTGTAATGTAACATAATGTGGAAAAAGCCAAGGGGCCTGTATACCTTCTGAATGCACTGTATTTGAAGTCTAGTCCACAGCAGGCAGGTCATGGTACGTCCTCTGATCCCCTGGAATGTGTGGAGAGAGGCGTGTTGTACCCTTCCAATACCCCTCCGGCACCCTGAAAGAAAATCATTGTACCCACTAACCCCACCCAAATGCAAACGGTGTCATGGTGTGTCTGTCTGCATCCCTGTCTCCATAGGGTATGTTTCCGGAAAGAGTGTGTGTGTGTGTGTGTGTGTGTGTTTTGGGTGGGGAGATTCCCATACATCTTTGGCAACTGACCAAATAGGGCTCAGTTAGGAGGCACTGACACACACAAGCACGCATGCATGCATGCACGCACACGTATCCCAAAACCTGTCACACACGCCATGCACACACAGAAACAGACGCAGAATATCCCCACACACAATTGCAATTCCACACCTATAGTCCTGTCATCAGACTTGACAGATAAGCCATTGTTAAATAGGGGCATGGCGCAGCGGTAAGGGCTGGGTGTATTGTGTCAAAGATAGGGGTATGGAGGGATCACAGAGATACATCCATGCCCCCTTTCTGTACCTCCCAAACATGCCTTCTCAACCGTCACATTCCGCTCTCAACAACCACGGCTGGCCCAAGGCTGCCATCTCCCATTCCCCAAAACATCCTTTCAAGTCTCACACTCTGAAAGGGGAAGAGACAAATACAGAAGCCAGCTTTAATTTCCCCCAAACCTAGTTCCGGGCCCACTATGCTCTGCCTGCAGATAAATATAGGCCAAAGAGAACAGGACCCTTCAACAGGTGTTAGCTAAAAATACGCCAAGCAGTTACCACTCATTCGCTCAGATGCATAAACACAAATGGGCACGTACACAAATACGTGCACACACACAAACTCTCATAAGCCACACACACAAACACACTTACGCATAATGCACACACACATACACTGTACACACACACAACCAACACACTTACGCATAATGCACACACATATACTGTACATATACTGTACACACACACACACACACACACACACACACACACACACACACACACACACATACTGTACACACACACTGTACACACACATACACACACTGTACACACACTGTACACACACTGTACACACACA
This sequence comes from Oncorhynchus mykiss, assembly GCF_013265735.2. Classification (NCBI taxonomy): domain Eukaryota; kingdom Metazoa; phylum Chordata; class Actinopteri; order Salmoniformes; family Salmonidae; genus Oncorhynchus; species Oncorhynchus mykiss. Next base: position 65,607,927 of record NC_048565.1, read on the forward strand.
CACACACACACACACACACACACACACACACACACACACACACACACTTAAAATCAAAACCTGAGCCCAATCGGTTTCTCTTATTAAACCAAACAAAGTTAGATTGCATTACCAGAAACAGTTGGATTCGAAAGTTTTGCTTAAATGTTGGCACATAAAGCAGCACATGAGGGAAAATACCTTACAAAAACTGAGCCAAACCTTGAGTCAGTGGATGAACTAAGCAGCGAGCAGAATGTTATGACTGATGTACATTAGCCAGAACAAACTACATCAAACATACACCCCCAATACTTTATACAACCACATTTTACGTGTTAAGACAACTCCTCTATCTTAAAGGGGATGAGGAGATTACGGATTCAATGTATATTTCACTTGATCAGACCCGTTTTACCTCTTGAACATAGCAGTCTTTAGTACTGAAACACGGAACCAATATTATCAGTGAAAATCTTGGTCTATCAGCCAGTCACATCGGCCAGTCACATCAGCCAATCACATCACAGTTCAGCGTTCAACACCGTAGTGCCCTCAAAGCTCATCACTAAGCTAAAGACCCTGGGACTAAACATCTCCCTCTGCAACTGGATCTTGGACTTCCTGACGGGCCGCCCCCAGGTGGTAAGGGTAGGTAACAACACGTCAGCCACGCTGATCCTCAACACAGGGGCCCCTCAGGGGTGTGTGTCCAGTCCCCTCCTGTACTCCCTGTTCACTCATGACTGCATGGCTAGGCACAACTCCAACACCATCATTAAGTTGGCTGATGACACAACAGTGGTAGGCCTGATCACCGACAACAACGAGACAGCCTATAGGGAGGAGGTCAGAGACCTGGCCGTGTGGTGCCAGGACAACAACCTCTTCCTCAACATGATCAAGACAAAGGAGATGATTGTGGACTACAGGAAAAGAAGGACAGAGCACACCCCCATTCTCATCAACAGGGCTGCAGTGGAGTAGGTTGAGAGCTTCAAGTTCCTTGGTGTCCACATCATCAACAAACTAACATGATCCCAAGCACACCAAGACAGCTGTGAAGAGGTCACGACAAAACCTATTCCCCCTCAGGAGACTGAAAAGATTTGGCATGGGTCCTCAGATCCTCAAAAAGTTATACAGCTGCAGCATCGAGAGCATCTTGACCGGTTGCATCACTGCCTGGTATGGCAAGGCACTACAGAGGGTAGTGCGCACAGCCCAATACATCACTGGGGCCAATTTTCCAGCCATCCAGGACCTCTATATCAGGCAGTGTCAGAGGAAGGCCCTAAAAATTGTCAGAGACTCCAGCCACCCTAGTCATAGACTGTTCTCTCTGCTACCGCATGGCAAGCCGCACCGAAGCGCCAAGTCTAGGTCCAAAGGCTTATCAACAGCTTCTATCCCCATAAGACTCCTGAACAGCTAATCAAATGGCTACCCAGACTATTTGTATTGCCCCCCCTCTTATAGGCTGCTGCCTACATGTACATTATTAGACTGTAAGGTCTACACTGTAAGTTGTTTTGTGTAACTTGACCATACTAAAATGGAAAGTTGATGGTGTTGGCCAAGTGGACCACAAACTTTAATGGCTTTTCAGTGAGAGCACTGAGGCAACTGAATGATTTAGCGAGTTAGGGGGAAGAGAAAATGTGGGATTTCTGGGACAAAACAGAACATTCATGAGTGTGTGTGTGTGTGTGTGTTAGTGCAAACATGTGCGTTTGTGTGTACAGTCGTGGCCAAAAGTTTTGAGAATGACACAAATATTCATTTCCACAAAGTTTGCTGCTTCAGTGTCTTTAGATATTTTTGTCAGATATTACTATGGAATACTGAAGTATAATTACAAGCATTTCATACGTGTCAAAGGCTTTTATTGACAATTACATGAAGTTGATGCAAAGAGTCAATATTGGCAGTGTCGACCCTTCTTTTTCAAGACCTCTGCAATCCGCCCCTGCATGCTATCAATTAACTTCTGGGCCACATCCTGACTGATGGCAGCCCATTCTTGCATAATCAATGCTTGGAGTTTGTCAGATTTTGTGGGGTTTTGTTTGTCCACCCGCCTCTTGAGCATTGACCACAAGTTCTCAATGGGATTAAGGTCTGGGGAGTTTCCTGGCCGTGTACCCAAAATATCGATGTTTTGTTCCTCGAGCCACTTAGTTATCACTTTTGCCTTATGGCTGAGAATCAACCCCACACATGAATGGTCTCAGGATGCTTTACTGTTGGCATGACACAGGACTGATGGTAGCACTCACCTTGTCTTCTCCGGACAAGCTTTTTTTCTGCATGCCCCAAACAATCGGAAAGGGGATTCATCAGAGAACATGTCTTTACCCCAGTCCTCAGCAGTCCAATCCCTATACCTTTTGCAGAATATCAGCCCCATTTTCTCCATTCCACCCTCTCTCCCTCTTTCTCCCCCTCCCTATCCCTCAGTCCCCGGCCATCATCGCTCCTCCACCTCCCTCTGTTTTCACAGCGTTAACAATCAACGCATGGCCCTGAGTGTTCCGGGGCCTAATTGGGCCCGCTGACCGTGTTGATTGTGATGGATGACGGCTTCAGCTGGACCCACGGTGGCTCCTTTCATCTCCCACCCTCCCTCTCAGTTTTTAGCCCTCAGCAGGCTGAGCTGGGGTCTGGGCTCTGTTCTGGGCCCTGGGCTGGGGGCCTGCTCTGTGTCCCACTGACTAACTGAAAGGGCTTATCATGGAGCTCTGAGGAGGGGGGATCTGGAGATTGGGTTTGTATGTGGAGCGGTGTTTGAGGTGAAAAACTAAGAGAGGACAGGTTTGAAGGGGGTTGGTTGGATGTTTTCAGTCTTCATTTTGAAAGCCGACAGGGAACTGGACACAGTGGCCATAGTCTCTCGGACTCTCTGACCCACACACACACTACAACCACTTCAACAGATTTTAGTCAACTCAGTCATAGGACCACAACTATGACTAAACAAATCAGTCTGTCTGTCCAACTGTAGGCAGTATGCCCTACACAGTATGTCCTACACACACACACACGCACACACGCACACACACACACACACACACACACACACACACACACACACACACACACACACACACACACACACACACACACACACACACACACACACACACACACACACACACACACACACACAAAATGCTATTTTCACTAACCTCTAACCCTAACCTTAACACTAACCTTAACACTAACCCCAAACCCTAAAACTAAACCTAAACTTAAATCCTATTCCTAATGCTAACCCCTAAAACCATAATTGTAACCCTAAACCTAACCCCTAAAGCCTAAAATATAATTCCCTCCCCCTCTCCATAGCCCCTCACCCATGACTCAACAAACTCACTCCTGAAGGATTAATGACTCCGTCCAGGGCCAGGCCGTGACCACAGCACACACATTACTCACCCCTAAGATAAGCAAATGGGCCGCAGGCCGCAAATGTCCTAAGTGGTCGGCAAACACAGGTAATACTGCCCTTGTTTTCAAATTGTTTATTACTAAACCATTGCCTGACGCAGAAAACAAAAAATAGCCGTCAGAATCCTGCACCTGAAACAAGGGGTGGTCTTCTGTTCAATCCATCTACTATGTGTGTGTGTGTGTGTGTGTGTGTGTGTGTGTGTGTGTGTGTGTATGTGTGTGTGTCTGTGTGTGTGTGTGTGTGTGTGTGTGTGCGTGTGTTTCCTGTTGGATCACTCTGATGTCTCTCCAATCTTAACCAGGTCAGCTGAAATCGACCAGGGCATAAATCCCACAATGAGTCACATTCAGAGTGTTCGGCATAGCCTAACAAGATGGTTTCATTGCTCCAGCTGCAATGACAAGGTGTCCATATTTTCCAGTGAGCTATATATAAGCTGCACCTTTGTCTCTGGGAGAGAGCCAGCGTGAATGTTAGGTGTATGTAGAGCGAAAGGGTATGCATTGCCAGCTCTGTTCTGTTTGCGGCGAGCGTACGTGCTGAATAGGATGGCTCTATCCTGCGACAAGTTCCAGTCTGCTCACTTCACAGGGCGGTGTGCAAATTAAGTGTGTGTGTGTTTGTTTTTGAGTGTGTTTGTAAATCAGTGGGGTTTATACTGAGACAGACAGACAGTGATATGACTCAGTCATAAAAATAACAACAACCAGAGGAAGGGAGGGAGTTGGTCAGAGACTAAGCTGGGCAGCCAGGTCACCCATGATACAAGTCAGTATTTGACGTCCATTCATGTCTGGGACGTCAGGAGATGACGTGGAAACCGGCCACTAGGGGCAACAGTGAGTGCTGTAAGCATCAGCCTCTGATTCCAAATGTTGCAGGTTTGAATCCAGCGATAGAAAGTTGTTTTTGATATTTCTTTTGAAGCCTATCCCAAACCTTAATCCTTACCTTAACCATTCAGAGTTAATGCCTAACCTTAAAAGTACAGAGTTAATGCCTGGACTTAACCTGAAACCCAAATGTGTGTGTGTTTGCGTGTGTCTGAGTGAGTGAGAGAGAGAGAAAGAAAGAGAGAGAAAAGATTAAAAGAAGGAGAGACTGAACGAGAAAGGGAGAAAAGGGGAGAGAGATATGGGACGTCTTGATAAGGCCCCACAGAAAAATACACAAAATACCAACATTTAAGGAAAAGCAGCTTTGTCCCACACACTGACAAACATTCTTCTACAGTAGAGCGGTGCAGGGCAGCTCTGTTTGACCTAACCCATAATTCTGTAACAGTCAGTTCTCTCTGTGTGGGGCTGTCTGTAATCTGAAGGCGTTCCAGCCATTCCCTGGCACAGAGTCAACACTCCCTTAAACACACACACGCACACACACACACACGTACGCAGTCACACATGCAGACACACATACACACGTCGACATACAGACAGACAGACACACGCCGACACACAGACACAGACGCGCACGCACACGCACACGCGCACACACACACACACACATACACATACACACACCGGCTAGCAGCACATGTGTCTGGAAGCAGCGCAGCCTCTGTGCTGCAGCTCTAACTCATTTGTTCCATATCAGTTTTATATAAACCTCTCGTCACACTGGGATAAGCATGAAAATAAACAGTCCAGCTAGGAAAGGGAAGTAACGCTGGTGACGTCTGTGAAGGGAATGGAATCAGATCAAAAACATACAGGAGAGGAACAGTTTGAATGAGAGATTAAAGTCGACATTATGATTCTAGTAGTTGTGGGTTGATAGAACAACAAAGGATGACTATGTGTTTGTTGAGTCTGTAGGAGATTGTGTAAGTGTCTGAATATGTCGGTGTGGCAGTTTGTGCCTCTGTGTGTGTGTGTGTGTGTGTGTGTGTGTGTGTGTGTGTGTGTGTGTGTTTGTGTGTGTGTGTGTGTGTGTGTGTGTGTGTGTGTGTGTGTGTGTGTGTGTGTGTGTGTGTGTGTGTGTGTGTGTGTGTGTGTGTGTGTGTGTGTGTGTGTGTGTGTGTGTGTGTGTGTTTGTGTGTGTGTGTGTGCGTGCCAGTGATATTCTCCAGACTCCAGTCACTCCTTTCATAGCCTGGCTGCAGCGGCGGAGGTGGGTGGAGTTGCATGTTGGAACGACAGGTCAGCCACCTCAGAGCTGTGACAGGAGGGACAGATTTATCTCAGTACCCTGCTTACACCACAGCACCTCTGGACACACACAAACAGGCGCACGCAAGCACATAGACAAACTCACAAACATACAGGTAGGCATACGCAAGCAAGCAGAAGCACAAGTAGACACCGAAAACCAGAAGCACACACATAACAGGTCTCATTGCTTCTCATTCTGTGAATACCAACACCCTCCGTTGCACTCCCCAACACACATATTTAAACATCGAACAACACCTATTGCTTCCTGAATGCACTCCTTTACTCCATGATGTCCTCTTTGACCTGACTAAGCCCCTCCCCCCGACATAAACACTCCTAGGTCATCACCTCCGAACCCACACTTACCCTCAACACAGACTCAAATTCCACTGCTGTCTCATTTGGAACAACACTTTGCTTATGGTAGCTTCCTTATCTGACTGCCTAAGGCATCAGTCACTCTGCATTGTACTTTTGTCATTATATTTCAAAATGTTTATATTTTGACACTGAAACAGTTCTTGGAGTCCTAAGAAATCCTGAGTGAAGCTTGCAACCATTTTTCAACCCACTAAGAAACGCACGCGAACACCCTCCCCTTTGACCCTCTCAAACCAGACTAAACCCCACACAATTTCTACCCAGCTCCCTATCGTAATCCAGCCTATTCAGTCACACAGCAGGATCCCAGTCTTTCAATGCGTGTACACATGGACCATCTTCAGCAACACTGACAGGAGGAGAGAGAAAAACGCACATCTAATTACCATAATTGAAAGGTTGAACATTTGGCTAACATCAACTTTTAAAGAGTAACATAGATGGTCTCTCTCTGATCTTTTTGTTTGGGTTCTTGGTCTCTGTCTTCTGCGCGTGTGTGTGTGTGTGTGTGTGTGTGTGTGTGTGTGTGTGTTGGGAGAGGTGCAGGGGTTTAGGGGTTAGAGCCAGTTGTGGGTCTCTCCATCAGCTAGACTCGGCGCGGCAGCTCAGGCCTGTGAACACACAGTCTTAAATACAGTGATTAGACAGACACCGCAACACCACAGCCTCGCCATGAGGCAGCAGATTCCAGTCCAGACTCCTGGAAAAACACAAACACACACACACACACTATGTAGGCACACACACATACGCACACACACAGCACGCACACTAATACACACACATACACACTTGTGGAGCTGACTGTTCTCAAATGATAACGATTTACTCTAAAGGCTCTTTAACTACCCAACAGCTGGTTGAGGCAACAGATGACGAACGGCGCTGTCAAAATGTACGTTTAGAGATTATGCAAGTAAATTTACAATTTACCAACAACCCAGCAGCCTCTCATTCCTAAAGATATGTGTCATACTCACTGCTGCTTAGAAGAACTACTCTGTCAACTCAAAGTGGCAGCATCATACTCAGCAGTCTGGGAATCCTATTTTAAGTTACTCGCTGTAAAAGTTGGCACCTTGCCATTAGAGTTCTGGAACAAATGCTGCATGAATTTCATACCTAAAAAATATCAACTTTTCATATATACAATGTATAACATACTGTATGCATCTTCAGATTGCTATTACAGAAATGTGTTTAGGTTAGTAAGGAAGTGAGTGTTGCTGTTAACTGTTAACATCTGGAAACCTATAGCGTCTCTGGCTCTGAGAGGGTACGTTACATTTGGGCGCCATGATGGCTGACCTCCTGTTCCCAGGGCCCTACTGTAAGTACAGGCTGCAGGAGAAAATGACCACCTTGAGCCAACCACCCTGCACGGTGACAGCCCACGAGACCTGTGATTGGTGGGTTTGTGAGAGACATGCTTTGTGATTGGTGAGCCTGCAGGCTGCAATTTCCCAGTGGGCGTGAAACTGACAGAGTCATGCGGGATGAGGAGGAAGGAATGCTGTGAGGAATAAAGTTAGTAAAGTTAGCATACATTTATTTTCTTCTCATTGCTATCTTCTTTTCCCCAGCTTCTTTGGTATGTTTAGTGAGCGATTACTATTTCCTCTCAGGCCCTCACCTCCAAAAGACACAATGCACTTTGTGTCAACTCCAAAGGGTTTACTTCCTGAGAGCTTCATGACAAATTGTACCTCCACTATGACCTCACTTCCTGTTAACCCCCCAGCCAACTTCCTGTGTTCGGTAGATAAACCGGCGAAGGTCACCACGAACCCTGAAGCACGTCCAGATGTGTACGCATGCAATTATGTTTTTGATGATTATTGAACACATGAACACACACTATTCACATGCTATAGAAACCAGGTTAAGGGTGATCAGTTGTTCCATTGCCATTGTCAAGGCAGGGAATGTGTATAGAGCTTTTCAAGTCTTATGAAACCTCTGCTCTCCTTGTATATGGGAATCGTACACAAACCCCACCTGATAACTGATGCTGGAGACTGGGTGAGGGTGTGTCTGTGTGTGTGGGGGGAACGAGGGAGGGGGTCTTGTGACTTGTCTGTTGAGTGAGTGGGGGGGTTATGAGTATTTAGGGGAATCAGAGGATGGAAAAGAGGAAGTCTCTCTTCATTTTTATTGTGGACAGTCAGACAACTAACTGACTGGTCCAGATGCAGTGATGAGAGACGTGAATCCCCCTGTATTGCAGTCCTGGGTCCCCACCTGTCTTCCTAACACAATCCATGGCTGCTTGCTTTGTTGCTGGAAGAAGAGTGAGGGGTGAGAAGGAGAGGGGAGGGGAGGAAGGGGTACAGGGGTATACTGCCCCAGGGAGCCAGGGGTGTCAGTGGCTCTTTGATCCCAGTCACCGCATTAAGAGCACAGACCTCAAGACAGGCACCCCCACACCCCGCTGTTACCCCCCATTCTGCCTTGACCCTGGCCTGGCCCACAGCTCTGATCCATAGGGACAGGTGAACCAGATACTGGGGTTGAGAAGAGGCTGAGTCTCACGGGCTGGGGTCTACACACACACACACACACACACACACACACACACACACACACACACACACACACACACACACACACACACACACACACACGCACACACACACGCACACACACACAGACAGACAGACCAAAGCATACACAAGAAATAATGGAGAGTTATTACAGTAGAGTTACAGTTATTTTACTCAAAAATAGTTAAATAAACTCTGCAAAGAGTGAAATGAACACTAAGTGGCATAAAATAACCCCAGTGTTGGTGTTAATTACCAGAGGTTAGTGTGACTGTGTCATTTTACTCTGTGTAGAGTAAAACACTTAAAACCATGCCCATCATTACCATACAGTATTTCCCAGCAGTTTGATTTGTAGAATTGTTTGTTTCAATATCTGAGTTTTTGCATGTACATTGATTGACGCATCAATGTTATGCAACACAAAGATAAAAAATAAAAATCTAAAATAAATTTTAAAAAATTAAACGTATTGCACCTGTTATTGAAATGGTTGTTAACTGACGGGCCGTGGGTTCGTATCTGTTCCGCGGGTGCTTTTATTTGCCCCCCCCCCCCTCAGTTTTCTGAGCATTTAAAAACAACAACACTTTATACATGTTGGACATGTAAATACAGACATGTAAATACAGACTGTAAAAACAGAAAATCAGCTACAAGTGATTTTAATTCAAGAAATCTATTCCCAAGTATAATAGACAGACTTAAAAAAAAAAAACGTTATTAAACAAGGCAAGTCAGTTAAGAACAATGACGGCCTACACCGCCAAACCCTAACCAGAACGACGTCGGGCCAATTGTGTGCCGCCCTATGTGACTCTCAATCACGACCAGTTGTGATACAGCCCGGGATCGAACCAGGATCTATAGTGACGCCTCTAGCACTCTAGTGCCTCAGACCGTTGCACCACTTGGGAGACCCATGCGACACATGTGATCATATGCAAATGTCAGCAAGGTTTGAAATGATTATGTTTTAGTCAAACATTATATCTGCTTGGGTTTCTTGCGGATAATATGCAGTTTACAAATTATTGATAATTATTGCCCTCTGACAATCCGCTCGAGAAAAAAATTGGCCAGTGGCTGAATCTAGTTGATGATCCCTGGTTTAGGTTTATTATTATTATAATTTACTAATCTTTCTAACCCTGGCAGTCATTCTGAATGCGGGCTGTGGGTGAATACAAATGTGTGCAGTTCATTAAATACTTTTACTTTTGATACTTAAGTATATTTTAGCAATTACATTTACTTTTGGCACTTAAGCATATTTTAAATAGTTTTAGACTTTTACTCAAGTAGTATTTTACTGGGTCATTTTTACAGGGCAGCTAGGTCAGAGTGTATCAGGTGTAACTTCTGGTTGGTCGCCCGGGGTGATGTCTGGCGGGTCCCCAGAGGAGAGGTCAGGAAGGTCTGGAGGTAGCAGGACCCTCGGGATTGGAACTAGCACGGTGCTGGAAAGCGAGACTGCAGAGGGCCCAACGTCTGCTGTAGCTGCAGGCTGTGGCTCCATCCTAGGAGTAGGTGAAGAATTCACGGCTGGCTAAGGCTATAGGTCAAGAGTGGCAGAGGCAGGTGGAGACTTCGTGGTTAAAGGTTTAAGGGCATCAGACAGTCGAACCTCAGGCACCAAAGCATTTGACTCAACTAGCAGAGGATCCCCATTGGGAGGAGAGGACTACTCCGCAACAGTGACCAGAACGGGCCCCATGGAAGTGGCTGGCTGTTGCTCCACGATTGGAGCGGGAGTCTCCTTAACAGCATTGTAATTTTGGATGAAAAGCACGCCCAAATTAAACGGCTTTCTACTCAGGCCCAGAAGATAGGATATGCATATAATTAGTAGATTTGGATAGCACACACTCTAAAGTTTCCAAAACTGTTAAAATAATGTCTGTGAATATGACAGAACTGATTTGGCAGGCGAAAACCTGAGAAAAATCCATTCAGGAAGTAGGATTTTTGTTGTTGTTGCAGTTTTCTATTCAATGCCATTACAGTATCCATTGACTTAGGACTCAAATTGCAGTTCCTATGCCTTCCACTAGATGTCAACAGTCTTTAGAAATTGTTTCAGGCTTGTATTCTGAAAAATGAGGGAGTAAGAGCAGTCTGAATGAGTGGACCCTGCCGTGTCACAGAGCTTTTTCACGCGCGCGACCGAGAGAGTGCCTTTCTTGTTTACCTTTTATATTGACGACGTTATGTGACCGTACGTACATTTCCCAACCAGAAGCCATGGATTTCAAGAAACATCTGCACTGAGCTAATGTCTAGAGCTGCCGCTTTCAAGGAGCGGGACACTAATCCGGATGATTATAATGAATCCTAATACGACTGCCGTCGTATCAACACCATCATCCCAGACATCCTCGACCCGCTCCAATTCACATACCGCCCCAACAGATCCACAGATGACGCAATATCTATTTCACTCTACACTGTATGTGAGGCCCTCCCTCTCCCTCTCCATTTCCCTCTCCCTCTCCCTCTCCCTCTCCCTCTCACCTGCTGACTCGACCTCTAAATGCTCGGCTCTGAAAAGCCAACTGATATTCACTTCTGAGGTGCTGACCTGTTGCACCCTCTACTGTATAACCACTGTGATTATTAGTTGACCTTGCTGGTCATCTATGTGAAAATACTTTTATAAATACATTTGATTGATTGATTGTATGAACTGAGTGGTCGTAAATCTGATTAGGCAGAGACATGCTAACTTCACTAAATTACCTATAAATCAAATCAAAATGTATTTGTCTCATGCTTCGTGTAAAACAGGTGTAGACTGACAGTGAAATGCTTCTTATGGGCCTTCCCAACAATGCAGAGAGAAAAATGTTTATATAATAGAAAAGTCAGAGGGAGTTGTTCAGTCCCATGGTCCTGAGCTTAGTGATGAGCGTGGAAGGCACTATGCTTTTGCACACTGAGCTGTAGGCAACAACACTTCCGCCACGCTGACCCTCAACATTGGGCACCCTCAGGGGTGCGTGCTTAGTCCCCTCCTGTACTCCCTGTTTACCCACGACTTCGTGGCCGTGCACGACTCCAACACATCATTAAGCTTGCTGATGACACGAAGGTGGAAGCCTGATCACGGATGAGACAGCCTATAGGGAGGAGGTCAGTGACCTGGCAGTGTGGTGCCAGGACAACAACCTCTCCCTCAACGTCAGCAAGACAAAGGAGGAATACAGGAAACAGGAAACAAAGGGCTGAGCACGCCCCCATCCACATCGACTGGGCTGTAGTTCCTAGGTTTCCACATCACTAAGGAATTGACATGGTCCACACACACCAACACAGTCGTGAAGAAGGCACGACAACGCCTCTTCCCGCATGGTCCCTCAGATCCTCAAAAAGTTCTACAGCTTTACCGTTGAGAGCATGGCTGGCTGCATCACCTCTTTGTATGGCAACTGCTGCTCTTAATTATTTGTTACTTTGATTTATTTAAAAAAATGTACATATATTTTTTTGTAGGTACTTTCTTGAAACTGCATTGTTGGTTAAGGGCTTGTAAGTAAGCATTTCACTGTAAGGCCTATCACCTGTTGTATTCGGCGCTTGTGGCCAAAACAATTTGATTTGATTTGAATTCCTGGGACCACCCATACTTAAAAATGTATGCACGCTTGACTGTCTTCTTGAAAGACGACAGAGTTGTGGAAGGGAATGAGAGAGCGAGAGAGAGAGAGAGAGAGAGTTTGATTCACTAGGCCGACAGGGGATCCATTGTCCTGTCACCCTGGTCAAGTCTTTAATAAAGGGAACCACGGCCAGCGAGACCAAAGAGCTGGCATAGGCCATCAACTGACTCACACAATGATTAACACTCTCCAAACATGTTTGCCCAATGCCAGTGTTTTACAATAGACTACCCACACACACACACACCGCTATCCCGCACACAGCCCAGCCGCCCACAATACAGCCATGGGCCCACAATAGATTACCCAGACAGTGCTGTGTGCCGTCCTCCCACAATACATTACAGTAAGTCATGCTGCCCTATCCCTTCAATAAACTAGCTTCATACAAACCATGGCCTGGAAATGTCCTTCCTCTACTGCTGCCCAGCCCTAGTCTTAAGCCCTTAGCTAGCATTACTCTCTTAGCCATTCACCCATATTCATACTGCCATTCTAGAACAACATTGAGCTCAAAAACCTGTCCAACATTGAATGTGAACTATTAATGATGGATGATGATACCGCAATACAATGCTTGAGGTTTGCCTTAATCACAGATCTAGGATCAGATTGCCCTATCCTCCGTTTCTAAAAAAATAAACATTATGGGATGACAAATATCTGACCCAGTATCAGTGGTTAGTAACTCAATTCATAGTAGGAACCATAATATGGTGATCCTCCCAACAAACACAGACCCTCCTGCAACTCATAGCATCAGAAGCTCTCTCCCAGTATCTGAGTCATTCTTGAACTGTGTTGTCATTGGTGCTACTCGCCTCTATTCTGGCATTCTATTATCTTTTTCCGTCAATTCAATGTGTACATCATTTCAAGGAGATACGTAAAGGTTAATGGTAATTTGAAGAAAGGTTTTGTAAATGTTTTTAAAAAACGTAATCAGGTATGTGTAAAGGTGTATTGTGCAACACTTTTCTAATTGTACGATCCTGTTTTTGTTGGATCGTCAACAATATTTGAAGGCGAGTCATTAATATGTAATAATTATATCCTTAAAATGTTTGCTTGGGAATGATGTTACAATGAGGTTGGTAAAAATACGGTAACATATTGAAAACACCAATAACCTGTGCTTTCACACTGCACATAATGTAACACTGATGACTTGACACATTATTATTCGAAGCAACTTCAATCATGTATGACATATTTTTTTTTAAATGCCATGAAATATGTTACAATTCCTCTCCCGACACCCAATTGAAATGCAAAAGTCCGATTTTTGTATTTTCCCTGTATTGTCTGTGTTGCTTCTGTTTCCCTGCTGCACATCATTTGTTCATACCCGACAAAAGTAATACCGTAGGATTTGGTTAAGGTATATCGTGAGGCACTGTTATATTACACTTTAACAATACTGAATGGTTGTGTGTTGATAACATACCTGTAGGAAGTTTGATAACCACTTACATAGACAAAAAGGTACTGATAGTCACCGGAGTTGCCAGCAGGAGCAGTAACACCGTTAAGGAGCATTAACACCGTTAAGGAGCATTAACACCAATGATGGTAACACCAGTGAGACCATTATTTTCATCAAGAGTTCATCAATCATACAAAGATCTATGAATTGCGGGATTTCACTCATTGTTTTTCCTCATAATTATATTTTCCTTTACACAAAATGGACAAACACCAATGACACATTTGATTTAGACACGTGATATTACCAAAGATCTCTTTAAAATGGTAGTATATTGGAAAAGTGTGCAGACTCAGCATGCACCTCCATAAAGGTGGGTGTACCTCAGCCACGCTCAAGGTTCTAAATGACATCATAACCGCCATCGATAAGAGACATTACTGTGCAGCCGTATTCATCGACCTGGCCAATTCTTTCGACTCTGTCAATCACAACGTTCTTATTGGCAGACTCGACAGCCTTGGTTTCTCAAATGATTGCCTCGCCTGGTTTACCAACTACTTCTCTGATAGAGTTCAGTGTGTCAAATCGGAGGGCCTGTTGTCCGGACCTCTGACAGTCTCTATGTGTCATGTTGTCTTGTCTCTGTCCTTTCCCTTCACCCTGTCTCCCTCTGCTGGTCGTGTCAGGTTACCTTTTCTCCCCTTCTTTCCCCCAGCTGTTCCCTGTCTCCTCCTAACTACCCATTCACCCCGTTCCCCACCTGTTCCCTTTTTCCCTCTGATTAGGTCCCTATATCTCCCTCTGTTTCTGCTCCTGTCCTTGTCGGATTCTTGTTTGTTTGTGTTTCATGCCTGAGCCAGACTATCGTCATGTTTGCTGTAACCTTGTCCTGTCCTGTCGGAATCTGCCGGTCTATCTGAGCCTACCTATGTTTTGTTATTAAAGAAGCTCTGTTTAAGTTAGTTCGCTTTTGGGTCCTCATTCACTCACCATAACAGAAGAATCCGACCAAGAATGGACCCAGCGACTTCGGATCCTCTCCACTCAGCCGTCGGGATCCAGGGAGCGATGCTAGGCAGACACGAGCAGGAAGTGTCTGCTGCTCGACATGCCGTTGAGACCCTGGCCACCCAAGTCTCCAACCTCACAGAACAGGTTCACCATCTCCGCCTCGATCCACCGGCCACTTCCAGGGCTTTCGAATCTCCGGAGCCCAGAATCAATAACCCGCCGTGTTACTCTGGGGAGCCCACTGAATGCCGCTCGTTCCTCACCCAGTGTGATATTGTGTTTTCTCTCCAGCCCAACACTTACTCCAGGAGCACTGCTCGTGTCGCCTACGTCATATCTCTCCTTATTGGACGGGCTCGTGAGTGGGGCACGGCAATCTGGGAGGCAAGGGCTGAGTGTACTAACCAGTATCAGGACTTTAAGGAGGAGATGATACGGGTTTTTGATCGATCTGTTTTTGGGGAGGAGGCTTCCAGGGCCCTGTCTTCCCTATGTCAAGGTAATCGATCCATAACAGACTACTCTATTGAGTTTCGCACTCTTGCTGCCTCCAGTGGCTGGAACGAGCCGGCTTTGCTCGCTCGTTTTCTGGAGGGTCTCCGCGCAGAGGTAAAGGATGAGATTCTCTCCCGGGAGGTCCCTTCCAGCGTGGATTCCCTGATTGAACTCGCTATTCGCATTGAGCGACGGGTTGATCTGCGTCACCGAGCTCGTGGAAAGGAGCTCGCGTTCTCCGTTGCCCCCCTCTCCGCATCACTACCATCTTCCTCTGCCGGCTCGGGAGCTGAGCCTATGCAGCTGGGAGGTATCCGCATCTCGACTAAGGAGAGGGAACGGAGAATCACCAACCGCCTCTGTCTCTATTGCGGTTCTGCTGGTCATTTTGTCACTTCATGTCCAGTAAAAGCCAGAGCTCATCAGTAAGCGGAGGGCTACTGGTGAGCGCTACTACTCCTGTCTCTCCTTCAAGATCCTGCACTACCTTGTCGGTCCATCTACGCTGGACCGGTTCGTCAGCTTCCTGCAGTGCCTTAATAGACTCTGGGGCGGAGGGCTGTTTTATGGACGAGACCTGGGCTCGGGAACATGACATTCCTCTCAGACAGTTAAGGGAGTCCACGGCCTTGTTCGCCCTGGATGGTAGTCCTCTCCCCAGGATTCAGCGTGAGACGCTACCTTTAACCCTCACTGTTTCTGGTAATCATAGCGAAACCATTTCTTTTTTGATTTTTCGTTCACCTTTTACACCTGTTGTTTTGGGCCATCCCTGGCTAGTTTGTCATAATCCTTCCATTAATTGGTCTAGTAATTCTATCCTCTCCTGGAACGTCTCTTGTCATGTGAAATGTTTAATGTCTGCTATCCCTCCTGTTTCCTCTGTCTCTTCTTCACAGGAGGAGCCTGGTGATTTGACAGGGGTGCCGGAGGAATATCACGATCTGCGCACGGTGTTCAGTCGGTCCAGGGCCACCTCTCTTCCTCCACACCGGTCGTATGATTGTAGTATTGATCTCCTTCCGGGAACCACTCCCCCCCGGGGTAGACTATACTCTCTGTCGGCTCCCGAACGTAAGGCTCTCGAGGATTATTTGTCTGTAGCTCTTGACGCCGGTACCATAGTCCCCTCCTCCTCTCCCGCCGGAGCGGGGTTTTTTTTTGTCAAGAAGAAGGACGGGTCTCTGCGTCCCTGCATAGATTATCGAGGGCTGAATGACATAACAGTTAAGAATCGTTATCCGCTTCCTCTTATGTCTTCAGCCTTCGAGATCCTGCAGGGAGCCAGGTTTTTCACTAAGTTGGACCTTCGTAACGCTTACCATCTCGTGCGCATCAGGGAGGGGGACGAGTGGAAGACGGCGTTTAACACTCCGTTAGGGCACTTTGAATACCGGGTTCTTCCTTTCGGCCTCGCTAACGCTCCAGCTGTCTTTCAGGCATTAGTCAATGATGTCCTGAGAGACATGCTGAACATCTTTGTTTTCGTTTACCTTGACGATATCCTGATTTTTTCACCGTCACTCCAGATTCATGTTCAGCACGTTCGACGTGTCCTCCAGCGCCTTTTAGAGAATTGTCTTTTTGTGAAGGCTGAGAAGTGCACTTTTCATGCCTCCTCCGTCACATTTCTCGGTTCTGTTATTTCCGCTGAAGGCATTAAGATGGATCCCGCTAAAGTCCAAGCTGTCATTGATTGGCCCGTCCCTAAGTCACGCGTCGAGCTGCAGCGCTTTCTCGGCTTCGCGAACTTCTATCGTCGTTTCATCCGTAATTTCGGTCAGGTGGCCGCTCCTCTCACAGCCCTTACTTCTGTCAAGACGTGCTTTAAGTGGTCCGTTTCCGCCCAGGGAGCTTTTGATCTCCTCAAGAATCGTTTTACATCCGCTCCTATCCTTGTTACACCTGACGTCTCTAGACAGTTCGTTGTCGAGGTTGACGCGTCAGAGGTGGGCGTGGGAGCCATTCTTTCTCAGCGCTCCCTCTCTGACGACAAGGTCCACCCATGCGCGTATTTTTCTCATCGCCTGTCGCCGTCGGAACGTAACTATGATGTGGGTAACCGCGAACTGCTCGCCATCCGGTTAGCCCTAGGCGAATGGCGACAGTGGTTGGAGGGGGCGACCGTTCCTTTTGTCGTTTGGACTGACCATAGGAACCTTGAGTACATCCGTTCTGCCAAACGACTTAATGCGCGTCAGGCGCGTTGGGCGCTGTTTTTCGCTCGTTTCGAGTTCGTGATTTCTTATCGTCCGGGCTCTAAGAACACCAAGCCTGATGCTTTGTCTCGTCTCTTCAGTTCTTCAGTAGCCTCCACTGACCCCGAGGGGATTCTCCCTGAGGGGCGTGTTGTCGGGTTGACTGTCTGGGGAATTGAGAGGCAGGTAAAACAAGCGCTCACTCACACTCCGTCGCCGCGCGCTTGTCCTAGGAACCTTCTTTTCGTTCCCGTTCCTACTCGTCTGGCCGTTCTTCAGTGGGCTCACTCTGCCAAGTTAGCCGGCCACCCTGGCGTTCGGGGTACGCTTGCTTCCATTCGCCAGCGTTTTTGGTGGCCCACCCGGGAGCATGACACGCGTCGTTTCGTGGCTGCTTGTTCGGTCTGCGCGCAGACTAAGTCCGGTAACTCTCCTCCTGCCGGCCGTCTCAGGCCGCTTCCTATTCCCTCTCGACCGTGGTCTCACATCGCCTTAGATTTTGTCACCGGACTGCCTTCGTCAGCGGGGAAGACTGTTATTCTTACGGTTGTCGATAGGTTCTCTAAGGCGGCCCATTTCATTCCCCTTGCTAAGCTTCCTTCTGCTAAAGAGACGGCACAAATCATCATCGAGAATGTTTTCAGAATTCATGGCCTTCCGTCAGACGTCGTTTCGGACAGAGGTCCGCAATTCACGTCTCAATTTTGGAGGGAGTTTTGCCGTTTGATTGGGGCTTCCGTCAGTCTCTCTTCCGGCTTTCACCCCCAGTCTAACGGTCAAGCAGAACGGGCCAATCAGACTATTGGTCGCATCTTACGCAGTCTTTCTTTTCGCAACCCTGCGTCTTGGTCAGAACAGCTCCCCTGGGCAGAATACGCCCACAACTCGCTTCCTTCGTCTGCGACCGGGCTATCTCCTTTTCAGAGTAGCCTCGGGTACCAGCCTCCGCTGTTCTCATCTCAGTTCGCCGAGTCCAGCGTCCCCTCCGCTCAGGCTTTTGTCCAACGTTGCGAGCGCACCTGGAAGAGGGTCAGGTCTGCACTTTGCCGTTATAGGACGCAGACTGTGAGGGCTGCTAATAAGCGTAGAACTAAGAGTCCTAGATATTGTCGCGGTCAGAGAGTTTGGCTCTCCACTCAGAACCTTCCCCTTAAGACGGCTTCTCGCAAGTTGACCCCGCGGTTCATTGGTCCGTTCCGTATTTCTCGGGTCATTAATCCTGTCGCAGTTCGACTTCTTCTTCCGCGATACCTTCGTCGCGTCCACCCGGTCTTCCACGTCTCCTGCATTAAGCCCGTTCTTCGCGCCCCCGCTCGTCTTCCCCCCCCCCCCCCCATCCTTGTCGAGGGCGCACCCATCTACAGGGTCCGCAGGATTTTGGACATGCGTCCTCGGGGCCGTGGTCACCAGTACCTTGTCGATTGGGAGGGGTACGGTCCTGAGGAGAGGAGTTGGGTTCCCTCTCGGGACGTGCTGGACCGTGCGCTGATCGAGGATTTCCTCCGTTGCCGCCAGGTTTCCTCCTCGAGTGCGCCAGGAGGCGCTCGGTGAGTGGGGGGGTACTGTCATGTTGTCTTGTCTCTGTCCTTTCCCTTCACCCTGTCTCCCTCTGCTGGTCGTGTCAGGTTACCTTTTCTCCCCTTCTTTCCCCCAGCTGTTCCCTGTCTCCTCCTAACTACCCATTCACCCCGTTCCCCACCTGTTCCCTTTTTCCCTCTGATTAGGTCCCTATATCTCCCTCTGTTTCTGCTCCTGTCCTTGTCGGATTCTTGTTTGTTTGTGTTTCATGCCTGAGCCAGACTATCGTCATGTTTGCTGTAACCTTGTCCTGTCCTGTCGGAATCTGCCGGTCTATCTGAGCCTACCTATGTTTTGTTATTAAAGAAGCTCTGTTTAAGTTAGTTCGCTTTTGGGTCCTCATTCACTCACCATAACACTATGGGTGTGCCACAGGGTTTAATTCTCGGGCCGACTCTCTTTTCTGTATACATCAATGATGTTGCTCTTGCTGCTGGTGATTCTCTGATCCACCTCTACGCAGACGACACCATTCTGTATACTTCTGGCCCCTCTTTGGACACTGTGTTAACTAACCTCCAGACGAGCTTCAATGCCATGCAACTCTCCTTCCGTGGCCTCCAACTGCTCTTAAACGCAAGTAAAACTAAATGTCGTCTTTCCTTCCAGTTCTCTGCTGCCCATGACTGGAACGAATTGCAAAAATCTCTGAAGCTGGAGACTCACATCTCCCTCACTAGCTTTAAGCACCAGCTGTCAGAGCAGCTTACAGATCACTGCACCTGTACATAGCCCATCTGTAAACAGCCTGTCTATCTACCTACCTCATCCCCATACTGGTATTTATTTATTTTGCTCCTTTGCACCCCAGTATCTCTACCTGCCCATTCATCTTCTGCACATCTACCATTCCAGTGTTTAATTGCTATATTTTAATTACTTCGCCACCATGGCCTATTTATTTCCTTAACTTACCCCATTTGCACTCACTGTATATAGACTTTTTGTTTTCTTTTGTTCTACTGTATTATTGACTGTACGTTTTGTTTATTCCATGTGTAACTCTGTTGTTGTATGTGTCGAACTGCTCTGCTTTATCTTGGCCAGGTCGCAGTTGTAAATGAGAACTTGTTCTCAACTAGCCTACCTGGTTAAATAAAGGTGAAATAAAAAATAAACATTAAAAAAAAAGCCGCTCCTTGAATGAACTATTTGCCACAGGAGGTTTTTAAAATAGCTTATTTTGTAATGACAATAACACCAATGATATTGAAGGACACGTATTCATTTTAAATTATTAAAAACATATTTTTTGTTGTTGTGGTTGATCTATTCAGTAAATGTAATGCTTTTGTTCAGTTCATGGCACTCAAAGTAATATACACTACATGTCTATTGATTTACTCAAAACATGTAACTACACATCACCATTAGGACAAGCCAATTTGCTTGCCCCTGGTATTTTCTATACCTTTTGCAGTATGAATGACATATGTTTTCTTTTTAAATAACAGTTTCATTTCTGATATTTGAAAGTGTTTTACATGGTGCCAATGGTCCAGGGACACCATTCCAACCACAAGTCAAGAATGATCCATCTCCTCTGATAGTAACTAGTAACTGTCAATGTGTCGATAGTGACGTACACAAATAGATAATAATATTGCATCTAATAACACTGTATCTAGACCCTTTTATCTTATTTTCAATCATTCTATACGGCCCACTTCTTCAAACAACTCCAAAACGACTGATAAAGGAGGTCTGTGTGGCTTCTATTGTCCTCAGTTCCTGCAGTAGTTGAACTTTCCCTTGTTCCCATTCATTCCCATTGTTCTTCAGATTGCGTTCACCCGATAACCTGCCCGTGTGAGAAGTTCACCTCTGGAGGCTACTACAGTAACACCCTGCCTCCGTCCCAAATGGCACCGTAGTCCCTTTGTAGTGCCCTACTGTAGATGGGCCCTGGTCACTCTAGTGCACTGTGAAGGGAACAGGGTGCCATTTGGGATGCATACGCTGTCATGTAAGAAGAGTGGATCTCAGTGGGAGAGACTTTGTGTCTACTCCAGGGGAGAGGAGTTGAGAAGAGCTGACCATAAACACTGAACAAAAATATGAATGTAACATGCAACATAAATGCAACATGAATTCATTAGGCCCTAATATATTGATTTCACCTGACTGGGAATACAGATATGCATCTGTTGGTCACAGATATCTTAAAAAAAAAGGTTGGGGCGTGGATCAGATAACCAGTCAGTATGTGGTGTGACCACCAGACATCACGCAGCGAGACACAACTCGTCCGCATAGAGTTGGTCAGGCTGTTCATTGTGGCCTGTGGAATGTTGTCCCACTCCTCTTCCTTCAATGACTGGGCGAAGTTGCTGGACATTGGCGGGAACTGGAACATGCTATTGTATACATTGATCCAGAGCATCCCACACATTCTCAAAGGGTGACATGTCTGGTGAGTATGCAGGCCATGGAAAAACTGGGACATTTTCAACTTCCACAAATTTTGTACAGATCATTGCGACATGGGGCCGTGCATTATCATGCTGAAACGTGAGGTGATGGCGGAGGATGAGTGGTATCACAATGGGCCTCAGGGTCGTGTCACGGTATCTGAAATGCATTCATATTGCCATCGATAAAATACAATTGTGTCCGTAGCTTATACCTGCCCATACCATAACCCCACCACCACCATGGGGCATTCTGTTCACAACGTTAACATCAGCAAACCGCTCGCACACACAACGCCATACACACTGTCTGCCATCTGCCCGGTACAGTTAAAACCGAGATTCATCCTTGATATGCATACTACTCCAGCATGTCAGTGGCCATCGAAGGTATGAAGTCGGTCATGACGCCGTCAGGTCAAGACCCTGGTGGGGACAATGAACATGCAGATGAGCTTCTGACCCACAGCAAACCCACAGTTTCATCAGCTGTCCAGGTGGTTGGTCTCAGACAAACCCACAGTTTCATCAGCTGTCCATGTGGTTGGTCTCAGACAATCCCGCAGGTGAAGAAGCCAGATGTGGAAGTTTTGGGATGGCGTGGTTACACGTGGTCTGCGGTTGTGAGGCCTGTTGGACGTACTGCCAAATTCTCTAAAACGACGTTGGATGTGGCTTATGGTAGGGAAATTAACATTCAATTCCCTGGCAACAGCTCTGCCGGACATTCCTGCAGTCAGCATGCCAATTGCACGCTCCCTCAAAACTTGGGGGAGCGTGCAATCTGTGGGATTGTGTTGTGTGACAAGACTGCACGTTTTAGAGTGGCCCTTTGTTGCCCCCAGCACAAGGTGCACCTGTGCAATGATCATGCTGTTTAATCAGCTTCTTGATATGCCACACCTCTCAGATGGATCGATTATCTTGGCAAATGAGAAATGCTCACTACAGGGACTTAAAGAATGTGTGCACAAAATTTGAGAGAAATAAGCTTTTTGTGCCTATGGAACATTTCTGGGATCTCAGCTCATGAAACATGTGACCAAAACTTGTCGCATTTATATTTTTGTTCACTATACATAAGTGTCTCTGTAGGAGGACATTGAGGCTTGTAGGGGAAAGTTCAAAGTGTTTTTGCCAATGTGTTTGATGCAACAGACACAAGCTCCATAATGTCTTCCTCAGCTGTTTCTGCTGTCCAGGGGCTGTATGGTGGTGGGGTTAGGAGGGGGAAGGAAGGGTGGTGGGAATTGGGGTTCACCACTGCTGAATCCAGATTCCTTCACAGTGGCCTCTGAAAGGTTGTGTGCATGCATGGAAATATGTGTATCCACATGTACACACACACACACACAAAGTCATGCAGAGCCACGCATATCAGCCATGACCAGGTGCACATGGGGCAGACCAGACAGAGTGCAAAGCTGCAAAGAACACCAAGTCAGGTACATAGGGGGACGGCAGTAGCTTTGAGGTTAGAGGGATGGACCAGCTGTGGGAAGGTTGCTGGTTTAATCACTGGGCCGGGCGACATACGAATGGAACTGAAACTGGCAGATGCAAGGCTTCTCATCCATTACACCATCTTTTGCTGTTGTGCCCTTAAGCAAAAACATTTAACACAACACAATTGCTCTCCATCCATGGGTGCAGCACTGTGGCTGACCCTGTGGCTCTCAATGTGTGTGTGTGTTTGCACATCTGGTGGACACTGGTGGAGTTGGGAAAGGCAGAATGCACATTTTCATTCTAATCAATAGGCAAAAGTCATACAAAAAAACAAAACATGCA
The DNA here is from genome assembly GCF_013265735.2 of Oncorhynchus mykiss. NCBI lineage: Eukaryota > Metazoa > Chordata > Actinopteri > Salmoniformes > Salmonidae > Oncorhynchus > Oncorhynchus mykiss. The sequence goes on from NC_048565.1 coordinate 65,631,012, forward strand.
GGACAGTCAGACACACACACACAAAACATTTCCCCATGTCATTGGATTTAGGTTAAACTTGGGTGAAAAAAAGACAACTTTCCTTTATGTTGATGACTTTTTGCATCAGATGGCAGGCATCAGATGGCAGGCTGCTGCTGGGTCTTTGTCTGTGTGTGTTTTGGCCAGCTACTGTTATTACACTGATAGAGGGGAACTGGGCCGGGCAGTATGTGGTGTGTCTCCTGACAGTGACACAGGTGTGTTTGATCACACTCCTTACGCTGGCCACCCACAGACCCCACCTGGCAAAACAGACAGGAGATAGAGAGATATGGTGGGAGATGGGAATATTAGTTTCTTCTTGTTGATCGTCTGGACATCATTCCTCTATCGCCACTTCAAGGAGGTTTGACATCTTTTTTAAATTTGTATTTATTTTACCCCCTTTCTTCTCCCCAATTTTCAATCTTGTCTCATCGCTGCAACTCCCGAACGGGCTCGGGAGAGGTGAAGGTGGAGTCACGCGTCCTCCGTAACATGATCCGCCTAACCGCGCTCCTTAACACCCGCCAGCTTATCCCGGAAGCCAGCCGCACCAATGTGTCAAAGGAAACACTGTTCAACTGGCGACCAGTGTCAGCACACTGGCATCCGGCCTGCCACAAGGAGTCACCAGAGCTCGATGAGTCAAGTAAAACCCCACCGGCTAAACCCTCCCCTAACCCAGATGATGCTGGGCCAATTGTGAACCGTACTATGGGACTCCCAGGCACAGCCTGGAAAATGAACCCGGGTCTGTAGTAATACCTCTAGCACTGCGCCACTCAGGAGGCCCCTTGAATTATTTTCGAAAGAACCCCAATTATGGATCTATCTGCGTTTTTTGTAAACATTTTATTATTGACATTAGCCTTGTTCTGTTCAATGTTCTCTACCGATACAGTACCCACATTCATGTTGTTAAGTATTTTTAAAAGTTTTAAAAAACATTGCTGACACCATTCAAACCAATGTTTCGGGAACTTTAAAGCCAATTATCTCAGAATTATATTTTTTGCATTTAGAACCTTACAGTCCCAAGCTCTCGAAGTCTCTCAGTGATTTAATTTGATTATTTGGGTCAGAACACCAAGAACACAATATCAACACACCAAAGGTAAAAAAAAGGAGTAAACATCAGGTGTATTCGGATGACAAAACACAGGGAGGGAGAGTGTCATGAGGAAAGAGGAAGAAAGAAATACAGAGACTGCAAAGACAGAGAGAAATGGAGCATCCAGAGTAGAGACCTCGGTGTAACGCTCATTCCTTCGACGATAAACGCAAATCCAACCATCACCCCGCGACTCGTCAGTGAAGAGCACTTTTTGCCAGTCTTGTCTGGTCCAGCGATGGTGGGTTTGTGCCCATAGGCGACGTTGTCGCCGGTGATGTCTGGTGAGGACCTGCCTTACAACAGGCCTACAAGCCCTCAGTCCAGCCTCTCTCAACCTATTGTGGACAGTCTGAGCACTGATGGAAGGATTGTGTGTTCCTGGTGTAAATCTGGCAGTTGTTGTTGCCATCCTGTACCTGTCCCATAGGTGTGATGTTCGGATGTACCGATTCTGTGCAGGTGTTGTTACACGTGGTCTGCCACTGTGAGGACAATCAGCTGTCCGTCCTGTCTCCCAGTAGTGCTGTCTTAAGCATCTCACAGCATGGACATTGCAATTTATGGCCCTGGCCTCATTTGCAGTCATCATGCCTCCTTGCAGCATGCCTAAGGCACGTTCATGCAGATGAGCAGGGAGCCTGGGCATCTTTCTTTTGGTGTTTTTCAGAGTCAGTAGAAAGGCCTCTTTTATTGTCCTAAGTTTTCCTAAGTTAATTGCCAACCGTCTGTAAGCTGTTAGTGTCTTAAACCTCTTTGGGCTAAGATCCCGCTAACGGGATCAATATGACAACAGCCAGTGAAAGTGCAGGGCGCCAAATTCAAAACAACAGAAATCCCATAATTAAAATTCCTCAAACATACAAGTATTTTACACCATTTTAAAGATACACTTCTTGTTAATCCCACCACTGTGTCCGATTTCAAAAAGGCTTTACGACGAAAGCAAACCAAACGATTATGTTAGGTGAGTGCCTAGTCACAGAGAAACACAGCCATTTTTCCAACCAAAGAGAGGAGTCACAAAAAACAGATATAGAGATAAATTAATCACTAACCTTTGATGATCTTCATCAGATGACACTCATAGGACTTCATGTTACATGTATGTTTTGTTCGATAGTTCGAAGTTCATATAAAAAAAATCTCAGTATACATTGACACGTTATGTTCAGTAGTTCCAAAACATCTGGTGATTTTGCATAGAGCCACATAAATTTACAGAAATACTCATAATAAACATTGATAAAAGATACAACTATTATGCATGGAATTATAGATACAATTCTCCTTAATGCAACTACTGTGTCAGATTTAAAAAAAGCTTTACCGAAAAAGCACACCATGCAATAATCTGAGTACAGCACTCAGAGACCAAAACAACCCAAACAGATATCCGCCATGTTGTGTAGTCAACAGAAGTCAGGAATAGCATTATAAATATTCACTTACCTTTGATGACCTTCATCAGAATGCACTTCCAGGAATCCCAGTTCCACAATAAATGTTTGATTTGTTCGATAAAGTCAATAATTTATGTCCAAATACATCCTTTTTGTTTGCGCGTTTAGCCCAGTAATCCAAATTCATGACACACGATCACTAGGTGCAGACGAAAAGTCAAAAAGTTCCGTTACAGTCCATAGAAACATGTCAAACGATGTATAGAATCAATCTTCAGGATGTTTTTAACATAAATATTCAATAATGTTCCAACCGGAGAATTCCTTTGTCTGTAGAATTGCAATGGAACTCTATCACGTGAACGCGCGTGGTCAGCTCATGCCTCTCCTGCAGATCTCTGACTCATTCCCCTCTCATTCGCCCCCACTTCACAGTAGAAGCATCAAACAAGGTTCTAAAGACTGTTGCCATCTAGTGTAAGCCTTAGGAAGTGCAATATGACCCCATAGACACTGTGTATTCGATAGGCCAAGAGTTGAAAACTACAAACCTCAGATTTCCCACTTCCTGGTTGGATTTTCTTCTCAGGTTTTTGCCTGCCATATGAGTTCTGTTATACTCACAGACATCATTCAAACAGTTTTAGAAACTTCAGAGTGTTTTCTATCCTACTAATAGTATGCATATATTAGCAACTGGGCCTGAGTGGCAGACAGTTTACTCTGGGCACCTTATTCATCCAAGCTACTCAATACTCCCCCCAGCCATAACAAGTTAACAACTCTTCCACAGGTGCATGTTCATGAATTGTGTATGGTTCATTGAACAAGCATGGGAAACAGTGATTAAACCCTTTACAATGAAGATCTGTGAAGTTATTTGGATTTTTATGAATTATCTTTGAAAGACAGGGTCCTGAAAAAGGGACGTTTCTTTTTTTGCTGAGTTTATATCTCATCTCTCTCCTGTGGTGCCAATTGTGATGGTCTGGTGTGCTCAGCTGAGGGGCAGAGCAAGTTTTTTTTTAAATCAGTTACTTGTGACTATGGCGTCTAATGTAGTTAATTTACGTTCCTTCAGAGGAACTGTTAGAATGATGTACTAAAGAACAGCTGTTGAAGATAGCTGAACACTACCAGATTGAAATGAGTGATAAATGTCTAAAACATTCTGTTAGGATGATATTGAAGGTCAATCTGATGGAGTGGTATACTCGTTGGTACCACTGGGGCAGCCTCTGTCGGACTCGCCACCTCCCCAGCCGTCTCCCTGTTTTGTTACAGTGGCCACTCTGTCTATTACCCCTAGTAGTCTTTATTTTGAACAGCAGCAAGAACTGCTTCTGTTACAGCTAGAGCACGATCGCGTATCAGCTAGAGCACGATCGTGTTACAGCTAGAGCACGATCGTGTTACAGCTAGAGCACGATCGCGTAACAGCTAGACCATGATCGTGTTACAGCTAGAGCATGATCGTGTTACAGCTAGAGCATGATCGTGTTACAGCTAGAGCACGATTGTGTTACAGCTAGAGCAGGATCACGTTACAGCTAGAGCAGGATCACGTTACAGCTAGAGCAGGATCGCGTAACAGCTAGAGCACGATCGCGTTACAGATAGAGCAGGATCACGTTACAGCTAGAGCAGGATCGCCTAACAGCGAGAGCACGATCACGTTACAGCTAGAGCAGGATCGCGTAACAGCTAGAGCACGATCGCGTTACAGCTAGAGCAGGATCACGTTACAGCTAGAGCATGGTCGCGTTACAGCTAGAGCATGGTCGCATTACAGCTAGAGCATGGTCGTGTTACAGCTAGAGCAGGATCACGTTACAGCTAGAGCAGGATCACGTTACAGCTAGAGCATGGTCGCGTTACAGCTAGAGCACGATCACGTTACAGCTAGAGCACGGTCGTGTTACAGCTAGAGCAGGATCACGTTACAGCTAGAGCATGGTCGTGTAACAGCTAGAGCCCGATCGCGTTACAGCTAGAGCACGGTCATGTTACAGCTAGAGCAGGATCACGTTACAGCTAGAGCAGGATCACGTTACAGCTAGAGCATGGTCGCGTTACAGCTAGAGCACGATCACGTTACAGCTAGAGCTGGAATGGAGTCTTTGGAATGGCATCAACCACATGGAAACCACATGTTTGATATCATTCCATTGACTCCATTTCAGCCATTTATTATGAGCCTTCCTCTCCTCAGCAGCCTGCAATGGAATGTACAGCTCCTCAGCATTGTCAGAGTTCTTTTGAATCAGAGTCACAAATCTTTACTGCCATTAGCCTACATTCAACACACATCCAGATAAAATACAGATAGAACCACAAGTGCATACCCATTCACGCACCATCTCACACAGTGACTGGAACATTGCCAGTGAATGGAGTACGCTACAGCCATTTCCCTAGGCGCAAGAGTAATGAGGACGTTCGGCCATCTACCACAGTATGTTAGTGCCCCCTAGTGTTTGGACTGACCTGGGAGTTAGTCTCCACCGTCCGTCTATGGGCTTATCTAACAGGTAGTATTAGACAGTCCCATTGGCCTTGAGTGATTCTAGCAGATGTTAAGGTGATAATGACTCAAACTGTTTTTCCATGGCTGAAGAGATTTTCCCAGAGTCTAAATGCACGGTCAGCTAAAAAAAACAACAGCAGAGTCTGGGAAGCCAAATGATGTGTGCTGTTTGGTGTGAGACTGATGGGGTAGTTCTCTCATTGAGATTGATAGGAAATGGAGCCATTTGGTCCAAAATGGTGGGTTAGATCCCAAATGGACTCAAATGGACTCAAAGTTGGTCCTAATAACCATAGCTCTAGGATCAGTTTTCCATTTCTCAATGGGAATGAAAATGTATCTGATGATGTATTAGTGGTTAGGGGCAACTTCAGCCTATTTCAGTTTGGCAATGGGACAGCTTAGCAGTAATGGCGGGTATCGGGTGCCCTTTGCATGCCCTTGTAAGTGTAGAAGGATCAGATCCTGTGACCTAGGACATGCCGGTATGCTTATAGGCACAGACACGGCTGTGTGCCACTTTCCAGAACTTTCTTAGACTATTTTATGTACCGTTAAGAACTCTCTCACACACACACACACACACACACACACACATGCTCACACATACAACACAGCATGATAGACTCTCACCAACAGCACTGTGTGTCTTTTGACTGTGAAGCCACTGAATGTGCTGATGGACGTTAGATGAACAGAGGATTACATGACTGGGCTCGTTATATTTCACACAGCTGTATTATTCAATCGACCTCGGTTCAAACGCTGTCCATGTATTTGCTCAAAGCATTTGAAAAGTTATCAAATAGTATTTACCCCCAGGTCTAGTGTCAAAGAACTTGTGTATGTGCACTCACACACGCACACACACACGCACACACACACACACGCACGCACGCACGCACGCACACATTTAATGTCAAGAGTGTCACTCCTCCACACACACTAATGAAATGCAGAAATGCGGGTCTGAGCAGGTGTGATGTCATCGATGTTCATGTGTGTCTGTCTATTGCCTTTGGTCTATGTATGGTTTATACTGTTTAAAACCAAAACATCTTAATACATTTTTTTATGAGAATCAAAAAAATGCAGTAGAGCGAACCGCACTGTGAGTGATATTAGGTAAGTTGAGAAATCACGAGTACTAGGATCTCCTCCATTCCTCAATTCATCTCAGTCCCACTCGGAGAGAGATAGGGAGCGACAGAGAGAAAGTGAGAGAGAGAGAGAGAGAGAGAGAGAGAGAGAGAGAGAGAGAGAGAGAGAGAGAGAGAGAGAGAGAGAGAGAGAGAGACAGAGAGAGAGAGAGAGACAGAGAGAGAGAGAGAGAGAGAGAGAGAGAGAGAGAGAGAGAGAGACAGAGAGAGAGAGAGAGAGAGAGAGAGAGAGAGAGACAGAGAGAGAGAGAGAGAGACAGAGAGAGAGAGAGAGAGAGAGAGAGAGAGACAGAGAGAGAGAGAGAGAGAGAGAGAGAGAGAGAGAGAGAGAGCGATATGACACAAAATAGAGAGGTCTTTAGCCACACACACCAGCGGTGGGATTGGTGTCATGTGCAGAAAATAACCTCATACCTACTTTAAAATATGGTGGTGGATATTTGACATTATGGGTCTGTTTTGCTTCCACTGGTCCTAGGGCCCTTGTTTAACGTCAATGGCATCATGTTGTTGCAGGAATTTTCCTTAAACATTTCAGACTTGATCGACCCTTTAAAAAAGTACATTCATTACAATCCACATAACATTCACATTTCCTTTTGCTGCAGGATTCTTTTCCTGCTGTGTGACACTGGTTCAAATTAAGATACTACATCTGTACCAAGTATCAGGACATTTTAGCCAAAAACCTGGTTGCCTCTGCTAGGAGGCTGAAACTTGGCCACAAGTGGATCTTCCAGCAAGACAATGACCCCAAGCACACATCAAAATACACAAGGAAATGGTTAATTGACTGAAAAATCTACATTTTGCAATGGCCATCTTAGTCTCCGGACCATTGCAAACCTATGGTTTGAATTGAACAGAGCAGACCGAAGGATATCAAGGATCTGGAAAAATTCTGTATGGAGGAATGGTCTCAGATCCCTCCCAATGTGTTCTCCAACTCATAAAACATTTTAGAAAAAGGCTCAGTAATGTTATCCTCTCAAGGGGAGGGTATTCAAAACAGGTATTGGAAACAGGGTGTGTCAATCATTTTGACAAAAATAGATTACTTCTCTGAGCAATTGTATTTGTATTATTTATCGAGGGTTCCATTCATTTTGGAGGTGAATGAACACTGGAAAGGATTATACTGGGAAAATGTACACATTTTATATATAAAAAAAACATCCTAGATTAAGAGCTTGAAGGTGTATCCACTGCATCTCTGGGACACAATAGTATACAAGTACTCAAGTATCGCATGTATTTGCTGAAGACGTTGTAGGCCTTATGAGTCATAACGCTACCTATGTATTAGAACACACAAGGTTTGCTTCTGTGAAAAACAACCACACCCTACCCTTTGATACCGGACTTAGTAATGCTATTCAAAGCAGCTACTTCACAGTCCTGTTGATTTAGCCATTAAAGGCTAGAACGGGTTTAAAATGAAAACCAGGGGGATTATTTGTCTTGGATTGGATGTGCCCTTTAAAGTATACACTTCAATTGGGTGAAACACTTTTCCCTGGGTACGTGAACAACCTTAGTCACATGCGCCGAATACAACACAACAGGTTATTGGTTGCCTCATGGAGGGTCCATGTGGATGAGAATTTACTGAAGCACACATACGTACATACACACTTGCAGGCAGAGCGGGGTGTGTGAGCGCGAGCGCCCCAAACCATGGAGCATGTCGGCTCAGGAGAGCTCGCCTCAGGCCTTTGAGAGTGAGTGCGCACAACAGAGAGAAAGAGAGAGAGAGAGAGAGAGAGTGCGGAGCATATATCCCACTGGGCACGGACGTCAATTCAACGTCTATTCCACGTTAGTTCAATGTAATTTCATTGAAATGACGTGGAAACAAACGCTGGATTCTACCAGTGTGCACAGTGGGATGTGTTTAATTGCATTCACTGAGAACTATAAATATGGCAACGCTTGGGCCTGCCGGATCCCTTTTCTGTCATGTCATTTCCCCCTTGATTTCAACATTCCCTAATCTTCTTCTTTTCTCCAGGTTGTTATTTCAAACCTGAAGTCTGTTAAGGTATATTTATGATGTCATTTGATTTTGGGACAGATCGATACTGCTAAGTGGACACCAGTAGAGGTGTGTGGGTAAAATCACTGAGGAGGCCAAGCCAGAAAACAAGCCATATTACAACCTGTGTGTGGTGATAATTGTGTTGTTTGCTCTATAACCTGTTAGTTCATATGCCTTAACGCCGTGATAATGTATACAGGCCTAAAGGCCGAGACAATAAGGAGACACAGTGGCAGAATAAATTCAACCACACCTTTGTTTCAATCACAAAACCAGAGAGCAACCTCTGTCTGGTGAAGTCCACAAAGCATATTGCAGGTAACAAGCAGTTACATGACCTACAGCATAGTCAAGCAAGTTAATGTTTCTGACATTTTCAGACCACGCAACAGCTATTGATTTAGAACCACGGAGAGTTACCGCAAGTCAGAAAGAAAACAGGAGCTGCCTCCACTATTCCAGCACCATTTCAACATCATCAAATCACCGATGCTTAGTCTAATAATGACCACTAAAAGATACCAAAAACTACTATAATTAGTCCAATCAACGTAAGCTAAATATGATGTGGCTGTCCATGGTTCTGATTTGTGTGCGTGTGCCTTCATTCACACAAGTAGAAAAAACATGTTGATTCACCCTATGCCAATGCCATCTTCCTCTCTTTCAAATCAAATCAAATCACATTTTACTAGTCACATGCGCCGAATACAACCTTACAGTGAAATGCTTACTTACGAGCCCCTAATCAACAATGCAGTTAAAAAAATACGAATAAGAATAAGAAATAAAAGGAACATGTAATGAAAGAGCAGCAGTAAAATAACAATAGCGAGACTGTACAGGGAGTACTGGTACACAGTCAATGTGCGGGGGCACCGGTTTCATGTTGGCTAAAGGGTCTATCACTCTGTCATACAGTGCACACTTTTATTTTTTGTTGTCCTAGGCTAACCTGGCTAAAATGCTTGCTCGCTAGGCTAACTTCCTTTCATGGGCAACAATGAGCCAGCTAGTTAACACTGGCCCACTATATCTGCAATAGCTGTATATTGATCTTCCATCCTTTCAGGCCAGGGGCACAATGCATGAATTATGGTTGGATCAGAATCGCTGTTATAATCATTGGCCAGTACGGAGAATTAAGTAAAAACAGAAGTCCAAATCCATATCTCCATCCATGGCTGATTTAGGAAAGGGACGATTTTAGCCAGCTAGCCACTGGAGGACAATGACACAATGAGATGCAGCAATTCATTTTTTTCTATCAATAACAGTTTGCTTTTGATTTGATGTGATTGGTATGAAGCCAAACCCAAACTGGCTTCCCTTGACACTTTTTTTTGGTGTGCCTGGACAATTCACAGTTGAGCTCACTCAGTTTAGCTCAATGCAGATAGTTTAATTAAAAAAACAAAAATAGCCAAAGGAGGTGAAATGCTCGCTGGCTTCCCTTGTGTTCAATGGTAGGGGTGGCAACAATATCACACTCTTTTTAACCAGACAGCATCAGGTAGATAGGCTACACATACAGAGACAGGGGGGCGCTGTTTCGCTGAATGCTGTCTTCGGTGAGACATTCAGCCTCTTGTGAATTCAAGGAAAATTATGAAACACAGAGAGACAAAGGATGCATTATTTATTTATTTATTATTATTTATTACTTCGCATCCATGAATACACGACACTGGTACAAACACACACACACACCCAGGCAAACACACAAGCACGCACACATAAAATGCACACACACACACACACACACACACACACACACACACACACACACACACACACACACACACACACACACACACACACACATACACACACTGATTGCTACACCCTATTACATCCAGTCATTTTTTTTCTCAACGGTATAAAGACATCTTGGCAGATTGTTGGAACGGTGTTTAAAGTTCTTCCAGATGGACTGTTGACGTTCCTTGAAAATAACTCCTTGTTTTATTGAGGACTGCAGACTGCAGTCCGCTCCAGTAAGGGCCTAGTAGCTGAGCTGAGGGAGTCGGTGGAGGAACAGGAAAGTGAACCTATGTCTTTCCCCAACCCCTTTTCCAACATACTGGTGAAGGCTGTCAAGTACTGTATATACTGAATGAATTGGCTATGTTGTTGTTATTGTGTTTCCCGGCACTAACGTTCTGAGACACATTTTGAAAGTCGCAATGAAGAGTTGTTCTGTAAAGTGAGCTCAGACCCAAGTAGCCGTCTGTAGTTTTCTGTCATGTCATTTGGCGCTGAAGATGGGGAAAGGGGTCTGCCTCTGGTTGCCTAACCAGGGGAGTGGAAACTAATGAAGCAGGAAGGTGTACGTTACAGGAACTGGTAGTCTTATCAACCATCTAGTCCTCCAGTCCACCCACATGCAGTTCACCTCTCCTCCTCCACTGCTGGTCTTCGCTATCTTGACAGAGCGATCATTAGCGTTCTCTCCGAGCCTGTTCTCCAGTGGGGCGGGGGGTGATGAATTGTCTATTTACCCGAGCACAAATGGTAAAATAAGTACAGAATGAGTCAGAATGAGATATTCATCCATGTTTCTCAAACGTCAAATTTCGAAGTTGTTCCAGAGTTGTTCCAGACGTCAAATTCCTATGATTTTTAAGGTTAAGTTTGGGCATTAACTCCAAATCATTAACTCCCCCCCCCCCCCCCCATACCCTAGTTGCTCCTAGTGGCCGGTTTCCACGTCGTCCTCAGACATGGATGGACGACAAATACTGACTTGTATCACGGGTGACCTGGCTGAGAGACCCATCGCCCATAACTCAGGGCTGATTTAAACAGCTCGTCCAGGCCGGGCCCCTGTGCCCTCAGACTGGGTCACATTGGACAGAACATGCACATGGAGAGAAACAAGCAAAGGAAGGTGTTTTATCTTACTAATGTGTCGTATCCAGGGAGGCATTACAGGATCCTCCCTACACACACGCACGCACGCACGCACACACACACACACACACACACACACACACACACACACACACACACACACACACACACACACACACACACACACACACGGTCACTCGGAACATAGGCACTCTCATCAACTGTACATACAGCTATTCACAGGAAGATACATAAACACAGGGAGAACAACGCTTAAACCCTCCAGAGAATAAGGATTCCTCTGCTAATAGTTATGATGTTTACACTGTCTCTCCAAGTGCAGGGTAGTGATCAGAGGCTGATGTAGGATTCTCACACATGGGTAATGTTAGTGTGTGTGCGGAGAGAAGGGAGGACGTGGTAAGGGTCAACCTACTTAATAACGTGTATCTGGTTCACAGCTGTAGTACTACCAAAATAAATTGTGTTCATAAACATACCCACAAGTCAGCTTCACCTTAACTGTTTATTTTCATCATCATTCACACCCTGATGAATGCTATTTGCTGCTGTCTTTATTATCATTCCAGATGGGGGCAATTTTGAATAGAAATAACAGCACAGCTCACTGAGTTCATAGCTAAAAAAAAAAATGGAGAGAAAAACGATCTGAAAAATAATATTTATTTTCAGTATCATGATTGTAGACCATAGCGAAGGTCTCTATTGAGCTTTTAAAACACAACAAAACCACAAATCAAACATAGACAGTAGGACAAGCACACACGCGCACACAGGGACACAGAAAACACACTCACAGAGAATGCGTCAGACTGCAGTAGTTGTTTAAAGCCGCTGGAGTGTAAACAAGAAATGGCTCTACTAAAGAGCCATAGATTCGTCATCAGGTCTCCAACAGCCTCTAGTACTGCTATGGAGAACAATATAGCTGGGCACTAAGCCACAACAAATACACACAGACGTTTGTCAGCATGTCAAGGCTATACCTGTCCTCTAAGTGCGTGTGTGTGAGCGTGTATGTGTTTCTTCGCACAGCCGGGTGTGTGTGCCGGTGGTGATGGCTCTGCAGGCTGTTGTGTATGTCTGTGGTTTTCCAGTGTCTGTAAGGAGGACGGCAACAAACAAACTTGTGGTTTCTCCCTAAGAATGGAGCAATTTCCTGGTACACAGCAGGACAAACTCCTGAACAAGTTTGGACAGTTGGGGAGACCCAGCCTTGTTCCACACAGCAAGGACATCTCCTCTGGCCTTACAGGAAATGACAGACACTGTGGTATTGTGAACTCTGTGACTTCTGGCCCTGGCTGCCACTCCCTGGCACTCTGAACAGTGAAACCACACTTGAAATAGAGAGTTACTAAAAGGCCTTGGCAGTCTTTGAATGGCAAAGCCGGATGGCAACAATATGATTCATTTTATTTTGGCGTAGCAAGGGGAAACGAACACAGAACACTGTTTGTGTTTTGACTGGCTGTGAGTCGTGTCTGTTAAAACAGCAGTCAATCTGGATGTTTTAGAACCTTAGGGCATAGGTGACTCAGACAAGGATATGCATACATTCTGGCAAAAACAAACTACAGTACTGTAATGTGCCAAATTATTTATTTATTTATTTTAATTTTAAGTACTCTTGACCTTGTACACTTCATTTTCAATGGATTTGTAGTCCGGTTTTGTTGGTTTAGGAGTAAAGAGTCCTTTTTCTAGTGTATGAAACCTCCTACTATGGTCTATCCTCATCTTCCCCTTGGCGGGGAGTCAGACAACACAGGGATTTGAACTGGAGATCAACCCTTGATGTTCACACACACAGTGCATTGGGAATGTTTTCAGAGCCCTTGACTTTTTCCACATTTTGTTATGTTACAGCCTTATTCTAAAATGGATTAAATAAAAACAAAATCCTCAGCACTCTACAACAACACCCCATAATGACAAGCGAAAACAGATTTTTTGCTAGTTTCTTAAACAGAAAAACAGAAATACCTTATTTACATAAGTATTCACCCCTAAAAATTGAGCATAGGTGCATCTTGTTTCCATTGATCATCAGAGCAAAAAGCAAGCCATGAGGACAAAGGGATTGTCCGTAGAGCACCGAGACAGGATTTTGTCAAGGCACAGATCTGGGAAAGGGTACCAAAAAATGTCTGCAGCATTGAAGGTTCCCAAGATCACAGTGGCCTTGATCATTCTTAAATGAAAGATGTTTGGATCCACCAAGACTCTTCCTAGAGCTGGCCGCACTGCCAAACTGAGCAATCGGGGGAGAAGGTATATAGCCCATCTGTAAATAGCCCATCCAAATACCTCATCCCCATACTGTATTTATTTATTTATTTTGCTCCTTTGCACCCCAGCATCTCTACTTGCACATTCATCTTCTGCACATCTATCACTCCAGTGTTAAATTACTATATCGTAATTACCTTGCCATCATGGCCTATTTTATTGCCTTACCTCCCTTATCCTACCTCATTTGCACACACTGTATATATACTTTTTTCTACTGTATTATTGACGGTATGTTTGTTTATTCCATGTGTAACTCCATGTTGTTGTATGTGTCGAACTGCTTTGCTTTATCTTGGCCAGGTCGCAGTTGTAAATGAGAACTTGTTCTCAAATAGCCTCCCTGGTTAAATAAATGTGAAATATATGTATATATATTTTTAAAGGGCCTTGGTCAGGGAGGTGACCAAGAACCTGATGGTCACTCTGACAGAGCTCTAGAGTTCCTGTGTGGAGATAGGAGAACCTTCCAGAAGGACAAACATTTCTGCAGCACTCCACCAATCAAGCCTTTATGGTAGAGTGGCCAGACAGAAGCCACTCCTCAGTAAAAGGCACTTAAAAACTCTCAAACAATGAGAAACAAGATTCTCTGGTCTGACAAAACCAAGATTGAACTCTTTGGCCTGAATGCCAAGCGTCACGTGTGGAGGAAACCTGGTACCATCCCTACGGTGAAGCATGGTGGTGGCAGCATCCTGGTGTGGGTATTTTTCAGTGGCAGGGACTGGGAGACTAGTTAGGATCGAGGCAAAGATGAATGGAGCAGAGTACAGAGAGAACCTAGATGAAAACCTACTCCAGAGCACTCAGGACCTCAGACTGGGGCGAAGGTTCACCTTCCAAAAAAACAACGACTCTAAGCACACAGCCAAGACAACTCAGGAGTGGCTTCGGGACAAGTCTCTGAATGTCCCTTAATGGCCCAGTCAGAGCCCGGACTTGAACCCGATCTAACATCTCTGGAGAGACCTGAAAATAGCTGTGCAGTATCACTCCCCATCCAACCTGACAGCTTGAGAGGATCTGCAGAGAAAAATGGGAGAAACTCCCCAAATACAAGCGTGCCGATCTTGTAGCGTCATACCAAAGAAGTCTCGATGCTGTAATCGCTGCCAGAGGTCCTTCAACAAAGTACTTGGTAAAGGGTCCGAATACTTATGCATATGCGAAATTTCAGGTTTTATTTTTAATAAATTAGCAAAAATTTCAAAAATCCTGTTTTTGCTTTGTCATTATGGGGTATTGTTTGTCGATTGATAAGGGGGGAAAAAACTATTTCATCAATTTTACAATAAGGCCGTAACGTAACAAAATCTTAAAACGTTAAGGGGTCTGAATACTTTCCGAAGGCACTGTACAGTATAACACACATAAATCACTCATGAACCAAGGCCCCCATCCACACACCACCTTCATATCACCTAATCCATTACAGATCACTTCAGAGTAAACCCTCAGAACATTTCATTTGAAGTGCGGCTAACTCGTTTCAAAACAGCAAATCAAAAATATTTTTTACAGCTTATTTGACCACAGTCATGATTTAAGTCTTTCTTCTTTTCAAGACTTTATCTGTGAAAAAAAACAACTTTTTCTGCCCAGTGAAACAAAGAGCCCCTGTGTGTCTAAGGACTCTGGCAATTAGGATGAACCCTTTTATTGCTGAGTAGTTATCAGGAGAGAGCGTTTGGATAGAAAGCAGAGGAAAGGGAGAAAACATTGCCTTACTTCTAGCTATGTCCTGGTGATGTAAACACAAGGTTTAATAGGTATGGAAACCCTTCTGAACTGTCAACAATACAATAGCTAATACCATGTGTGTGTGTGGCAGTGTTTGTGTTTGTATTTGTGTTTGTGTGTGTGTGTGACTGTGTGTTTGTGTGTGTGGCAGTGTTTGTGTGTGTGTGTGTGTGTGTGTGTGTGTGTGTGTGTGTGTGTGTGTGTGTGTGTGTGTGTGTGTGTGTGTGTGTGTGTGTGTGTGTGTGGCAGTGTTTGTGTGTGTGTGTGTGTGTGTGTGTGTGTGTGTGTGTGTGTGTGTGTGTGTGTGTGTGTGTGTGTGTGTGTGTGTGTGTGGCAGTGTGTGTGTGGCAGTGTTTGTGTGTGTGTGGCAGTGTTTTTTTTGGTAGTATTTATGTGTGTCAAATCAAATAGTGCCTAACAGTAATATCTAACAAGTAATCTAACAATTCCCCAACATCTACCTAATACACCCAAATCTAAAGGGGTGAATAAGAATATGTACATGTAAGTGTATGGATGTGCGACGGCAAAGGTGCAGTAGATGGTATAAAATACAGTATATAGATGTGATAAGATACTGTCTGTAACATTATTAAAGTGGCATTATTTAGAGTGCATTGTATAAAGTGACGAGTGATCCATTTATTAAAGTGGCCAGTGATTGGGCCTCAATGTAGGCAGCAGCCTCTCTGAGTTAGTGATGGCTGTTTAACAGTCTGATGGCCTTGAGATAGAAGCTGTTTTTCAGTCTCTCGGTCCCAGCTTTGATGCACCTGTACTGACCTCGCCTTCTGGATCGTAACGGGGTGAACAGGCAGCGGCTCAGGTGGTTGTTGTGCTTGATGATCTTTTTGGTGTTCCTGTGACATCGGGTGCAGTAGGTGTCCTGGAGGGCAGGTAGTTTGTCCCTGGTGATGCGTTGTGCAGACCTCACTACCCTCTGGAGTGCCTTACGTTTGTGGGCGTACCAGGCGGTGATACAGCCCGACAGGATGCTCTCGATTATGTATCTGTCAGGGTTTTGGGTGACAAGACAAATTTCTTCAGCCTCCTGAGGTTGAAGAGGCGCTGTTGCGCCTTCTTCACCACACTGTCTGTGTGGGTGGACCATTTCAGTTTGTCCGTGATGTGTACGCCGAGGAACTTAAAACTTTCCACCTTCTCCACTGCTGTCCCTTCGATGTGCATAGGGGGGTGCTCCCTCTGCTGTTTCCTGACGTGTGTGTGTGTGTGTGTGTGCGTGCGTGTGTGTGTGTGTGTGTGTGTGTGTGTGTGTGTGTGTGTGTGTGTGTGTGTGTGTGTGTGTGTGTGTGTGTGTGTGTGTGTGTGTGTGTGTGTGTGTGTGTGTGTGTGTGTGCGTGCGTGTGCTTTGCACCACTCCATGACTTGGCCTCAAGTTCAGCAGAGAACAGAACACCAATTTCTCCCCCGTTATCTTTGTCTCTACAAGACAGTGTGTGGGTGTGCATGCACTATGTGTACTTATCAAGACTATTGTAACTCTGTAACCTGACTACCTTGTATTGCGTATGTCTGTGTTATGTTTTTTAAATTTTTTATTTCACATTTATTTCACCAGGTAGGCAAGTTGAGAACAAGTTCTCATTTGCAACTGCGACCTGACCAAGATAAAGCAAAGCAGTTCGACACATACAACAACACAGAGTTACACATGGAATAAACAGATGTACAGTCAATAATACAGTCAGTAATACATAATACAGACATACAGTAAAAAAGGTCTATATACAGTATGTACAAATCAGGTAGGATAAGGGAGGTAAAGGCAATAAATAGGCCATGGTGGCGAAGTAATTACAATATAGCAATTAAACACTGAAATAGTAGATGTGCAGAAGATGAATGTGCATGTAGTGATACTGTGGTGCAAAGGAGCAAGTTAAATAATTACATACAGTATGGGGATGAGGTAGTTGGATGGGTTATATACAGATGGGCTATGTACAGGTGCAGTTATCTGTGAGCTGCTCTGACAGCTGGTGCTTAAAGCTAGTGAGGGATATTTGAGTTTCCAGCTTCAGTGATTTTTTGCCTTTCGTTCCAGTCATTGGCAGCAGAGAACTGGAAGGAAAGGCGGCCAAAGGAAGAATTGGCTTTGGGGGTGACCAGTGAGATACACCTGCTGGAGTGCGTGCTACGGGTGGGTGTTGCTATGGTGACCAGTGAGCTAAGATAAGGCGGGGCTTTACCTTGCAGAGACTTGTAGATGACCTGGAGCCAGTGTGTTTGGCGACAAGTATGAAGCGAGGGCCAGCCAACGAGAGCGTACAGGTCGCAGAGGTGGGTAGTATATGGGGCTTTGGTGACAAAACGAATGGCACTGTGATAGACTGCATACAATTTGTTGAGTAGAGTTGAGTAGAGTGTTATGTGCCAGTGGCTCTAGGTGCAGGTTGCACACTAAAAAGTCTCGGGAGTGACAAAAAGAAAACACATATCTGTCGTATCCATCCACATACAGTAGAGTTATGCCTTCAGTATTGTCCTGGCTGTCAATGCTTTCCACGCCACACTTTACATTGGTTACAATGTGATGAGTAGAAAATGAGTGGAGAAACAGTAATCTGCTGTGACTGGTTCTATCAGAGTTCCTGTAAAACTTGTATTTCTTTGCCGTGTCTTCCTGAGGGGGAGACCCAGGTTGATTTATGAGCTCATACTGTGATTGCTCTGCTGGGGTATACGGGAATTCAGAGCAGCAGTGATTTATGCTCCGAGATGGATTCCAGTCTAATAAATGTACAGATTTGTACGATTCTTTTTTTTGTTGCTTTCCTTTGAACGGACTCGGTTGTAATAAACTCCAAATTCCACTGCAATTTCCCGTCTCTCTGGTTCTGACGCACCCGTAGGAGCAACCAGCCAGGGAAAGGTTCTATGACTGGGAGATGTTATCGGCGGCTTACACATACTGTACACACAAGTGCAACACGCATGCACAGATACACTACTGGTCAAACGCTTTAGAACACCTACTCATTCAAGTGTTTTCTTTATTTTTGACTATTTTCTACATTGTAAAATAATAGTGAAGACACCAAAACAATGAAATAACACATATATAACAAATAACACATATGGAATCATGTAGTAACCAAAAATCGCCTTGATGACAGCTTTGCACACTCTTGGCATTCCCTCAAGCAGCTTCATGAGGTAGTCATCTGGAATGCATTTCAATTAACAGGTGTGCCTTGTTAAAAGTTCATTTGTGGAATTTATTTTCTTCTTAATGCATTCGATCCAATCATTTGTGTTGTGACAAGGTAGGAGTGGTATACAGAAGATATCCCTATTTGGTAAAAGACCAAGTATATATTATGGCAAGAACAGCTGAAATAAGCAAAGAGAAACAACAGTTCATCCTTACTTTAAGAAGTCATGAAGGTCAGTCAATATGGGACATTTCAAGAACTTTGGAAGTTTCTTCAAGTGCACTCGCAAAAACCATCAAGCGCTATGGTAAAACTGGCTCTCATGAGGACCGCCACAGGAACGGAAGACCCAGAGTTACCTATGCTCATTAGGGTTACCAGCCTCAGAAAATGCTTCACAGAGTTCAAGTAATAGAAACACCTCAACATCCACTGTTCAAAGGAGACTGTGTGAATCAGGCCTTCATGGTTGAATTGCTGCAAAGAAACCACTACTAAAGGACAACACTAATAAGAAGAGACTTGCTTGGGCCAAGAAACATGAGCGATGGACATTAGACCGATGGAAACTTTTTTAAATCCAACCGCCGTGTCTTTGTGAGACAAGGTGTGGGTGAACGGATGATCTGAGTATGTGTATTTCCCACCGTAGAGCATGGAGGAGAAGGTGTTATGGTGTGGGGGTGCTTTGCTGGTGACACTATCTGTGAATTATTTAGAATTCAAGGCACACTTAACCAGCATGGCTACCACAGCATTCTGCAGCGATACGCCATCCCATCTGGTTTGGGCTTAGTGGGACTATCATTTCTTTTTCAACAGGACAATGACCCAAAACACCTCCAGGCTGTGTAAGGGCTATTTTACCAAGAAGGAGAGTGATGGAGTGCTGCATCAGATGACTTGGCCTCCAAAATACCCCGACCTCAACCAAATTGAGATGGTTTGGGATGAGTCGGACAGCAGAGTGAAGGACAAGCCGCCAACAAGTGCTCAGCATATGCGGGAACTCCTTCAAGACTGTTGGAAAAGCATTCCAGATAAAACTGGTTGAGAGAATGCCAAGAGTGTGCAAAGCTGTCATCAAGGCAAAAGCTGGCTATTTGAAGAGACTCAGATATACCATATATTTTCATTTGTTTAAGACTTTTTTGTTTGCTAAATGATTCCATGCATGTCATTTCATAGTTTTATTCTACAACGTAGAAAATAGTAAAAAGAAAGAAAAACCCTTCAATGTGTAGGTGTTCTAAAACGTTTAACCGGTAGTGTACAGACACACTATTACTTGAGCATGCCCCACAGAATGGGTTGAGTGCACTTGGCCTGATGTGACCTATTGTTCCAGCCCTGAGGGAATACAGGATAAGGTTGACCAGTGTGGCAGCAAGCACCCATGAAGACTATACCTAAAACCTGCTTCTTTGACAATACTGTTCATAGATGCCAAGGCCTGCATTTATAAAGCTTCTCAGAGTAGGAACGGTGCTGATCAAGGATCAGTTCCCCTTGTCCATATAATCTTATTCATTGTTGTCTAAAAGGCACAACATGGTCAGAGTAAAAATACATTCATCATCCTCATGATCATATGATACCACTGTACTGATACTGGCTGTGCAGATGTGCTCCTTTTAATTTAAATAACTCGAAACGACAACGCAATCGAGCAGTCCAAGAATATCCATTTTCATTCGATAAAAGACACTGAAAATGACTGATGTCGCCAAACTTACTTCGCTGGAGTTGCATTTTTTGCACTACCCAGTGTGTGTTTGTGTTTGTCTATGTGTGTGTGTGGAAAAACCCCAGAGCAGTGTCATAGTGAGGCTGAAGAGCTTTCCAACTCCATCATTAAATCAGCATCAGACAAGAGCCAACAGGTGACTTCAGCCCAGCTGGAGCCTGAGGGACATTCCTTTCAGCTGAGTGTTGAGATCAGGCCTCGCACTGGTGCCTACTAGCTCACACACAGTCTTGGAGAAGAACACACACACAAACAGACACTGTAGAAGAAACACACACCACCCCCCCTTTCTCTGTTCCCCCCCATCTCTCTATACGTCAGAGATAATCCTCCCACCCACCCACACACACACACACACACACACACACACACACACACACACACACACACACACACACACACTTGTGCCCTGTCATGAGGATATCTGGACCACCTTTTGAAATGCGCCTTTTGTTAAGTAAATCAGGTATTAAATGAGGTGAAAAGGAGACTGGAGTATGCCTTTAAAGAGTTATATGTAAGGGCTGGTGTTGGAATTGTTATTGAACCTAGATTAGGTTTCACTTTTGACACCTTTGGTGATGTGGAGGGGTTTTCCAGAAAAAAACAGAGTGAACAGCACTGTTAGCGACCATATATATCCAAGGAACAGTATTTATTTCTCTACAGTCTCAGTTTGCCACACTTCAGTCGCTTTTTCTTCCACCATCTCCACCTTACCTCCCTACCTAGCTCATTCCCTCATTATCATCCGCTCACACACTGTCTAACTCCGTACTGTACCTTTCTCCCACCCCATCTTTCTCTCTCCTCCACTCATCTCTCTCCTAACCCCTGGCCTATGATAAACAGAGCTGATCCCAGGCTGCTGGGGTGAGTGTGGACTGTTTGAAGGCTTGGCCTCCTCCTTACCCAGCCTTTGTTTACACAGCCCGTTCCCTGCTGCTGATGTTTAATGTCAATATGTGTGTGTGCGCACGCGCGCGCGTGTGTGTGTGAGTGTGTGTGTGTGTGTGTGTGTGTGCATGCATTTGTGCATTAGCGTGCATGCCAGTGTGTGTGTGAGATCTAGGGTTGCTGATTACATCTCTGTTAGGGGTGTGAGGAAAACCAGGCACTTCAACATCTTGGCACACACGGTTTGGCATTTCAGTTGGGTTCTGAAAGACCACAACATTCCCGTTCGCCAAAGCCTGAGTGCAAACAGGCCCAGTGTGTGCAGGCAGGGTGTTTGAACAGTGGGTTTTTGTGGTGTCTGAGTAACGTGTGAATAAGGTCTCTCTCTCTCTGTGTTTGTGTGTGTGTGTTAATAAAGTGTGTGCACTTGCGTGCACAGTGTGTGTAGGGTATTAGAAGTATACCAGACTTATAATCTGAGTTCTGACGGTTTAAATCCATAGTGGGAAAAGGGCTTTGTACTCGTGAAAAAGACACATGATCTGAATTTATTTCAATACTGTACATGTCATTAAATTAAAGAATGGATCATTTAATACCATTCATTAGGCCTGAATGGAAAATGTGAAATGGAAAAACATATGTCATGCCGAATAAGGGCCTCTGTTACAATAACAAACTGTTATATATTCAAGTCTCAGTGGTTTGGTCTCACGACAGTAATGCTGTCAGCTCGTTTCCCAAGTCGTCGCATTTCTGTAGCTCTGCACATAAAACTGAGTTTGATAAATCTTGGGATGTAGAAGCTAAGAGGTTACACTCTGGGGTTGCTTTTATAAAGTCCCAGAGAACACACACACACAGATATAACCATACGCACGCGTACGTGCACGCAAACACGCAAACACGCAAACACACACACACACACAAACACACACACACACACACACACACACACACACACACACACACACACACACACACAGCGCAAACAACTCTCTAAGGTCTTCAGCAGGCCCTATTCACCCCCAGCGTCTGCTGACTTCACAAAGAATGTAATAGCCAGGCCACATGTGTTAGCCATTTCAGCTGTTGTTTTGCGCCTGGTTGGGCCAGCAAGCAGGACTGGACACTCTCTCTGGGTCCCCCCACCCTCCCCCACCCCCTCGGGTCAGGATATCATTAAGGGGGGTGGGGGGCAAGGGGAAAACCCATCCTCAATTTCACGCTCAAAGGACTTTATGGTCAACATGGTGCCAAACCTCTCAAGTGTATTACCATTTTCAACTGCTTCTACGGTCCCCTTCAGTCCCCTGTTAGAAAACAATGCCTCTCTTTTCTGAAGGATTACCGTTCAAATGGGAAACCTTGAAATGAAGCTCAGGAGGCCCTTTAGTGTTCATGTTAATGATGCGACTACATATGCATGTGGAAAACACGTGAGGGACTGAGGTGATAGATCGAGCAGATATTTGCGTGTTTTGTTAATCTCGCAGTGCGTGTCTTTGGGTGGGCTCTGTGTGCGTGCCAGTATGTTTCCACTGTGTCAGGCAGGGCCGAGAGAGATCTCTGTGGATGTGTTGAACGGAGATGGTCCATGTAACCACGGCATTTGAAATAACACTGAAGGACGAAGGAATCCAATTCAAAGGAGGAGATCCAAGATTTAGGTGTGGTGTGGCCCCTACGTAATCAGAAATGTGAGTGCGTGTTTGTGTGCGTGCGTGTGGTTTGTTTATGTGTGTCTGTGACCCTATATTATTTAGAGTAGCATGAAAGTGTGTGTGGTATGTGTTGAGGCCTGAATAGTCTCAAAGCCTTTTTAATGTATACAGTATCTGGCCCCAATTGAAAAAGTGTGTGTGTGTGTGTGGTGTGGTTCCATTGTAAACCACACAGCCGGGCAATCAGGGCTGATGGATAGGCCTACCCTTGAGAGCAGGCCTGTTAATGCAGAGGCCTTCTCTCCCCAGTATGTCTGTTAGCCTGGGGATTATACAGCTCAGTCATCTCCGTACTCATCCTTTTACCCCCCTCGCAACCCCCCACTCACACACACACAGAGAAGGCACTGTACGCTTCATGATGAATGGCGGGATGTATGTGGGTATTTCTATAAATAAATAGGCCAATGAGTGACTTCTGGGTCTTACAGCTTCATGTGTGTAGCTGCAGCAGTGAACGTCGAGGTGCCTGCACCAGTAGAAGGGATGTGGGACATTTTCAAGTAGAACTCTTAATAGATCTCAGGTACCGTACATTGTCTGCTGATGTCCATTTGATGCGTTCGAGATTGTATCTGTGTGAGAGAGAGAGAGAGAGAGAGAGAGAGAGAGAGAGAGAGTATAGTTTGGTCCTGAATGACAGAAACTACAGAAAAGTCACACATCAAAATATAAATCCAATTCGCAAGCAGAAAGACTAGCACTGTGTAAAAAAAACAAGCACATTAATCGGTAGTAAGGCCCTCAATTAGCTTTCTGAATTGCCCTACAGGCACCAGAACATCCAATGTAAGGGAACACCCCCCTGAAATGGACAAAAATGAATGGGAACTCATTGGCACTGGACAAACCATGTACACGGTGTCCAATACCACTCAATTCGGCGTAATTTCGTTCAAAGTTGATGGCAAATGCCATATGGCAAATGCCAGTTGTAACACTTTAAAAATCCAACAGGTGGCGAGCGCGCTCCACCGTGGTTTTTCATATTGCAAATGCAACACAAGTCAACATCCAAAAGCAAAATTTTTAAAAAGTGAAAACCTAGCAACTCCTTAAAAAAGTGCTTTCTGGACCGTTTTTTCGAAATTCTTTCGATTGTTTTGTCAATTACACATGTGTAAGAACTGTATGAATATACTTTTGTCCAATTTTATTATCATAATTAAAAAAAAAAAATGTTTTACTTGTGCATAAGGCATATGTTTTGTCCATTTGCAAATATGATTTCATAGGAAGTCAAAAGTCAAAAGTCAAAAATAGCAACATTTTTGAAAAAACTTCACACACCCTTGAAAAAGTGCTTTCTGGACCGTTTTTCGAAATTCTTTCGAATTTTGTGTCAATTACACACGTATAAGAACTGTATCAATATACTTTAGTCATATTTTATTATCATCATTTTTTAAATGTATTTTACTTGTGCATAAGGCATATGTTTTGTCCATTTGCAATATGATTTCATAGGAAGTAAAAAGTCAAAGTCAAAAGTAACTTTTTTGGGGGCCAAATGCCATAAGAAATTTGACATGCTCAAAAATCCTGCAGAAATGCAAAATTGACTGGCCTGATGAACTCGGGATGGCCAGGTAGTGATAGTTGTTCCTTTCCATCACTCGTTGTGTTGATTTCATTATGTCCATTTGGTGATATTTTTTTCACTATAGAATCATATTGCAAATGCACGTGCATTTGCAATATGTTTCAATGGGCATTTACCATCACGAATTTGGCATGCTCAAAAATCCTGCAGAAATGCAACATATACAACATATACTTAGTTTAACCTGCATTCAATACAAATTTTAGGTCAATCATTTTTTTTTGTAATACCATGAAGGCAGGCTATGGTTCAGATAGAGCCTGGTCATCAGCAATAACATACACAACAGTATCCTCGGCATACAAGTGCAGGTAAAATATTTTTTTACAGACAAGTCAATACTGTTAATGTAAATAGTAAAAAGTACAGGACCCAGAATCGGCCCCTGTGGGACACCTTTCGTAATATCCAGGAAACCTAACTTAAAACCATCAGTAGATACACATTGAGTTCTATCTGTCAAGTCATTTTAAACCAGTTAAATGCAGCCTAGTCTAGGCCAATTGAGGAAAGCCTCTGAATTAGCAGTGAGTGATCAACAGTATCAAAGGACTTTGACAGGTCAGTGAAGAGGGCAGCACAATGTTGCCTTTAATCCATACAGTTAACCACTTCATTTATAACTAGGGACGCAGCAGAGATAGTGCTGTGACCTGGTCTAAAACCCGACTGAAGTACATTTAGAATATGTTTCATAGATATGAAAGATCTTAGCTGAGAATTAATCAAGGATTCTAATATTTTAGCTAGGCAACCGTTTAGAAATAGGGCGATCATTGTTGAGGTCACCAGCTCTGTGAAGAGGGAGTACATGGTCCACCTTCTATAATCCTCAGTTTAAAGTGATGGGTTAATGACTCAACAATCAGCGATAATGGCTCAAGCATATCAGCCCCAGTGGAATTTGTTTTTACGTCAGTCTTAAGCAAGGCATCTAGCACATCACAGATAGTAAATTGTTGAAATAAAAATGCTTAGGCAGGGAAGAAGAATTTGTACGCTTCAGTGCATTTGCTGTTTTCCAAAATTGGAAGGATCACCAGCAGAGTCACTTTCTTAATGGAGATAGTACATCTGTTTCTCAATTGTCTGAAAGATTGCCAGTCCGCTACAGAGTCAGTTGTCCTTGCTTTGGCACAGTCCTGATTTCTCATCTGAATGAGCTCAAAGATCTATCTATGAATTGTTTAAAAAGTTGTTTAAAAAAGGTGTGTTTATAGATAGAGGGAGAAATAGAGAGAGAGGGAGGGAGAAAGAGAGGGAGAGAGATATAGATAGAGAGTGTGAGAGAGAGCGAGAGAGCAAGAGAGAGAAAGAAAGAGAAAGAGAGAAAGAGAGTGAGTGAGTGAGTGAGAAGCGTGAGAGAGGGAGAGAGAGAGAGGGCGAAAGCGAGAAGGAGAGTATGTGACTGTGGTGTTTGTATAGTTCGGTCTGAATGTTCTTTACCACTTTACCTTACAGTATCTTAATGATAAAACCTGTTGATCTTGCTCTGTCCCCAACTCACCCCAACACTTCAGTTCAGTTGAGTTCACTTCAGTTCAGTTGCAGCATCTCTGAGAGGGAGAATGAGAGAGAGAGGGAGAGACAGAGAGAGAGAGAGAGAGAGAGATGGGGGAGAGAGAGAGAGAGTGAGAGAAGGAAAAATAGCGAGAGATGGAAATAGAGAGAGAGAGAGAGAGAGAGAGAGAGAGGGAGACATATCGAGAGATGTAAATAGCCAGAGAGAAAGAGAAGGAGAGAGAGAGCGAGAGAGCGAGCGAGGGAGGGAGAAAAAGATGGCTAGAGGGAGAGTGTGTGACTGTGGGGTTTGTAATAGTTCGGTCTGAGTGTGTGTGTGTCAGTCTGCTTTCAATGTCATGAAAACCTTTTGATCTTGCTATTGTCTGTCCCCAACTCACCCCGACAATTCAGTTCAGAAGCAGCATCTCTGAGAGGGAGGGAGGGAGGGAGGGAGGGAGGGAGGGAGGGAGGGAGGGAGGGAGGGAGGGAGGGAGGGAGGGAGAGAGAGAGAAAGAGAGAAAGAGAGAGAGGGGTATTTGTATTGTTCGGTCTGAGTTTGTGTGTCAGACAGGAGCAACATCTCAACTTCTCTGGGAGGAAACTAGAGAGTGTGAGAGTATTTGTGTAGAAGTAGTGTCGTAGGGTAGTAGTAGTGTGATGGTAGTGTAGTAGTAGTGTGATAGTGGTGTGATAGTAGTGTACTAGTAGTGTAGTGGTGGTGTAGTAGTCGTTTGATAGTAGTGTAGTAGTAGTAGTAGTGTGATAGTAGTGGTGGTAGTAGTGGTAAGATAGTATTGTAGTAGTAGTGTAGTGGTGGTGTAGTAGTGATGGGATATTAGTGTTATAATGTGGTGGTAGTAGTAGTAGTAGTTGTGTGAGAGTAGTGTTGTAGTAGTAGTAGTTTAATAGTAGTGTGATTGTAGCATAGTACTAGTGCAGTAGTAGCATGATAGCAGTGTAGTAGTAGTGTGATACTAGTGTAGTAGTAGCAGTAGTATTTGTGTAGTAGTAGTACTAGTAGTCGTAGTAGTAGTCATTTGATAGTAGTGTAGTAGTAGTAGTAGTGTGATAGTAGTGGTGATAGTAGTGGTATGATAGTATTGTAGTTGTAGTGTAGTGGTGGTGTAGTAGTGATGTGATATTAGTGTTATAATGTGGTGGTAGTAGTAGTAGTAGTTGTGTGAGAGTAGTGTTTTAGTAGTAGTAGTAGTGTGATAGTAGTGGTGGTAGTAGCGGTGTGATAGCTGTGTAGTAGTAGTAGTGTGATAGTAGTGGTGTTAGAAGTGATGTGATAGTAGTGCAGTAGTAGTGTAGTGGTGGTAGTAGCGGTGTGATAGTAGTAGTGTGGTAGTAGTGGTGGTAGTAGCGGTGTGATAGTAGTAGTGTGGTAGTAGTGGTGGTAGTAGCGGTGTGATAGCTGTGTAGTAGTAGTAGTGTGATAGTAGTGGTGTTAGAAGTGATGTGATAGTAGTGCAGTAGTAGTGTAGTGGTGGTGTAGTAGTGATGTGATATCAGTGTTATAATGTGGTGGTAGTAGTAGTAGTAGTAGTAGTAGTAGTAGTAGTAGTAGTAGCGGTGTGATAGTAGTGTAGTAGTAGTAGTAGTAGTAGTAGTAGTAGTAGTAGCAGTGTAGTTGTAGTAGTAGTGTGGTAGTGGTAGTAGTAGTGTGATAGTAGTGGTGGTAGTAGCGGTGTGATAGCTGTGTAGTAGTAGTAGTGTGATAGTAGTGTGGTGGTAGTAGTAGTAGTAGTAGTAGTAGTAGTAGCTGTGTGATAGTAGTAGTAGTAGTAGTAGTAGTAGTAGTAGTAGTAGTAGTAGTAGTGTAGTTGTAGTTGTAGTAGTAGTGTGATAGTGGTAGTAGTAGTAGTGGTGTAATAGCAGTGTAGTAGTGTGATAGTAGTAGTGTAGTAGTAGTAGTAGTAGTAGTAGTAGTAGTAGTAGTAGTAGTGTGATAGTAGTAATAGTAGTAGTAGTAGAAGTGGTGTGATAGCAGTGTAGTAGTAGTGTGAGATTGGTAGTGTGATAGTGGTGTAGTAGTAGTGTAGTAGTAGCAGCAGTAGTAGTAGTGGTGTGATAGCAGTGTAGTAGTAGTGTGAGAGTAGTAGTGTGATAGTGTTGTGATAGTGGTGTAGTAGTAGTGTAGTAGTAGAAGCAGTAGTAGTAGTGTGATAGCAGTGTAGTAGTAGTGTAGTTGTAGTGTGATAGTAGTAGTGTGATAGTGTTGTAATCGTAGCAATAGTAGTGTGATAGCAGTGTAGTAGTAGTGTAGTAGTAGTGTGATAGTAGTAGTGTGATAGTGGTGTAATCGTAGCAGTAGTAGTGTGATAGGGGTGTGATAGTGGTGTAGTAGTAGTGTAGTAGTAGTAGTAGTAGTAGTAGTAGTAGTGTGATAGTAGTGTAGTAGTGGTGTGATAGTGGTGTGATAGTAGTGTAGTAGTAGTAGTGTAGTAGTAGTGGTGGAATATCAGTGTAGTAGTAGTGTGATAGTGGTGTGATAGAGGTGTAGAAGTAGCGTAGTAGTAGCAGTAGTAGTAGTAGTAGTAGTGTGATAGTAGTGGTGTGATAGTAGTGTAGTAGTAGTAGTAGTAGTAGTGTGATAGTAGTAGTAGTAGTGGTGTGATAGCAGTGTAGTATTAGTGTGATAGTAGTGTGACAGTGGTGTAGTAGTGGTGTGATAGTGGTGTGATAGTAGTGTAGTAGTAGTAGTGTGATAGCAGTAGCAGTAGTAGTAGTAGTAGTAGTAGTAGTAGTAGTAGTAGTAGTGTGATAGTAGTGTAGTAGTGGTGTGATAGGGGTGTGATAGTAGTTTAGTAGTAGTGTGATAGTAGGAGTAGTAGTAGTGTAGTAGTAGTGGTGGAATAGCAGTGCAGTAGTAGTGTGATAGTGGTGTGATAGTGGTGTAGTAGTAGTGTAGTAGTAGCAGTAGTAGTAGTAGTAGTAGTAGTAGTAGTGTGATAGTAGTAGTAGTAGTAGCAGTGTGATAGCAGTGGATAGTGGTGTGATAGTAGTTTAGTAGTAGTGTAGTAGTCGTGTGATAGTAGTAGTGTGATAGTGGTGTAGTAGTGGTGTGAGAGTAATAGTGTGATAGTGGTGTAGTAGTGGTGTGATAGTGGTGTGATAGTAGTGTAGTAGTAGTGTAGTAGTAGCAGTAGTAGTAGTAGTAGTAGTAGTAGTGTGATAGTAGTAGTAGTAGTAGTAGTGGTGTGATAGCAGTGTGATAGTGGTGTGATAGTAGTGTAGTAGTAGTGTAGTAGTCGTGTGATAGTAGTAGTGTGGTAGTAGTGGTGGTAGTAGCGGTGTGATAGCTGTGTAGTAGTAGTAGTGTGATAGTAGTGGTGTTAGAAGTGATGTGATAGTAGTGCAGTAGTAGTGTAGTGGTGGTATAGTAGTGATGTGGTATCAGTGTTATAATGTGGTGGTAGTAGTAGTAGTAGTAGTAGTAGTAGTAGCTGGGTGATAGTAGTGTAGTATTAGTAGTAGTAGTAGTAGTAGTAGTAGTAGTAGTGTAGTTGTAGTAGTAGTGTGATAGTAGTAGCAGTAGTAGTTGTGTAATAGCAGTGTAGTAGTGTGATAGTAGTAGTGTAGTAGTAGTAGTAGTAGTAGTAGTAGTAGTAGTAGTAGTGTGATAGTAGTAATAGCAGTAGTAGTAGAAGTGGTGTGATAGCAGTGTAGTAGTAGTGTGATAGTGTTGTAATCGTAGCAATAGTACTGTGATAGCAGTGTAGTAGTAGTGTAGTAGTAGTGTGATAATAGTAGTGTGATAGTGGTGTAATCGTAGCAGTGGTAGTGTGATAGCAGTGTAGTAGTAGTGTTGTGGTCATGTGATAGTAGTAGTGTGATAGTGGTGTAGTAGTAGTGTGATAGTATTGTGATAGGGGTGTGATAGTGGTGTAGTAGTAGTGTAGTAGTAGTAGTAGTTGTAGCAGTAGTAGTAGTAGTAGTGTGATAGCAGTGTAGTAGTGGTGTGATAGTAGGAGTAGTAGTAGTGTAGTAGTAGTGGTGGAATATCAGTGTAGTAGTAGTGTGATAGTGGTGTGATAGTGGTGTAGAAGTAGCGTAGTAGTAGCAGTAGTAGTAGTAGTAGTAGTAGTGTGATAGTAGTGTAGTAGTGGTGTGATAGTAGTGTAGTAGTAGTAGTTGTAGTGTGATAGTAGTAGTAGTAGTAGTGGTGTGATACCAGTGTAGTATTAGTGTGATAGTAGTGTGATAGTGGTGTAGTAGTGGTGTGATAGTGGTGTGATAGTAGCGTTGTAGTGCTAGTGTGAAAGCAGTAGCAGTAGTAGTAGTTGTAGTAGTAGTAGTATTAGTAGTGTGATAGTAGTGTAGTAGTGGTGTGATAGTGGTGTGATAGTAGTTTAGTAGTAGTGTGATAGTAGGAGTAGTAGTAGTGTAGTAGTAGTGGTGGAATAGCAGTGTAGTAGTAGTGTGATAGTGGTGTGATAGTGGTGTAGTAGTAGTGTAGTAGTAGCAGTAGTAGTAGTAGTAGTAGTAGTAGTAGTAGCAGTAGTAGTAGTGTGATAGTAGTAGTAGTAGTAGTAGTGGTGTGATAGCAGTGTGATAGTGGTGTGATAGTAGTGTAGTAGTAGTGTAGTAGTCGTGTGATAGTAGTAGTGTGATAGTGGTGTAGTAGTGGTGTGATAGTGGTGTGATAGTAGTGTAGTAGTAGTAGTGTGATAGTAGTAGTAGTAGTAGTTGTTGTGTGCTAGCAGTGTAGTAGTTGTGTAGTAGTACTGTTATAGTTGTGTACTAGTAGTGTGACAGTAGTTGTGTAATGGTATTGTGATAGTAGTGTACTAGTATTTGTGTACTAGTAGTAGTAGTAGTAGTAGTTTGATAGTAGTGCAGAGGTAGTGTAGTAGTAGTGTAGTGGTGGTGTAGTAGTGTGATATTGGTGTTATAATGTGGTGGTAGTAGTAGTAGTAGTAGTGTGATAGAGTGTAGTAGTAGTAGTATTAGTGTGATAGTAGTGGTGGTAGTAGTGGTGTGATAATGATGTAGTAGTAGTATTAGTGTGATAGTAGTGGTGGTAGTAGTGGTGTGATAGTAGTGTAGTAGTAGTAGTGCGATAGTAGTGGTGGTAGTAGTGGTATGATAGTAGTGTAGTAGTGGTGTAGTAGTGATATGATATTAGTGTTATAATGTGGTGGTAGTAGTAGTTGTGTGATAGTAGTGTAGTAGTAGTGTGATAGTAGTGGTGTGATAGTAGTGTAGTAGTAGTAGTGGTGTGAAAGTAGTAGTAGTGGTGTGATAGTAGTGTATTAGAAGTAGTATTGTGATAGTAGTGTAGTAGTGGTGGTGTGATAGTAGTGTAGTAGTAGTGTGATAGTAGTGGTGGTAGTAGTGGTGTGATAGTCGTGTAGTAGTAGTGTGATAGTAGTAGTAGTGTAGTAGTAGTGTGATAGTAGTGTGATAGTGGTGTGATAGTAGTCTAGTAGTTATGTAATATTAGTAGTAGTAGTAGTAGTAGTAGTAGTGTGATAGTGGTGTGATAGTAGTTTAGTAGTAGTGTGATAGTAGTGGTGGTAGTAGTAGTAGTAGTAGTAGTGTTGTGTGATCTGGAGAGCAAACACCACCTCCATCCCTATGAGCGTGCCACCCTCCTCCAGGCCATGGATGAGGCATGCAATGACATCATTTCAGACCTGCTGTATGCAAGGCTTGGATTCGCCACGCTAAAAGTTTTTTTTTCCACAGATGCATGAACAACGAGGACATTTACTGCACTGTTGATGAGAACCTATGGCCAAAAATGCTCAAGACAGGCTTGATGCAACTAGTGCCCTCTAAACGTTATGTTCGTTTCATTAATTTCATTTGATTACAGTACACCTATGTTGTAATTATATCTGAAGAATATATTTTTGGTTCAATGGTTTTGAAAGATGTCTTAAATTATCACACCTGTTAAGGTTTTCTTCCGGTGAATGAGAGGAGGACCAAAATGCAGCGTGGTTATTTCGATACATCTTTAATAAAAGATAAACACGAACAATACAAAACAATACAATAAACGTAACATGAAAAACCTAAACAGCCTATTCTGGTGCAAACAAACACAGAGACAGGAACAATCACCCACGAAAAACTCAAAGAATATGGCTGCCTAAATATGGTTCCCAATCAGAGACAACGAGAAACACCTGCCTCTGATTGAGAACCACTCCAGGCAACCATAGACTTTTCTAGACAACCTCACTAACTACAATCCCATAACCTACTATAAAACCCCTGGACAAAACACACCACATAAATAACCCTTGTCACACCCTGGCCTGACCAAAATAATAAAGAAAACACAAAATACTAAGACCAGGGCGTGACAACACCTTTATTTGCGCATGGGATGGAATTTTACATTTTTGATG
The DNA here is from genome assembly GCF_013265735.2 of Oncorhynchus mykiss. NCBI lineage: Eukaryota > Metazoa > Chordata > Actinopteri > Salmoniformes > Salmonidae > Oncorhynchus > Oncorhynchus mykiss. The sequence goes on from NC_048565.1 coordinate 65,663,199, forward strand.
GGTGATATTTAATGGGTAGTGCAAGTGTATAGCCTAATGTGAAAACAGGGTAGTGTACTGTCATTTACGGTACTGTTGCATACCACATTCAGATGATAATTTTGAAACTGGTGTCTTGCATTTATTTTGCTGTTGGATTAATTGGTTGTTAAAACAACTCAATTAAGAAGATATCATTATGTTGTGTTTTGGTGAGTTGTCATGGTATTGCACAAGAAACGTATCTTTTGAATCAATGGATGTGTGGTGAAAGATGTCTCCAAACAAAAAACGAATGAACAAAAAAAAAGTGTTCAATATAAGACTGTGTAACAAGTGTTGCCAGTTTGGAGTGTTGTACTAAGGGTCTAGAAAACGTACCACATACTTGTGAAAACAGCACCGAAGCAATAAAGAAAACTGTAAAGTCCTGGTGTTGACGCGAAGAAGCGAAGAGAGAGAGGAGGGGGGAGAGAACTACTTGCACTTTGTTACAACACTGTACATAGCCAATAATAAAACATTTGAAATGTCTATATTCTTTTAATGCTTTAAGCTATGCCAGATAATATTGCAAAACTTTAAATGCGTTAACACTTCTAACAATATCGACTAAATAGCAAAAATAGTTCAATTACCTTAAATGCTCAGCCCCTTGGTCACTTTCCCGTAATCGGTATTCTCGCAGCTATGGCACTAGATTCCGAATTCCAGTATCTTAATACCCTTACAACTCTGTGTATGGACTCAATATATTGTAACTGGTACTTTGCTGTTTCCTTGTATTGCCAATCACATCTGTACCTGATGTCTCACTGAGTGACTGCCACTTTGTCTGTATTCAAGAGGCGTTTAGACCTGTGTTTCGTAGACTCAGTCTCGGGGTCACTAAATTCAACCAAGTATATTCAGATAGTGATCCAATAAGTACTTAGGCAAAATAATCCAGTTCTCTAATATTGGTATAGTCTAACAAAAAGAGTATAGTACAATAGTAAATTTACCTGTGATGATTCTCCATATGAAGTCTGTCTCATATGTTTATGAGGATCATACTGTCTTATGATCGCTGTTCTCTTTAAACACCTTTTTACAGGGGAAGTTCCCACTGGTGCTGTAGACCTACGTAACCTTAGGCCTGTGTGTTAAACGGAAGCTTCCTATTATTACCATTTAAGGTCATGCACTACTGACTCTCACATTGCTGCTTCCGTGTTACTGTTGGCTGATTCGACTCAATCATACCAGCTGGTTGTTTCTACCACTGGAGGTGGCGTAGGTGGTATGTCAAGTGTCAGCTGGGAGAAGTCTATGATAGGTATCTCCTCTGCTTCTCCCTGTTGTCCAGTTTCCTCAGGTGCGGTCCATGGTTCCATGAGGTCCCGTGAATGCCCTGTGTTGTCCCCATTGCTTGATGGAGTGGGCAGATTCTTTTCATCTCTTGTCACACCCTCTCCAGCATCTGAACACTCCTTTCTCTTAGTTCCTCGCCTCATTATTCCCCCATCATAGCATACCCCTAACATTAGCCCATCTATTCTCTGTATCATGCCCTAGCTAACCTCCTGCCCCGTCTTCCATCTTCAACCAATACCTACTCTTGAGGTACTGACTGTCCTCCGTTACGGATCTAGCAGTTATTCTGCCGTACAATAGAAGGTTTACATATGACCCATCTTTGGGCCAGTCCTCTGTTTCATCTTCTGCATATGTACAGTACTTATACTTATTACGTGTTGCACCACAAAAGCCTTTGAAACGTATGTAAAAGACCTATACCCACGTCTGGTATCTCTAATTATTTTTCCTTTGGTTATGCTAGAACAACCCTCGCACCGATGGTTCCATCCTCCCCTGGTCCTGGCTCCATCCTGTGTAATATATTTAATTGTTTAGCCCTAATAATTCTATCTTCCCCGTTTGCCTGCCCATTCTATTTCTTTACCATTATATACAACCCTCAACTTTGCCTCTTCTCTTTCTTGGGTCATTTCCCAAGCCATCCCTCTTTTTACCATTACCCTCATTTTTGGCCAATCTCTGGCTTCCTCTAAGCAACCTAAACACACACTCTCCAAATCTTTCCCTCGCCAATTTAGCCTTCCATGTAGAGTCCCCTTTACACTAAATGCACACCCTCCACGTAAGTCTAGTTCCCTGGTATTTTCCCAACACAACATATGCCCCTCGCAACAGTCATTCAGGTCAGGCCTATCCATTATTTGCCAATGTTCAATGAATGTCTCCATCCTAGCCATACACCATTCTCCTAGGATCTTTGCTTCCTCATACATCTGTTCTTCCTCTGAAGCTTTCTGATTCCTATAATTCAGGGAAGATTGGTTAGACCATTATGTTATTGTCGCCTGCCTTTCTTGGCCTTCTTCTTGCCCTTCCTACTTCTGGGGTTTACCATACCTATAAGTTCATCCCCAATGTATTTCAGTTCCCTTCTCAGATCTCCTGCTGCTGCCTCACACCTTACTACTGAACTAGTAAGATCTGCAATTTTGGACCAGTTAGGTCCCTCGCCCTTATGATCTGATCCATCTCCTTGTATGGTTTTACATTGTCTTTCCTCTGTTGCCTTTAGCGCCCAGATAGGTCACCAGGCTGGCCCCTGCGCCGTCTGCCTCCTAACTCCTGCGTCTAAGCAGCCCGCTAGGGCCATTGTCTTTTCAGCCACGCCCAAACCATCCTTTCACTAACTGCCTACCTCTCTCTTTCTGTCTTTCCTCCTTTTCTTTCCTCGATCTCTGATTATCCTGTCTGTGCCTTGGGGTATACCTTCTTAGTCTCCTTATCTTCAAACCTGGTCACTCTCCATGTTCTTCGTTACTTTCTTCTATAAGGAAAGCCGGTTATTTTCCTTGCCCCTCTACCTTTTTCTGGGCCCGTACCTCTTCCTCAGTTAATCTCCTCCTCACTCCATGTTTACTAGCTCTTGGCCTATAGATATCTCCTAACATCATTTCTACCCATCTGTTGTCCGTCATGCAAGCCCATATGTTGCAATCCAACATCTTCCACTTAAGGCCAAATCTCCTGACGGTGCTCTCGTGCCACTCCGCCCCGTCCTTATCTCGCCTCATGTAGCACTGATGTTTTTTTCTCCAGGACTTCTAAGTCCTCTTTGGTCCAAAATTTCTCCAAGTCCCCTAGCGTAACTTGGGGCTCTTGTCTCTTTCCATAGTTTTCTTATTTATTTATTGTTTTACATTTTTACCCCCAATTTCATGGTGTCCAATTGTTGTAGTAGCTCCTACCTTGTTTCATCGCTACAACTCCCGTACGGGCTCGGGAGAGACAAAGGTTGAAAGTCATCTGTCCTCCGATACACAACCCAACCTAGCCGCACTGCTTCTTAACACAGCGCGCATCCAACCCGGAAGCCAGCCGCACCAATGTGTCGGAGGAAACACCGTGCACCTGGCAACCTTGGTTAGCGCGCACTGCGCCCGGCCTGCCACAGGAGTCGCTGGTGCGCGATGAGACAAGGACATCCCTACCGATCAAGCCCTCCCTAACCCGGACGACGTTAGGCCAGTTGTCTCCGAATTGTATTAACCCATAATGTTTCCCCTGTACTGGTGCCACTTGTTGTATTACCACCACAGGTACCATAGACAACATTACTATCCGTCCTTTGGATAAACCAAACCTAATCACTGCCACTAGGGTGCTAAGTATTATTGCTAACAATGTTATAACCCCCTGACCCTGCCTATTTTTCCAACCCAACATTCCCCAAATCATAATCTGTAGTAGTTGACACAAGGTCATAGCTACCTTCTCCTGAGGGTCGCTTTGAGTCAGGTCCGTGTCCTCAAAGTCGGATTGGTTGGAGGAGTTGGATGCCATTTTCTTAGGAGGTTGTTGGTAGTTTCTATGGTTTAGAAGCTTTTCTTTATTGTGTTGTACTCAGGCTGCTTAAGTCGTTTGTGACTTATTGTGCAGAAACAGCTACCCTTTATTCACCTTCAGCCAGTGCCCCCTCATGCACTGCCTACTTCCTTTGCTAGAGCTGTGCATGTTCGCGGTTGACACCTCGGCGGGTCACAAATTCGTGACCTCTAGTAGGTCTACCCGTGTTCCATCTGTCTCCCGTTGCTCTAATCGGCCAGGATATCTTTGACGTACTCTCGTATACCATAGTCCATATTATTACTCCTTTGCATATTTTCCACAAGAGTTTTAGCATTAACTTTAATAACTCTCTCAGTAGTCTAAGGGTTATTTTTATTATTTTAGATAGGAATAGCCACACCTTCCTCAGTACTGCATCTACTGGAACTCCCATCCTTTTGGCGTAGCTTAGGGCTATCATAAGCTCTATGAATATTAAGATCCCTACTGTAATACTTATTCCTAGCCAGAATCTTTCTTTTATTTCTTGCCACCATGAAGTGACTTCCTCCCATTTGTCATTTATGGCTGTGACCACCTTATTTATTGGTTCCACTATTATATCATTTGCCATTTTAGCCATCCCTGTGGTAAAACCTCCCCATGCTCTAGTTAACCAGTTGACTCCTAAAATATTACTCATAGTGGTGTCCTCATCTCAATACCACGTTACGCCATCTGCTCCTTCGTCCCAGAACCTTCTCTTCAATATGTTACAGTTGTTTTCCTGCCCCATAGTTTTTAACAGTTCCAAATTTTGTTTAATTATACTGCACCCTTCTGATACCGTACCATTGTCAAATAACTGTTTACACGTGGACATATTCCAAGTCAGGGTCATATTCTTATCCCAGTCTGACCCTTTTGCCCGTAGGTCTCCCCATGGTTCGTCCTGTTGTGGCCACATTAGCTTTATGGCCCATTCCTTATACCCTCCCATCAGCCACCTGGCGGTCATGGGTTCAAGGGTATATCCAGCCCAATCTGCTAGAGAGGGATCTGTTCTAAGGGTCTGATCCCTGGTGCCAGCTATATCCCCTTGGTTTACATGGAATTTAATGCCTCCATAGCATGCTAATTGTACGTATCCTCCGGTTAACGGAGTGGGGTCTAACGGGCTTTTATCCCATCCCATTGCTATTGGGTCAAATGTTTTGGACACCGTGGTACTCTTCATACTAGTGCTGGCTTCAAAGTGTTTAATGATTGTTAATGCCTTCCTAATCATTTTACCCATGGTTGTATTCCATTTCTGTAGCATTAATCCCTGCATCCATATAAGGGTATCAGTGTTCAATCTTCCTATTATATCCAAATTGATGCACATGTTCCATTTTGTCACATGCTCTTATATGCTTTAAAATACCTCCTCCAGCCAATACTCTGGAGTGGCACGCGTTTACCATGTCTACCAACTTTTGGTTTGCGTTCTCATTCCTGCCTGAGAAGGCCGGAGCTACCCCCAGCATTCCAGGTGAAGGATAATGTCCCCCTGACCATCTATGGAAGTGGGGGATTCCTGATTCTTTCAATATGCCATGGGCTGAGATGCAATGGTATCGTGCCCAGGCCTCAGTTTTATTCGCGGGGGGTCTAACCCATTGGTCATAATACTGTTGGGCGGTCTTCGCTTTTTTCCTATAGAACAGGTTATTTGGTTCTTGTCCCCAGTTCCTTAATGGGGCTTTAGCACACATTCTTTGGGCCATCTCAAGGCTTTGTTGATAATTTTCTTTCAAACTCCTAAGGTCTAGTGCTGTCCATGGGGTTGACCTGGGATAGGCCAATCCTGGGTTTGCATTATTCTGTGTCGTAAGGCATACCCATCCTGAGGTGGAATATTTTGTCGTTTTTTCTCCTGGACTGGCGGAGTGGGGAATGTCATGTCCCCACACTCCATATTCCATCCGGTGGAATCTATCTAGTAAATCCTGGATACTTATAGGTCCTATTTTTTGCATACGGTAAAATAATACCCTTGCTTCCTCCCAGTGTTCTATTATCCCATGAGGAGGAATTTCCAGGGTGTAGGTATAACACTATATCATTCAACCATTTAGCTTCAGGACTTGGTCCTGTAATTCGCCTCTGCGTGCTGCGCCTTACTCAGTACCTGGAGCTATTCCCTTTCAGACATAATATATCTAAGCCCCCTTGATCCATACCCTGTCTTAGGCCCTCTGTGTGTGTTAGGTTAATTTCTGTTTTGTCACGCGCCAGTGTGGTCGGGGGGCCACTTCCCTTTTAGCTCGCTCTAGGGTGCTAGTATCGTTTTCGCCTGGTTCACGGGGTGTTATTGCTGCACTTGCAGATGCATGACTTGCTGATGCATGACTTGTGGTCATGCTATTTTGGCTCATCCGAGGCCAACGCGTTGTTATCGTCCTCCTAGGCCAGGTCGAGGTGTTGAAAGCAGTAGTTAAACTGTGGCACTCAACACTTTCCCAAGGTGAACTGGTCGTACTTTGATCATAGATAAATTTGATCTCCGTTATATTCTCTGCATCACCCAGCTGTCCCCTCCACTGGCCGCCTTTATGTGAATTCATATATGGTCCATTTTCACATGTCTGATTAACCAGTACTGGTCCTTTAGTTATATTTACTATATACCCTTGGAGTGTGTTACTGGTCACTAATTTCCACAACACCACAATGGTATTATTATGGTCCCAGGTCAGATTCCATTTCGTAATATTATATTTCTGTTTTAACTTGACTGAAGGGTGTCCTGGACACAGTGAGTCATTTGTTATGGTGCATTGTACGGGTGTGCCCCATCTCTTTGTAAATGCTCTATCGGTTGGTATAGAGTTGGCACATTTTTCTTGGAGTATCTCTAGTCCCTGTACTAATTCTCTCTTGTTTTTCATACACTATCCCTAGGTTTAGTCCTATTATTATGGCGGTGGGTACTAATATTATAGTGGAAAGGATACTTACCCACCAGCACCATCCCACCTTACATTCCCTATGTCTGGTTCTATATTCTCCCAGCCTCATTTCCCTGTGGAAACAGAGGGAGACATTCTAGTTCGTTTGGTTTTTCTTTCTTATTTATTTTTTACAAATGGGGGACCTAGTATGGCCTGTGTCCCTTTGTCTAGATGTGCCCTCTCCAGGGTCTTGTGTGTTTTGAGGTTAGTTTTCTTTTTATTAGGTTAATCAACCTTCTCATTTTTCCTTGTGGATCAGGTAGAGCAGCTTCATTTCTACCTCTTCCCTCTCCAGGAGCTGCTTTCCTGTCCACCAACATGTGGCACGAGTATACACAGTCCAATTTGGTTTTGGGGTCTTGGGCAATGTATATTTGCCAGCCCAATTTCACCATGTGCCTTTCTCTTTTGTCACCCCTGACGGGTTCTGTATCCTCTATGGCCATAAGCTTGGAGACACAGCACATTGTCTTCTCTTTCCTCATTAACCTGCCCCAGTTATGTTCTCTCACTGGCTTACATGTTCCTTCCCACCAGCATCTTCTCATTAACCCATGGTGGTCGTTTCTCTCATGGTTATTGTCTAATTCATATTCCTAATCTTGTCCCCAGTCACGTCTGTTTGTCAACATCTGACTTAGGTAAGTCCTAGGGTTCCATAGAGAAAGATTCCCGTCTACCATCATCCAACATTCTGGTTCTCCTGGTTGTGTGCCATATCCTGTCACTGGGACTGGGTCACCTTTCCTTTCCTCCAGCCACTGTTCACAATTTTTGTATGTACTTCCAGCCAATCTGAAGGGCCCTGCTTCTACAGGCCATAGGCCTTCCTCCCTTCTCACTGGAGTGAGTAGGCTACCTCTTAACAGGTCATTCCCTCCTCTCAGTTTCTGAGGTCTGCACTCCACACAATTCTTCTGGACCAACACACCTCTGTGTGTCCATACACATGTGCACCGCTTCGGCTCCCATCCTGCTGTCACTACCTGTACTCCTACCTTGCAGTTTGGAAATACGTCCCTATCACATCTCTTGCACCAGAGAACCCTTCCTACTCTTTGCCTACCACCTCTCTTACCACAGTCACTTCCTGTGGCTATCTGCCTTATGCTCATCTTGGCCGGGCCTTCATACTGCACCTCCCCTGTGGGTTCTCCGCATACCTCACATGGGGCTATGTTCATATAACCTTTCTGTCCTGGATCTGTGCACCTGCTTTCGTGCCACACAGCCCTGGTATTCCCCCGAACTACCACTCCTGCTTTGGCCAGTTGTTCGTGTCTTAGATGAGTGGTTATCCATACTGCGTCATCCGAGCGTCTCACCTGTATTCCTGACCTGCAGGTCAACATGTGCAGCCACTCTGGATTAACTACTCTGGTGGACATACCTTTTTAAGTTGTGCAATGTCTACCGTTATATCACCGTCTACTTTGATCGTGTTTGCACTGATCACGGCAATTACCTGGCGTCTTTTTCGTATTTTTTTGTTTGTTTTTGTTTTGTTGGGATTACTCTATTCCCCGTGTCAGCTCCTGGTCTTAATCCTAATCCAGTCTCCCACCTGTAACACACAAGGTAGAGGGGGAGACTGCGCATTGATGGTAGTCCCATCAATTCTCTTGGGCTATGCCCTGTGTCTGTTGGAGTTAAGTTAATTTCCACACAGGCCTGTGGCAACTTAGGTCCCCAATCTTTCTCTGCCTTTCATAACCCTAGGGTCGTCTTTAATTTCCCCATGGTCCTTTCGGCACAGCCATTGGCCTGTGGGGTGTAAGGGGGGGGAGTAAATGTGTGCGACCCCATGGTCCACACACCACTACTCCACCTTCTTATTCTTATACTGTCTTCCATTATCGGTTCTGATGGATGGGGAAGGACCTAGAGCAAGGGTTAGAAGGTTAAGCATTTGCAACACTGGCACCGCATTGGATGAATTTGATGTGAGCACTATTGAGTATCCTGTAGCCATACACACCGCTACTATAGCGTACCTGTGCCCTAAGGAGGTTGCAATCTTCATAGGACCCATAGTATCTAATGCTATTTGCTTCCATGGTGTGTTGCACTTAATGTGTTGACCTGCTATCCTGCCTAGGTTACTAACCTTTTGTTCTTGGCATATGATGCATTTCTTGCAAATTTCTAGTACTTCTTCTATAGTATAGAAAATGCCCTCGTTTGTTAGCCTTTTCATGAATATTCGGGACCCCAAGTGGCCCCAATCCTCATGGAGTGCTCTCAGTTTGTCTGTTTCTCGTTTATAGAGAACTATTCGTCCCATTTGAACTAGTTCATCTACCTATTTATTGCCTAGTTGGTTAAAGTCTGCTTCTGCACTTACTGACTCGGCAGTGTGAGCCTTTTAATGACTTACCACTATGTTCATTTCATCCATTAACTCATGGATTTTCCTCCACTCACCCTCATATTGAATTGGCTTATTTTTGGCACCTCAGTACCCGTTATTCTGCCAAATCTTTTTATCTGAGGCCATAGCTTGCGCACAGTAATAACTGTCGGTCACTATTTCTATCCTTTTCAGGTTAGACCCTATACAGTGTAAAAGTGCCTCCAGCACTGCCATTACCTCTGCCTTTTGGGCTATCCCTGTTATTGATCGACTCTGTTTGGTCAGAGTATCTCCTGTAGCTTTATTTTTCACTATAAAGCCCCATCTGTTTTTTTTTTCTGACTTCTCGCTTCCATCCGTAAACACCACTATATCCCTGCGTTTTTCTTTAGGTGTTTTATGCTTCCTTTGCCTTGCTTTAGGAGGTTCATCTTCTTGTTCCCAACCTTTGTCTGCTACAAAGAGTACTCCCTTGGTTCCGACTACATTTTTCCATTTGTCCCAGGTGGTGGTTGTCACCCCTAGCATTTTCTTTGTTTGGTTGTCTGCCCATAGCCTGTTTAGCTATGGTCTTTTATTATAATTTGTTGACCCTGAGTCAGTGATACTATCTTGTTCCAATATATTTGTAATAGGGCCATCTTGGCTCCTTCAGACATATATTTCATCACTGGTCCCTTTAAGTGTTTACTGTAGCACTTCACTGTTCTCTCCGATCCTTCATTGGCCACCCATATGAACCCGCCCCTATCTATGTCCTCCCCTTCTAATTTTACAAATATCCATAGGGGCAGATCGGGGTTTCTTGGCTCATTAGTCCGGGCTACAGCTGCCATCTTTTTAAAACTTTATCCACGATTCAGTCATTTTGTCTGTTCAAATTATGGGCTCTTTCCCATATTGCTTATGTGACAGCTCTAGTTGGTCATTTCGTCTAGTAAAGCCTTTATAGCAATGCTTAGCTACTCTGCTATAGCCGGGTATGTGGTTTCTAATATACCCTAGTTTACCTAGGCATTTCTGCATCTCATTCACTGTTTGTGGCTTCTCCATTCACTGCATTTTTTCTATGTATCCTTCACTCACAGTTATTCCGTCGCTGATTGTGAAACCGAGAAAGCTGACTTCCTTCCTGCCTATCTGGCATTTTGTCAGATTCAGTTTCATGCCTGCAGTATTCAACTTGGTTAAGGCCTCTTTTGTGTCTGGCTATTTTGCATTGCTTCCCTGGCTTATGTACTCCTCCAATTATTTTATGTGGGTTCTGACTCTCTCTATTTGGTCTGGAACAAAAAAAAAATCATATTTATGACTCCCCTTACTTATAATTATTTAGCTGAGGAGATTTTCTTCTCCTTGTAGCATATTTATCCCTAAGTGGTTTATCATTTTCATATCTTTTTTAAAGTCCATCCTGAAATTTTACCCTGAAGTGTCCACTCTTTGCATTATTTACTTCCATGTAAAGTCCCATTCCCCTACTCATGTGTCAGTGTCTAACTGACCTAATACATTTGCACATGAGTCACTATCTGTCTCAGCTCTTTCAATGTAGTTATGTCTATGTTTAACTTCCTCTTAACTGCTGCTTTAATGACTGTGGTTTAAAACCGGCCTTTTTCGCTTCCGCATCTGCTTCCTGTTGCCACAGCTAATACTGTCAGTACCAGATATGGTCTCTGTTTCCAAATATTGACTGACTGTCTCACTGTCTCCCTGTTTACACTAATGAATTTTATAGAACTCAACATTTCTATGTAGTAACCTATAAGATAATTATATAGTTCAACTTAATTAACCCGATACTCTCAATGACCCTGGGTCACAACAGATGCCATATATTCTTGTCATCTTTCTACTATTTAAAGACAAACCTTCAAATGATTAGATAAGGCCAAAACGCTGCTAAACATAGCCTATGTTTTCTGTACTAATGAAATCTCTCTTTCGGGAGTCCACTGTATTTTATCTAACAACAACCTGGGTTAATCTTAACTCAGTCTCATCAATAATTTTATATATGTTGCGTAGTATGGGATCCATTATCTACAGTACTTTATTATCCCTAAGAACTGCAACATATTTATTTTCATAAATACATTTAATGCTTATAAAATCAATATTTTTCTACCTTCATCTTTTTTCTGCCCTGTTGGCTTAAAATATATCCTAAATACTTAACATAAGTCTTCCTGCATGGCTCTCAACATTACCCTAGTGTCTCCTAGATTCGTTGGAGTCCCGTCTTGTAGCAGGGCCATTGCCATGGGGTACCAGGGCTGTGCATAGAAGGCCACTTTGCCACAATACACACTTACATCCTCTGGCCCCCCTTCTTTTTCTGGGATGACTTTTTATTAGAACCCAATTTCGTATTATTACGAGGTCTGCCTGCCTTGACGGCGTGGAAAATAATTAGCTCCTGTTGCCATATCTTCACCTTGAGGTTTGTATAAATGTCCTATTTAGTTATAAACTCTTATAGTATTTTCTAGTTTCCTCAGGGACGTTTTCCTCAAAGAGTAGACTCTAACCCGCCATTGCTCTTTACCTTGAGATTTGATTTAGATTTCTTATTTAGTTATAAACTCTATAGTACTTTCTTATTTCTCAGAGATTTTTCCTCAAAGAGTAGACTCTAACCCGCCATTGCTCTTTACCTTGAGATTTGATTTAGATTTCCTATTTAGTTATAAACTCTATAGTACTTTCTTATTTCTCAGGGATTTTTTTCTCATACAACGCCCATAGTGACACTTACGCACTATGTTAGCTTTACTTTCCCAAGGAAATAATACAATTTCAAAGTAGTTATACACTTTGAATAGAGACTGGTGTTTCTTAATCATTTTATAATTAATTTCCACCTGTTCCAACAATTTCTAGTGAAGTTGATCAGTCTTCACAGGAAATTCTTAGGATTCAGGGCTATTTGCCTAACCCTGTTATTGGAGGGGCCGTCTGTTCCCTCTTGGTCAGCGGCCCCAGGGTATTCCTGGTACGCACATTGCGAGCCTAGTGCTGGGTAGACCTGCCTTTTGCCTGCGTATCATTTCCTGTTCTGTACCATTATGTACCATTATGTACCACCTGTACCATTCTACCCTACTTTGCTCCTCATGAGCTGCCGTAGTATCTATGGTAGTTGCCATGGTTTTCTTTCTCTGGGTATATAGGTCCTTAACTTATTTAGTTTTCAGAGTATTATTACTATCGGTGCTGACTTTTGCCCAATACCTGCAGCAAAAGCCTCTACCCCGTCCTCTGGCTGGGCAGAGCACTTTAGGATTTTAGTTACTTCGGTGTAACAAGGGCCTTGCCGTGCGGCCCTACCAACCTTCCTATGTATTCGTAATGGCCCTTCGCGTGAGTTGGGTTTGTTCCTTCTTTCACGTTGTCACTCCCTTATTTTCCGGTCTAGTATGAGGCCTTGGATAGATATACTCCTATTTAAATATTCTTAAGCATTATGGATTACTCCTATATTTCCTTACCCTCAAGTTATCTGTACCTATGTATATATCAATACCTAATAACAACTCCTATTAGTTATTATGCTCATCAGCTAGTAGTCACTTGGAAACTAGTATTGGTATATGTTTTGACTCTCTTAAAAATATATTATTGTCCACGCAATGAAATATTCTTTAGTGCAATCACTTTAACCTATAACCAGAGTCACTTTCTGTTCAGTGAGAGTGTCAAAGGCGTTTGCTTTTTTGTCTTGTACACATCATTAGAATTCAATGGTTATACAGTTTCTAAATACAACAATAATGCTCAATCAATCCTTAATGCTTTAAGCTATGCCAGATAATATTGCAAAACTTTAAATGCGTTAACACTTCTAACAATATTGACTAAATAGCAAAAATAGTTCAATTACCTTAAATGCTCAGCCCCTTGGTCACTTTCCCGTAATCGGTATTCTCGCAGCTATGGCACTAGATTCCGAATTCCAGTATCTTAATACCCTTACAACTCTGTGTATGGACTCAATATATTGTAACTGGTACTTTGCTGTTTCCTTGTATTGCCAATCACATCTGTACCTGATGTCTCACTGAGTGACTGCCACTTTGTCTGTATTCAAGAGGCGTTTAGACCTCTGTGTTTCGTAGACTCAGTCTCGGGGTCACTAAATTCAACCAAGTATATTCAGATAGTGATCCAATAAGTACTTAGGCAAAATAATCCAGTTCTCTAATATTGGTATAGTCTAACAAAAAGAGTATAGTACAATAGTAAATTTACCTGTGATGATTCTCCATATGAAGTCTGTCTCATATGTTAACGAGGATCATACTGTCTTATGATCTCTGTTCTCTTGATATACCTTTTTACAGGGAAAGTTCCCACTGGTGCTGTAGACCTACGTAACCTTAGGCCTGTGTGTTAAACGGAAGCTTCCTATTATTACCATTTAAGGTCATGCACTACTGACTCTCACATTGCTGCTTCTGTGTTACTGTTGGCTGATTCTACTCAATCATACCAGCTGGTTGTTTCTACCACTGGAGGTGGCGTAGGTGGTATGTCAAGCGTCAGCTGGGAGAAGTCTATGATAGGTATCTCCTCTGCTTCTCCCTGTTGTCCAGTTTCCGCAGGTGCGGTCCATGGTTCCATGAGGTCCCGTGAATGCCCTGTGTTGTCCCCATTGCTTGATGGAGTGGGCAGATTCTTTTCATCTCTTGTCACAGTTCTTCTTGGCCATGAGCATTCTGAAGAACCGGCCAGGGGGAATCCTCTTGAACTGAGGGTGTAGAGGGTGGGGGTGGTGTGGTGTGTGTGTGTGTGGGGGGGGGGGGGGGGGGGGGGGGGTCGCCAACGGCAGCCAGTGCCTTCGTTTTGGTTTCCTTGTGGAACAGACTGCTTAACGGTGCCTTTGGTTGACCAATTACTTTGCTGGCTGTGTTTACTGTTTTGGTCAGTTTGCTTTTGCTCCTCATGCTCAGATTACCACACCGGACTGTCATACTGAACGTGAGGATGCTCTCCACCAAGTTGCTGTATATCCTCTCCAGAACATCCTGGCTGACCCCAAACCCCTTTAATTTCCTGATTAAAAACAGTTGCTTGCTTTTTTAAAAACACAGTCTGCATTCTCTGTAAAAACTCTTGTCACAACAGCAATGAAGCCTGTGTTCAGGGTCAGTTCATCAAAGAGGGCCCCATTTTGTGGGAGGTCAGTTAAAAAGTATTTGATCCAACCTGCGAGGCTGTCACGTACTGACCATAGTTCTGTTATTTTATTCTTTGTTTTAGTATGGTCAGGGCATGAGTTGGGGTGGGAAGTCTATGTTTGTTTTTCTATGTTGATTTTTGTGTTCGGCCTAGTACGGTTCTCAATCAGAGGCAGGTGTCGTTAGTCGTCTCTGATTGAGAATCATACTTAGGTAGCCTAGGTTTCACTTTTGGTTTGTGGGTGTTTGTTTCCGTGTATGTGTGTTTGGGCCAAACGGTACTGTTTCGGTTTTGTAAATTCAGGTCATCGTTTATTGTTTTGATTCAGTGTTCAGTGCCTTCTTTAATTAAAATCATCATGAACACTTACCACGCTGCGCTTTGGTCCGATCCTTACTCCTCCTCAGACGTAGAGGACGATAGCCGTTACAGAGGCCTCCGTTGACATTCAGGTCCAGTAGTCGTTTCAGCAGTGTGTGTATTTGCATTGTATTGAAAGCTGAACTAAAATCAATAAATAAAACTTTTGCATAATTTTGCATGTTAAAGGTGACTAGCCACCATGCTCAGCAAGGTCAGGGTAGCATCCTCAGTCCCCCTCTGTGCTTTATAGGCACTATAACGGGTCCAGTTGATCCGCAATGGACAGTATTGCATTCATGTATTGTATTTTACAGTATTGAATTGTACTGCTCCTGTGTTGCTCAGATAGTTAAAGCAGGGCATTAGCAACACCAGATTTGTGGGTTCGAGTTCCACTGGAGTCACATATGAAAATGTATAAATTGTGTCGTCCTTCTAAATAGCATATAACGGTATTACAGTGCTGCATTGGCCAACGCAATTTTAGTAAAAGCAGTGTGAAACACCCCATCAAAAAGACCCCAGTAACTTCATTTTGGATTCATGTTTACTGTATAGGGGATGCATTACATACAGTACATTTATGATATTGTTAATAGTATTATTAATATTACTACTATTTCAAAAATGTTTTACAGTGAAGAAAAATGATAATAGCCATAATAGTACATTACAACATATGTCATACTTCATGTGTTTCTACTTCACAAACATGCTTTTTCATTATGTAGTCCTCAGAATCTGTGGTAGTCTAACCCGTCAAAAATCTATAGGTTTACCAAATGGATTATCACTTAAGAGCAGTCGGATTAAGTAATAGTATGTGTTTTAACAAATGAGGAGAAAATCATACACAAGTAATGTGAGCATTGCATTGTGAAAGGCAATTACTTTATATGAACATGTATTGCAATGTGAAACATGCATTTCTAGATGAAACATTGATTTTTAAGTTGGGTGAAAAACTGAGTTTTATGTGTTGTACCTAGTCATTTGAAAATGTGCTTAGAGTTTAGAAACAACTGCCATTTTGATGATCTGTTTTGAGTTTTGTTCTAAGAGTTGTGAAAATTGACAACTTAATTGTGAAAATTGCACCAAATCGATTGAAAAAAAAGTGTAATAATGGACGTTAGACAGTTGACAAACTGTCCTCACAGACCCAACATCAGCTAGAGAGAACTCTACAGATGTCTGAAAATTTGATCCAGTCTCTTGCCCACCTCTCTCTCTCTCTCTCTCTCTCTTATTTTCTTCCTCTTTCTCCTCCTCCCTCTCTCCCCCCCACTCTCTCTCCCCCCTACCCCTCTCCCTGTCTATCTCCCTCTCTAAAGTATCAACACCAGGACTCTAATAATGGTCGTTAGACAGTTGATGAACTGCCCTCACAGACACAACATTACCCAGAGAGAACTCTACAGGTAATGTTTGATCACTGTCTATCTGAGCTTTACAGGTAATCTCTTTCTCCCAGAGCTCTCCTTGTAACGTCTGATTATTGCTCTGTACCTGCCTCTTTGTCCCTCCCTCCCTCCCTCCATCTCCATAAAGAAGATCCACTATGAGACCAATCCAAAGCTATATAAAACAAGAAAATGCACGGCATGCTGCCAAAGGACTTACCCTGGAGTAAAGGTGTATTGCATGTGTGTGTAACAACTCAGTATTCGACGTCCATCCATTTCTGAGGACATCAGGAGATGACTTGGAAACTGGTATAAGGATCAGCCTCTGGTGCCAAAGATTGCATGTTTGAATCCATCGATAGAAAGTTGTTTTTGAGATTTTATTTTTTAGCCTATCCCAAACCTTAACCATTCGGACTTAATGCAAAACCTTAAGATTTCTGAGTGAATACCGAAACTTTAACCTAACCATAAAAATGCAGAGTTAATGCCTAAACTTAATCTTAAGCAATTTTAAATTTGACATTTGGAACACCTTCGAAATTTGACGTTTGAGAAACAGGGATGAATGTCTAATTCTGACGCGGGACTGCGAGTGCTTGTTGGCATTACCGACTCAAGAATTTCAGATAGGAAGATGAAGGTGACCAGGTTAATGTTTGATGAATGTTCTCAAAAACACAAAGAACATTTGTTTATCTCTTTCACTCTCTCTCTCTTCTCCCTATCAATTGCTCACAATCCCCGCCCCTCTCCTCTCCCTCTTTCTGTTGGTCTGATAGTGTCTGTGCCTTAAATGCAAAATACATTTAAAATCTATGTATTAGGCGACAGATGTCTTGTTCATTATAGAAAATCTATATCTACCAGGATTAAGCACCTCATTCTGTAGAACACCAACTTGGGAGTGAGAAGGAACTTGATGGTGATGAATGGTTGACTGGTTATTGTGGCAGTTGGCACCATGCGTTATAGTATATATCTGGTTCTATTCATTCTGGTATGCTCTACTTCTCTGCTGTATGTCACACTCTTAAGGAGATACTACCACAAAAGGTACGTTTCTTTATTTTATGTGATTAATAAAATTAACTATGGGGCAAATTTCAGATGTAAGTGGTATTTTTTAGAACACTCTTGAGTAAGGACTTACCACGGTGTTTTACCAAGAAGGCTCAGGCTTTTGTGCTTCCACCTCTACGGCCCGGTTCTAATGTCACTGAAGCCATGGCCTCAGTGGACCTGCTCTGACTTGGGGAAAAGGCTAGGCCACTGGTACTTTTCAACTGGTACTTTTGGTAGGCCACTGGTACTTTTCAACTGGTACTTTTGGTAGGCCACTGGTACTTTTGGTAGGCCACTGGTACTTTTGGTAGGCCACTGGTACTTTTCAACTGGTACTTTTGGTAGGCCACTGGTACTTTTCAACTGGTACTTTTGGTAGGCCACTGGTACTTTTCAACTGGTACTTTTGGTAGGCCACTGGTACTTTTCAACTGGCATTTACACAACAGTGGCTATTTGTGGAAGTGTTTTGTGAAATACCATATGAACTGTGTGTGTGTGTGTGTGTGTGTGTGTGTGTGTGTGTGTGTGTGTGTGTGTGTGTGTGTGTGTGTGTGTGTGTGTGTGTGTGTGTGTGTGTGTGTGTGTCAGGAGTGGTGGGTTTGACCACTATGCAGCTTTTCTCTGTAACAGACTGAGACTCAAGTTCCTCACTCTCACTTCAGCCAAGGCGTAAGTTAACACACAAACACACACCACACACTCAAAGAGGAACATTATCTCTGTCTGATATACACCACCGGTCCACAGTTTAAGAACAACTACTCATTCAAGGGTTTTTCTTTATTTTTTTTACCATTTTTTACATTGTAGTTCAATAACACATACGGAATAATGTAGTAACCAAAAAAGTGTTAAACAAATCAAAATATATTTTATATTTGAGATTCTTCAAATAGCAACCCTTTGCCTTGATGACAGCTTTGTACACTCTTGGCATTCTCTCAACCAGCTTCACCTGGAAGGCTTTTCCACCTGTCTTGTTGGCTGCTTTTCCTTCAATCTGCGGTTCGACTCCTCCCAAACCATCTCAATTTGATTGAGGTTAGGGGATTGTGGATGCCAGGTCATCTGATGCAGCACTCCATCACTCTCCTTCTTGGTAAAATAGCCCTTACACAGCCTGGAGGTGTGTTGGGTCATTGTCCTGTTGAAAAACAAATGATTGTCCCACTAAGCCCAAACCAGATTTGATGGCGTATCGTTGCAGAATGCTGTGTTAGCCATGCTGGTTGAGGCGAGGGGTTCCCTAAAGGGAAATATTTAACCTCCACACATTAACAAGTCCAATACCTCAAATGAAAGATAAACACCTTGTTCATCTACCCAGCGTGTCAGATTTGTTAAATGTTTTATGGCGAAAACACAGCATATATTTATGTTAGACCACCACCAAAACAAAGAAAAAATGTAGCCATTTTGTCCAGCAAAATATAAATTGACAAAAGCAAGATTTAAAAAAAAATCATTCACATCAGAATGTAGTGGAAGGAGTCCTAGTTCAACAATAAATAGTTTTGTTTCATAATGTTCAATTCTAGTGTCCATGTAGCAGCATTTGCTACCACTTTCAGCTCAAATGCCTAAAAAATGACTTCTGGTCCAGGATAACTTTGCATCAAAACTTCCAAATTACATATTACAGGTCGACGAAGCTGGTCAAACTAAGTGCAGAATCAATCTTCAGGATGTTATGATCATACAGACCGAATAGCATTCCAACCGGGCCATTCATGTTCATCTGGGGCTGATTGGAACAGCCGAAGCACTCGAACGCAAACGCGCCTTCAAGCACATGAAAATCTTTTGCGACACTTACTACTTTCCTTCCCATTAGGTCAAAGTTCACAGCAAATGCTCCATTACACTTTCTACTGAATGTGGACATCTAGTGGAAGACATAGGAAGTGTTTCCAGATCCATAACTTGTTGGGAAGGGAGGGGGCGATGACGTCAAAGTTGCCCCAACTTTCAGGATTTCAAAACTAGTTTGGAAGATTGCCTGCCCTGTGAGTTCTGTTATACTCACAGACATAATTCAAACGGTTTTAGAAACTTCAGAGTGTTTTCTATCCAATATTAATAATAATATGCATATATTAGCAATTTAGGACAGATTTGGATGCAGTTCACTATGGGCACGCAATTCATCTAAAGGGGAAATACTGCCCCCTATCTCTAACAGGTGAATTCTAATTAAATCACAGATAGCGTCACCAGCAAAGCACCCCCACACCATAACACCTCCTTGTCTCACAAAGACACGGTGGTTGGAACAAAAAATCTAAAATTTGGACTCATCAGACCAAAGGACAGATTTCCACTGGTCTAATGTCCATTGCTCATGTTACTTGGCCCAAGCAAGTCTCTCATTATTATTAGTGTCCTTTAGTAGTAGTTTCTTTGCAACAATTCAACCATGAAGGCCTCATTCACACAGTCTTCTCTGAACAGTTGATGTTGAGATGTGATTGTTACTTGAACTCTGAGAAGCATTTATTTGGGCTGCAATTTCTGAGGCTGGTAACTCTAATAAACGTATCCTCTGCAGCAGAGGTAACTCTGGGTCTTCCATTCCTGTGGCGTTCCTCATGAAAGCCAGTTTCATCATAGCACGTGATGGTTTTTGTGAGTGCACTTGAAGAAACTTGAAAAGTTCTTGAAATTTTCCGCATTGACTGACCTTCATGTTTTAAAGTAATGATGGACTGTTGATTCTCTTCGCTTATTTGAGCTGTTCTTGCCATAATATGGACTTTACCCCCCTACCTTGTCAAAACACAACTGATTGGCTCAAATGCATGAAGAATGAAATAAATTCCACAAATGAACTTTTAAGAAGGCACACATGTTAATAGTTATGCATTCTAGGTGACTACCTCATGAAGCTGGTTGAGAGAATGTCAAGTGTGCAAAGCTGTCATCAAGGCAATGGGTGGCTATTTTGATTTCTTTAACACTTTTTTGGTTTCTACATGATTCGATATGTGTGAGGGTCGACGCTGGCAGACGAGAAGCAGGTACAGGGAGTGAACATTTAATTACCAACAGACATGGAACAGGACAGGACAGCGTTTGGACATGAACACATAACAACATTAATGCTGATACAGGGAACAAACAGTGGAGCAGACAGTTATAGACGGGGCAATCAACAAAGGGAGTCCAGGTGAGTCCATTGAGCTCCTGCGCGTAATGATGGTGACAGGTGTGTGTATTGAAGGGCAGCCTGGCGCCCTTGAGCGCCAGGGAGGGAGTACGGGAGCAGGCATGACAGTACCCCCTCCTCTAGGGGCGCCATCCGGTGTCCCACCTGGGCGAGCCTGACAGGCTGGCCGAGGCATAGGCTCTGGACAAGCCGGCTGAAGCATGAAAGCCCGATGATCCCGCTGAGGTGTGGGAGCCTGATAAACCGACTGAGGCGTGGGAGCCTGATGGGCTGCCTGAAGCATGACGTGGGGTGGGTGCCTGCCGAGCCCACCGAGGCAAGACAATCTCTCAAGCCAGCTAAGGCATGGAAGCCCGACAAGCTAGCTGAGGCACCCCTGGTTCCCTCGGCGATGGCACCCGGACCCGACGTCACCAACCAAAACTCCCTGATGCTTCTTTTAGTGGTTGTCAGCATTCTGTAAGTGTTGACGCTGGCAGACGAGAAGCAGGTACAAAGAGTGAACATTTAATTACCAACGGACATGGAACCGGACAGGACAGCATCTGTACATGAACACATAAGGACATTAATGCTGATACAGGGAACAAACGGGGTATCAGACAGTTATAGATGGGGAAATCAACAAAGGGAAGGAGTCCAGGTGAGTCCAATGAGCGCTGTTGCGTGTAATGATGGTGACAGGTGTGCGTAATTAAGGGCAGCCTGGCGCCCTCGAGCGCCAGAGAGGTAGAGCGGAAGCAGTCGTGAAAATATGTGTTATTTCATAGTGTTTATGTCTTCACAATCATTCCACAATGTAGAAAATAGTAAAAATAAAGAAAAAAACATTGAATGAGTAGGTGTTCTTAAACTTTGGACCGGTAGTGTATTTTAACCGTAAAATATATCAGAAATACAGCACAGCTCACACTTTGTTTGTTTCACTTCTTTCTTTCTTTCTTTCTTTTTCTTCCCCCTCACTCTCTCTTCCCCCTCCTCACTCTTGCTCCCCACTCCTCACTCTCCCTCTCTAAAGTATCAACATGAGTACTCTAATAATGGACGTTAGACAGTTGATGAACTGCCCTCACAGACCCAACATCACCCAGAGAGAACTCTACAGGTAATGTTTGATCACTGTAGCCTATCTGAGATCTACAGGCAATGCATGATCACGTCTCTCTCTATTTGTGCTCTAAAGATAATGTCTGATCACGTCTCTCTCTGAGCTCTGTCGGTAATGTCTGATAGACATTGCTCAGTACCTGTTTACATATTGTCATCCATTCTCTAGAACCTATTTGTTTCATTCCATATCTCTCTCAGTTCAATTCAATTCAGTGACCATATTGCCAAAGCTTACTTTGGACATTTAAAAATATGAACATAATTAATAATAATAATCAATATTGTCAATGGGACAACAGTAACAACAATAACCAAAGGTCAAAATAACCATACATTTAACAATAACAATAAGCATAAAGGACATGTGTAGGTTGGTTGGTCTTGTCGGACAGTGTCCCTCATTTTATGGCAGGCAGCAATGTAGTGCACTGCCAAACCACAGCTCTCTGCGTCCTCCCCCAATAGGACGGGTAGCCTATCCTCATCAGAAAGGTCTTTGAAACCTTGAATAAGGGGAAATTACACCCTCTAATTGTTTTACATTTTTTTCATTTTGTCAGGAAATGCAGCTCTGTCTCGGGTTCTGCTGTGGTGTAGTGGTTGCAGTGGTTGCACAGCCTTTCCTGTCTACAGGGAGCCATGTTTTCTTGTGGCTTCTCAATGGCAAGGCTGTGCTTTGTCAAGGTTTTTCTAAGGTTTTGATCAGTAACCATGGTCAAATAGTTTGCCACAGTGTACTGTCGAGTTAGGGCCAGATAACACTCCATTTTGCTTTGTGCTCGTGTTTCCCAATAAGTAATGTAGTTTTGTTTTGACTGTGTTGTAATTTGGTTTGTTCTGATTGATCGGATGTTCTGGTCCTGAGTCTTCAGTGTGTTAGTAGAACAGGTTTGTGAACTCAGTCCCAGGACCAGCTGGATGAGGGCACTCTTTTCTTTGTTCAGCTATTGGTATTGCAGGGCTTGTTAATGATATGGTGGTGGGGGGGGGGGGGGGGGGGGGGTTACTCTATTTTAGATGTTTCCAAAACTTCATTGCTCTTTTTTGAGTTGTTGTTATTAGTGGATAATGGCCTTTTTCCCTGCATGCATTGTTTGTAGTTTTCATCTGGACATGTAGGAGAATGTACAAGAACTCGGCATGCAGGGTTTCAATGGAGTGTTTGTCCCATTGGGTGAAATCTTGTTTTGCAGGTGGACCCCACACCTCGCTGCCATAAAGTGCAATTGGTTCAATGACACATTCAATTAGTTTTAGCCACATTTGAATAGGTATTTAAATTTCAGTTTGGCATAGAATGCCCTCCATGCTTTCTCTCTGCATCATTAAGGTGTCCAGTTGAGATTATTTTTAAACATAAGTAATTATAGTGTGTGCAGTACTCTATGTATTTTGTAGCAATTGAGAACATTGGTCTAATTCCTAGAGATCTGGATCTTCTCTGAAAAATCATAATTTTTGTCTTTTTGGGGTTTACTGCCAGGGCCCAGATCTGGCAGTACTGCTCTAGCAGGTCCAGGCTCTGCTGTAGGCCATGTGCCGTGGGTGACAGCAGGCGTAGGTAATTTTTATTTTTAATTTCACCTTTATTTAACCAGGTAGGCCAGTTGAGAACAATTTCTCATTTACAACTGCGACCTGACCAAGATAAAGCAAAGCAGTGCGACAAAAACAACAACACAGAGTTACACATAAACAAACATACAGTCAATAACACAATATAAAATATTTATATACAGTGCGTGCAAATGTAGAAGAGTAGGGAGGTAAGGCAAAAAATAAGCCATAGAGGCAAAATAATTACAATGAAGTATTACCACTGTAGTGAAAGGAGGAGGAGTTTGTTGGCTAAGATCTCGAGATACATGCTCCCATCCACACAATACATGGCCCCATCCATCCTCACCTCAATACGGTGCAGTCGTCCTGTCCCCTTTGCAGAAAAGCATCCCCAAAGAACGATGTTTCCACCTCCATGCTTCACGGTTGGGATGGTGTTCTTGGGGTTGTACTCATCCTGCTTCTTCCCCCAAACATGGCGAGTGGAGTTTAGACCAAAAAGCTCTATTTTTGTCTCATTAGACCACATGACCTTCTCCCATTCCTCCTCTGGATCATCCAGATGGTCAATGGCAAACTTCAGACGGGCCTGGACATGCGCTGGCTTGAGCAGGGAGACCTTGCGTGCGCTGCAGGATTTTAATCCATGACGGCGTAGTGTGTTACTAATGGTTTACTTTGAGACCGTGGTCCCAGCTCTCTTCAGGTCATTGACCAGGTCCTGCCGTGTCGTTCTGGGCTGATCCCTCACCTTGATAGTTGATAACCCCACGAGGTGATCATGATCATTGATAACCCCACGAGGTGAGATCTTGCATGGAGCCCCAGACCGAGGGTGATTGACCGTCATCTTGAATTTCTTCCATTTTCTAATAATTGCGCCAACAGTTGTTGCCTTCTCACCAAGCTGCTTGCCTACTGTCCTGTAGCCCATCCCAGCCTTGTGCAGGTCTACAATTTTATCCCTGATGACCTTAGACAGCTCTCTGGTCTTGGCCATTGTGGAGAGGTTGGAGTCTGTTTGATTGAGTGCGTGGACAGGTGTCTTTTATACAGGTAACAAGTTCAAACAGGTGCAGTTAATACAGGTAATGAGTGGAAAACAGGAGGGCTAAAAGGTCTGTGAGAGCCGGAATTCTTCCTGGTTGGTAGGTGATCAAATACTTATGTCATGCAATAAAATGCAAATTAATTCCTTAAAAATCATACAATGTGATTGTCTGGATTTTTGTTTTAGATTCCGTCTCTCACAGTTGAAGTGTACCTTTGATAAAAATTACAGACCTCTACATGCTTTGTATTTTGGAAAACCTGCAAAATCGGTAGTGTATCAAATAGTTTTTCTCCCCACTGTAGATACTTTTGTACCTGTTTCCTCCAACATCTTCACAAGGTCCTTTGCTGTTGTTCTGGGATTGATTTGCACTTATCGCACCAAAGTACGTTCATCTCTAGGAGACAGAACGCGTCTCCATCCTGAGCTGTATGACAGCTGCATGGTCCCATTGTGTTTATACTTGCGTACTATTGTTTGTACAGATAAATGTGGTACCTTCAGGCATTTGAAATTGCTCCCAAGGATGAACCAGACTTGTGGAGGTCTACAATTTGTTTTAGTATATGTAAAATTCTGACCCACTGGAATTGTGAATACAGTGAATTATAAGTGAAATAATCTGTCTGTAAACAATTGTTGGAAAAATGACTTGTGTCATGCACAAAGTCGATGTCCTAACCGACATGCCAAAACTATAGTGTGTTAACAAGAAATGTGTGGAGTGGTTGAAAAACAAGTTTTAATGACTCCAACCTAAGTGTATGTAAACTGTAGGTCTCCAGCTTCAGTGATTTTTGCAATTCGTTCCAGTCATTGGCAGCAGAGAACTGGAAGGAAAGGTAGCCAAAGGAAGTGTTGGCTTTGGGGATGACCATTGAAATATACCTGCTGGAGCAAGTGCTATGGGTGGGTGTTGCTATGGTGACCAGTGAGCTGAGATAAGGCAGGGTTTTACCTAGCAAAAACTTGTAGATGACCTGGAGCCAGTGGGTTTGGCTACGAATGTTTAGCGAGGGCCAGCCAACGAGAGCATACAGGTCACAGTGGTGGGTGTATATGGGTTTTTTTGGTGACAAAATGGATGGCATTGTGATAGAATACATCCAGTTTGCTGAGTAGAGTGTTGGAGGCTATTCTGTAAATTACATTGCCGAAGTCAAGGATCGGTAGGATAGTCAGTTTAACGAGGGTATGTTTGGCAGCATGAGTGAAGGAGGCTTTGTTGCGAAATAGGAAGCCGATTCTAGATTTCATTTCAGATTGGAGATACTTAATGTGAGTCTGGAAGGAAAATTAACCGTCTAACCAGACTCCTAGGTATTTGTAGGTTTCCACATATTCTAAGTCAGAACCGTCCAGAGTAGTGATGCTAGTCAGAAGGGCGGGTGCGGGCAGCAATCGGTTGAAGAGCATGCATTTAGTTTTACTATCATTAAAAGCAGTTGGAGGCCATGGAAGGAGTGTTGTATGGCATTGAAGCTTGTTTGGAGGTTTTTTAACACAGTGTCCAAAGAAGGGCCAGATGAATATAGAATGGTGTTGTCTGCGTAGAGGTGGATCAAAGAATCACCAGCAGCAAGGGCAACATCATTGATATATACAGAGAAAAGAGTCAGCCCAAGAATTGAACCCTGTAGCACCCCCTTAGAGACTGCCAGAGGTCCGGACATCAGGCACTCCGATTTGACACACTGAACTCTATCAGAGAAGTAGTTGGTGAACCAGGCGCAGCAGTCATTTCAGAAACCAAGGCTACTGAGTCTGCCGATAAGAATGCGATGATTGACAGAGTCGAAGGCCTTGGCCAGGTCGATGAAGAATGCTGCACAGTACTGTCTTTTATCGATGGTGGTTATGATATCGTTTAGGACCTTGAGCATGGCAGAGGTGCACCCATGACCAGCTCGGAAACCAGACTGCAGAACATCAGCTGTTTGGATTTGGGTGAAGGAGAAGCGGGGGGGCTTGAGCAAGTTGCTGTAGGTGCTGCAGAGCTGTTACCTGGGGTAGGGGTAGCCAGGTGGAAAGCATGGCCAGCTGTAGAAAAATGCTTATTGAAATGATCGATTATCGTACATTTATCGGTGGTGACAGTGTTTCCTAGCCTCAGTGCAGTGGGCAGCTGGGAGGAGGTGCTCTTATTCTCCACGGACTTTGCAGTGACCCAAAACGTTATTATTTAAGATGGTGAGGAAAGCACTTCTCATCTGCGAAGAGCAGGCATTTACCCCTAGAATTGTGGAGACTAACACCAGGGGCTGAGGATTTTTCTAGAATAGTGGTCAATTCGTTGATGTAAATATTGAAGAGTGCAGGGCTCAGATTGCAATCCTGGCGAAAGCCCCGCCTCTGGTTAAAGCACAATGTTATTTTCTTGCCAATGTTGATGCTGCACGTATTGCCATTGATTTAATTATGACATATGTTTTACCCCCTACACCACTTTCAATAACTTTGTAGAGCAGTCCTGTAGGCCAAATTGAATCAAATGCTTTTTGGAAGTCGATGAAGCAAGTGTACATTTTGTTATTATTTTGGTTGACATGTTTCTCTATCCGGGTGAGTAGGGCGCAGATATGATCGGTCATATGATGTTTTGGTATAAATCCAATTTGGTTTTTACTCAAGACATGGTGCCTATTAAGGAAGTTTAGAACTCTTACATTTATAATACTACAGAAAACCTTCCCCAAGTTACTGTTCACACAAATGTCTGTTTTGATGTTAGGGTCAAATTTGTCTCCGTTCTTAAAGATTGGGCTTTTGAGTCCTTGATTCGAGATATCAGGGAAATAACCTACACTCAGGATCAAATTAAACAGTTTTAATATGGCCAATTGAAAATGTGCACTAGTGAGTTTGAGCATCTCATCTCTCTCGCTCTCTATCCCTCTCCTGCTCTCCCTCCCTCCTCTCTCCTCTCCTATCCCAGGGTGATCTTACGTTCCTGTTGTAATGCTACAGGTGAGATGATCCTGACCAATCAGAACACTAAGTCTGGCCAAAAGATCCACTATGAGACCAACCAAAAGCTATTTAAAACGGTCGACAAGAAACTACACAGCATGCTGCCAAAAGACTTACCTTGGAGTAATGGTTTGTTGGGTCATTGTGCCGTGGTGGGAAGTGGAGGAATCCTGCAGAACAACAGCTGTGGAGCAGAGATAGACCGTGCTGATTACATCATCAGGTAACCTTCATCATTTTCACCATCACCATCATCACCACCACCATCATCCTCAACAACATCTCTCTCTTTCTCTCTCCTCCCTCACTTCACTTCTCTCTCCCCCTCTCCCCCCTGCCTCCTCTCTCTCTCCTTCCCTCCTCTCCCCTCCCCCTCTCTTTCTCTCTACACTCTCTCTCTCACCTCCCTCCTCTCTCGTTCGCTCTCTCTCTCTCACTCTCTCTAGGTTTAACCTGGGTCCGGTCACCAACAGTAAGGATGTAGGGAACAAAACCCACCTGATGACCATCAACCCCAGTCAGATCAGAAGGTGAGAGAGAGAGAGAGAGGAAGGGGACCAATGACTCACTATATGAATGGACAAAGCCAACAATCACATGGCCCCATTCATTCCTAATTGAAGACTCAATAGCACACTTGAAGCCAAGAATTTCGCTTTTAGCGTCTAAGATGACGTCTCAGGGGGGAAACTTATGTAGACATAACAGGCACAGTTTGAGCTACTCCAGGAAGTGACGTTGCAGGCTAGCTCAGTGCTGCGCCCTCTCATTGAGTATCTCAAGTTCAAGGTCGTCTGGGTACTGTAGGTTGCCAGTAGCCACTGAATTATCCTTATAACTTCTTCTGTGTGCGATTTTAAAAAAAAATCTGTGTAATAGAAGCAATTATTGGTACCACGATTGTCTTGAAAAAAATATGTACACAAACATTACCATTTCCCCATTCACTTTTAAAAGGGAACCTGTTTCCTGAAAACAATGCCTGCACTACTGGGGTCAGCATTGAACTTTGTGGCTTCAATGAGAGTTAGCTGTCGTTCTCTCCTGGAGGGGACAGAGAGAGAGGGAGGGAGGGGAGAGAGAGGGAGGAAAGGAAGAGAGACCAATTGGGATCATGATAAAGCTAACTAGAAGGTAATCTTCCATGAAGAAAAATTGTGTGTTGTTTCAGATGGCCAACATTATTTTTATAGTTGTCTAAGAAGTGTTGAAGTTTAAAGTAAAAAAAACTGTAGTAGTAGTAGTAGTAGTAGTAGTAGTAGTAGTAGTAGTATCAGCAGCAGTAATATAAGAAGAAGTAGTAGAAGTAGTGGTAGTATATATTGCAGGGGTCTGTGACAAATACAATTTTATTTGAATTGATTTGACCTATGAGTAGGTTGCCAAACAATTCTGAAAGTACATGTGTTTTTTTGACCAAGCTTCATCTCCCTGACTGATGTCTTGAGATGTTGCTTGAATATGTTCACATCATTTTCCGTCCCCATGATGCCATCTATTTTTGAAGTGCACCAGTCCCTCCTGCAGCAAAGCACCCCCACAACACGATGCTGCCACCCCCGTGCTTCATGGCTGGGATGGTGTTCTTCGGCTTGCAAGCCTCCCCCTTTTTCCTCCAAACATAACGATGGTCATTATGGCCAAACAGTTCTATTTTTCTTTCATCAGACCAGAGGACATTTCTCCAAAAAGTACAATCTTTGTCCCCATGTGCAGTTGCAAACCGTAGTCTGGCTTTTTTATGGTGGTTTTGGAGCAGCGGCCTTTCAGGTTATGTCGATATAGTACTTGTTTTACTGTGGATAAATACTGTATCAGAAATACAGCACGCTCACGCTTTTTTCTTTCTTTCTCTTCCCCTCCCTCTTGACATTATCCCACCACTAGTTATACACTATTGGCTTAAAAAGCCTAACCTAACACAATATTGCCCCTGCCTGTCTGTGTGGTGCGCATGTTTGTCTATCACTCCATGTGTAGCCAGTTGATGTGATAACCATCTTGTAGGTTGACAAAAATGCTTTCCCC
This sequence comes from Oncorhynchus mykiss, assembly GCF_013265735.2. Taxonomy (NCBI): domain Eukaryota; kingdom Metazoa; phylum Chordata; class Actinopteri; order Salmoniformes; family Salmonidae; genus Oncorhynchus; species Oncorhynchus mykiss. The sequence goes on from NC_048565.1 coordinate 65,692,282, forward strand.
AACATCTTCCCAAGTAAATGTTAACTTCAAGTAGGCTTACCTGGCAGAAGTAGATCATGAGTAAGTATGTCATTTGTATCTATTATTTGTAATTTGCTAACTTTGCCATGAAATGAGCAGCAGCAGTACAGAACCATCGCTAGACCGGCACATTAAAACGGAACATTCCCATGTACTTTCTCTTGTACACTAAGGAGCTGGGGAAGAGTTGGAGAATGTGCCTTTTTGAAAGCTCTAAAAAAAATTGTAGGTCACGAGTTGTTTCATTTTTTAAAAGTAGCTCCCATGCTAGTAAAAGTTGGAGACCCCTGATATGGTAGTAGTGAGTGTGGTGGTCGACCTAATAGTAGAAGTAGTTGAATATCTGGAAAGGTCTTGTGAAGCAAGGCTAAGTAACTATAAGTCAGAAGTCAGTGGAATTCTTAGGGTTTTGGCTAGATGTTACCCCACTGACGTTAAGGGATAACTTTTGTGTAGTTACCAAGGCATCTCTGAGGAGGACCATGTCAAGAGTTTTATAGGGCATTCTCAGGACGTCTGGGGGACCTTTGTGTAGTTCCCTGTAAGTTACCAGGACGTCATTAAGGAACATGTCAGGACGTTGGTAAGACATTCTCAATGCGTTTGTTTTACCAGCCATTAGGACGTCATGTGATGGTCCCAGATGTCCCAAATCATTGTATGCAAAGTCATTAAAAGGGGTTTTAAGGTAAGCGGGAGGTAGTACAACTAAAATTGTGTCAAAAATATTTCACCAATTATAATATGACAAAATAAATAAATCAACAACCAAAAAAATGGGCAATATGATAACATTTAACATGAGTACTTAGTAATGACTTTCAATAAATATGACCCCATCACTGAACTCACAACTTCTGGATTTGAGTTTCACTTATCGTTCTGCTGCACCACAAAGTCTGTGTCATTCTCAAAAGTCCCCTACACATTCATTACCTATAATGCATCTCTGCATTTAGAAAAAGAGAGCCATCTGCACTGTTATTTTAGTTATCAGTTAATCCGACTCTCATCAATGATTTCATTGACTTATTTCAGCAATTTGATGGTTTTCTCTACAGTTGACTAATGTTGATGGGGCATATTATTATCTTTTAATGTTTCTCCTGAATAGTGGCGGACCGTGACTATACTGTAGAGGTACCAAAAATCTTCCAATAACCTGTGTTGCATCTTCTGTAGTTGGACCATTCTAGTTGTAGTGAAGGAGGAGTAATGCTTTTTGATGACATTATGAATGAATCAAACAGGCTGGACACGCTTCGGGCAGTCGCTCACACAGAGACAAAACCGGCACGGACACAAACGTGACACACAGCATAAAATAATGCGAACAGCAAAAAAAAAACACTGTTTACACAACCTATGGTAGCCTAACACCACTATCACTAATAGCGACAACAACAGTGTCACAAAAAAAGGGACAGGCTATTGGTGCTGAAAGGACAGCAACCATAATACCTGTGCACTCCACTGAAAGAGAGTGCAGTTTTGGTCGAGCACATAGACCCGGCAGATAGACGGCAGACACACGCAGCATCCAATAATGTTAAAGAATAAGCAAGCCCATCCATTCACTCCAGTAGGCCCCAATCATAACAGTACAAAAAAACACAACCATTTCATTTCCAAAATGACAAACCAGCTATTACTTCCCATTGCAAATTGTTAATCACGTTCATCACACTAACCAGTGATATAAAGAAAATGCATCAATGTTTCAGACTCATTTATTTTCAGAGACAGCTACAGCAAGCAAGCTGCAATAAAAAAAAACAGTGCCACTCACCAGATGATGACCATTTGAAAACTAAGTCTGTAAGTTCATCTTGAACGCGGTCATGCTAACAAATTAGCAACCGCATCCACCTTGAAGTTGATGACAACTGCTGCTGCAGCTGCCGTCGCCATTGTCGCACTACCACAACACAAGCTTGTTACTAGCGTGGGAAAACTGCCACTGTTCCTGTGCTCTTGAGTTCTCATTAGTGAGGTGTGTATGTCTTTGAGAAGGCCTGGACACATCACTTTTATTTTAAACGGTCCCACCCATTGCAAATCAAAATGTGATTGGTTCATTACACTGTCACTCCAGAATTCTGCTCTAATACAGTTGAATGTGCTGACCAGTTGCCCCTCTACAACCACTGATTATTATTTGACCCTGCTGGTCATCTATGAACGTTTGAAAATATTGAAGAACGATCTGGCCTTAATGGCTATGTACTCGTATAATCTCTCCCTGGCACAGCCAGAAGAGGACTGGCCACCCCTCAGAGCCTGGTTCCTCTCTAGGTTTATTCCTAGGTTCCTGCCTTTCTAGGGAGTTTTTCCTAGCCACTGTGCTCTTTGCGGTTTTATGATGTCTTCTGTAAGAGCACTTTGTGACATCTGCTTGATGTAAAAAGGTCTTTACAAATACATTTGATTGGATTTGAATGGCAGAGGCCTTCTGTCCAGCTTCTGAAGGCCTAGCCAATGACTGGCTGAGCTAGCTAAAATGTTCCAAAGAATAACCATGATTGGATATTTTTTTCTTGAGCATTAATCTTTCTCCTTCCAACACAAACTGAAGAGATGAAATCTGAAATCCGGATTATTGAAAAGATGAAATAGAAAACTAAGATGATGTTATTGTACAATATAGAGACATTTTATTTATCCTTAGGCCTCTAAAAGGCCCTCACATTTCCCCACTGCTCTTGAACCACTATGATAAATACAATAGTATTTTTTAACAGAGTTGAGAGTTACTTTGAAATGTAGGAATTTAACATGTAGATAGAAATTTGGTAGAACTGATTTAAGTTTCCCTGCATTAAAGTCTCCGGTCACTAGGAGCGCCGCCTCTGGACGAGTGGTTTCCTGTTTGCTCATTTCCTTATACAGCTAACTGAGTGCGGTCTTAGTATCAGCATCTGTCTGTGGTGGAAATTAAACAGCCATGAAAAGTATAGTTGAAAACTCTCTAGGCAAGTAGTGTGTCCTGCAATTTATCACAATATACTCTACTTCAGGCGAGCAAAATCTAAAGACTTCCTTAGACCAGGCATCCGGCTCTTTGTCCTCTGTACCTGCGTTGCTTTCTCTTGCAAATAACAGGGATGTGGGCCCTGTCTGGTGTTCGGAGAATGTCCTGTGCGTCTTGCTTGTTGAAGAAAGAATCTGTGTCTAATCCGAGGTGAGTGATTTCTGTCCTGATATCCAGAAGCTATTTTTTTGTCGTAAGGTACTGTTGCAGAAATATTATGTACAAAATAAGTTACAAATAACGCGCAAAAAACCCCACATAATAGCACAATTGGTTGGGCGCCTGTAAAACTGCTGCCATTTCTCCCGCTGCCATTTTATTGCACTTTATTGTTACTAGGCACCCACCCTGCAGTTGCCTTGGCAGACCTGCTCTCTCCATGGCTCTAGCCAGTGAGAGAAGCATGCTAACAAATGTTTGTGCTTTGAAACTAAATAAATACTGTCACAAAACTTTTGCTAGATTGATGATAGTGTTGCTAGACATAGCAAGTAAAGTGAACTTCAAAACGTGATGTACTATTATTGGAATTTGGAGCGCTTCAGGCATGACTTACTGCATCTTTAATGAAAGCAGTTGATGGTTTACTAAAACAGCTCTACCTCTTGATTGGTTGAAGGTATTCCTGTTCTGCTTTCAGATTAGAAAATCAGAGAAGTAGACTTTTTTGTCTAACTTTTTGGGAAAGTGGTACAAATGTCAGTTGTTTATGAAAAAGTTACTGAAAATGGTGTTAATATGGTTACAAAAAAGATTTCACACACTAACTTTTTGTTCAAGTTGATGCAAAGTGATCAAAGTAGCTGACTTGTGTGAAAAGTTGCATTGTTGCATTTATAGTGAATGGAATGTAGGAAGTGATGATGTCACAATGGAAGCTTTAGAATGTTGAATAAATCCCATGAAAGTGGATGAAGTTTAATAAGTTTAATAAAAGTTTGATCATAAATAGTATCAAAAAGTTGTATGCGAGCACACTATTCCAGACCAGTCTGCACATTTTAAATTTTGATATGGCGTTTCTAGCTTTAACGGTGTAAGAGGAGTAGCGTACTAAAGAAAAGAAGAACACAAAAAACTATAAAAAGGCCAAAGTAATTCGTAAAATATTGTGTGTGGCTGCTTTCGCAAGTCACATTAATAAGAAGTATGGAGAAGTATGAAGAAGATTTAAAGTCGGGACTTTTTCTTCACAAGTCCCGCCTAACTATAAGTAAGAAATAATTTGTACAATATCAAGAGTGTGGCTGCTGTGGTTGAATATAGATTTAAACTAATAAAAGACAACGCTTCTGTTCATCAGTAGAAGTAAAGTTAGCTAGCTAACCATTGCATGTTTCCATAGTTACCGCAACCTGACGAAGGCCCCTCTACCGTTGGCCAATCGTGTCGCAGCTTATGGGAACGCCTCCCTGCTCCTGCCGGCATTCAGCTACACAATCTGTACTAAACTGTCATTGGATGTTTACCACGCCCTTCGACCGCTGAGGCCCAATCAGAAGGTGGTATTCTTCAACCCCAATTTCATGCTTAATCTGGGCAGGAAGTGGAAAGGGCAGGGTTTAAAAGAGCGACGCCTCAGCACCGGGCTGATGCTGGCTAGTGTGGCCATGGAACTCTGCAAAGAGGTAAGGGTGTGAGTGAGTGAGTGAGTGAGTGAGTGAGTATGTGCATATTTGTGTTGTCTGTCTCTAAGTTTCTACCTGTCTCTCTGTCAGGTTCATATTTACGGTTTCTGGCCCTTCTCTCTGGATCTAAACCACAATCCTTTGCCCCATCATTACTATGACAACGTTGGCCCTAATAAAGGCGTCCACTCCATGCCTGATGAGTTCCTACTGCTACTGAAGCTACACACACAGGGAGTGCTGCAACTACACCTGGGACGCTGCTGAACACATACATACTCAAACACTCATGCACACATACACACACACACTCCATCTTTATTGTTGTGTTTTATGTTGATTTTAAAAAAAATAAACATTTTTATAATATCAGAATGTCTCTAACTCTCTCTTGTTCCCTGGCTGGCTTTATCAGTCTACTGATGGTAAATATATTGTATTTTGGCCATATGCCAAAACACACATTTATATGTTGCAGGGATTCACCACACACCCACTGCACAGGCGCATGCTTTTGGTACTATTTAAACGTTTTTAAAACCTTTTCTGTCATCTGAATAAGTAGTTTTAGGGGATTTTAACTTAATTTGGCTTACCTCGGCCTCAGACCATTTTAATAAAATGTGTCTTGACTTTAACCTGACCCTGCTAGATTCCTTCAATCTCCACCGAGTTAGTTTTTAGTTTTAGTTTTAGTTTTTTTGCGCCTCATGTGGAACGAGCTCCAAAACTTCTTAAAGTTGGTTGAGTTGGTCCCTATAGGGCAATCTAGTGTAATTGATGAGCTCAAAAAAATAAAGGGAACACTTAAACAACACAATGTAACTCCAAGTCAATCACACTTCTGTGAAATCAAACTGTCTACTTAGGAAGCAACACTGATTGACAATACATTTCACATGCTGTTGTGCAAATGGAATAGACAACAGGTGGAAATTCTAGGCAATTAGCAAGACACCCCCAATAAAGGAGTGGTTCAGCAGGTGGTGACCACAGACCACTTCTCAGTTCCTATGCTTCCTGGCTGATGTTTTGGTCACTTTTGAATGCTGGCGGTGCTTTCACTCTAGTGGTAGCATGAGACGGAGTATACAACCCACACAAGTGGCTCAGGTAGTGCAGCTCATCCAGGATGGAACATCAATGCGAGCTGAGGCAAGAAGGTTTGCTGTGTCTGTCAGCATAGTGTCCAGAGCATGGAGGCGCTACCAGGAGACAGGCCAGTACATCAGGAGACGTGGAGGAGGCCGTAGGAGGGCAACAACCCAGCAGCAGGACCGCTACCTCCGCCTTTGTGCAAGGAGAAGCACTGCCAGAGCCCTGCAAAATGACCTCCAGCAGGCCACAAATGTGCATGTGTCTGCTCAAACGGTCAGAAACAGACTCCATGAGGGTGGTATGAGGGCCCAACGTCCACAGGTGGGGGTTGTGCTTACAGCCCAACACCGTGCAGGACGTTTGGCATTTGCCAGAGAACACCAAGATTGGCAAATTCGCCACTGGCGCCCTGTGCTCTTCACAGATGAAAGCAGGTTCACACTGAGCACGTGACAGACATGACAGAGTCTGGAGACGCCGTGGAGAACGTTCTGCTGCCTGCAACATCCTCCAGCATGACCGGTTTGGCGGTGGGTCAGTCATGGTGTGGGGTGGCATTTCTTTGGGGGGCCGCACAGCCCTCCATGTGCTCGCCAGAGGTACTCTGACTGCCATTAAGTACCGAGATGAGATCCTCAGACCCCTTGTGAGCTCATATGCTGGTGCGGTTGGCCCTCGGTTCCCCCTAATGCGAGACAATGCTAGACCTCATGTGGCTGGAGTGTATCAGCAGTTCCTGCAAGAGGAAGGCATTGATGCTATGGACTGGCCCCGCCCGTTCCCCAGACCTGAATCCAATTGAGCACATCTGGGACATCATGTCTCGCTCCATCCACCAACGCCACGTTGCACCACAGACTGTCCAGGAGTTGGCGGATGCTTTAGTCCAGGTCTGGGAGGAGATCCCTCAGGAGACCATCCGCCACCTCATCAGGAGCATGCCCAGGCGTTGTAGGGAGGTCATACAGGCATGTGGAGGCCACACACACTACTGAGCCTCATTTTGAGTTGTTTTAAGGACATTACATCAAAGTTGGATCAGCCTGTAGTGTGGTTTTCCACTTTAATTTTGAGAGTGACTCCAAATCCAGACCTCCATGGGTTGATAAATTTGATTTCCATTGATAATTTTTGTGATTTTGTTGTCAGCACATTCAACTATGTAAAGAAAAAAGTATTTAATAAGAATATTTCATTCAATCAGATCTAGGATGTGTTATTTTAGTGTTCCCTTTATTTTTTTGAGCAGTGTATATACACTGAAAAAAAATATAAACACAACGTGTAAAGTGTTGGTCCCATCTGCCCACTGCACTGAGGCTAGGAAACTGTCACCACCGATAAATCCACGATAATTGAGAATTTCAATAAGCATTTTTCTACGGCTGGCCATGCTTTCCACCTGGTTACCCCTACCCTGGTCAACAGCCCTGCACCCCCCACAGCAACTCCTTCACCCAAATCCAGATAGCTGATGATCTGAAAGTGTTGCAAAATCTGGACCCCTACAAATCAGCTTTACTAGACAATCTGGACCCTCTCTTTCTAAAATGATCTGCCGCAAATGTTGCAACCCCTATTACTAGACTGTTCAACTTCTCTTTCGTATCGTCTGAGATTCCCAAAGATTGGAAAGCTGCCGCAGTCATCCCCCTCTTCAAAGGGGAGACACTCTAGACCCAAACTGTTACAGACCTATATCTATCCTACCCTGCCTTTCTAAGGTCTTCGAAAGCCAAGTTAACAAACAGATCACCGACCATTTCGAATCCCATCGTACCTTCTCCGCTATGCAATCTGGTTTCAGAGCTGGTCATGGGTGCACCTCAGCCACACTCAGGATCCTAAACAATATCATAACCGCCATCGATAAAAGATAATACTGTGCAGCCGTATTCATGGACCTGGCCAAGGCTTTCGACTCTGTCATTCACCACATTCTTATCGGCAGACTCAATATCCTTGGTTTCTCAAATGACTGCCTCGCCTGGTTTACCAACTACTTCTCTGACGGAGTTCAGTGTGTCAAATCAGAGGGCCTGTTGTCCGGACCTCTGGCAGTCTCTAGGTCGGTGCCACACGGTTCAATTCTCTGGCAGACTCCTTTCTCTGTATACATCAATGATGTCGCTCGTGCTGCTGGTGCTTATCTGATCAACCTCTACGCAGACGATACCATTCTGTATACATCTGGCCTTTCTTTGGACACTGTGTTAACTAACCTCCAGACAAGCTTCAATGCCATTCAACTCTCCTTCCTTGGCCTCCAACTGCTCTTAAATGCAGGTAAAACTAAATGCATGCTCTTCAACCGATTGCTGCCTGCCCGCCCGCCAAGCATCACTACTCTGAACGGTTCTGGCTTAGAATATGTGGACAACTACAAATACCTAGGTGTCTGGTTAGACTGTAAACTCTCCTTCCAGACTCACATTAACCTGTCTACGATACTGGTTCCCAATTGGGAATCAACCCTCCCACGTGCAGCTGAAACGGTGGCGCATGGAACGCAAAAATATTCGTAAAAATATTTAACCTCCACACATTAACAAGTCCAATAGCTCAAATGAAAGATAAACATCTTGTTCATTTAGCCAGCAAGTCAGATTTCTAAAATGTTTTACGGCGAAAACATAGCACATATATATGTAAAACCACCACCAGACACAGCTCATTTCAATAGCCAAAACATGCAATCAACAAACGCAGGATTAAAAAATAAATCGCTCACTAACCTTTTGAAAATCTTCATCAGATGACAGTAATATGACATATTACACAGTACATATTTTTTTTTTTCAATAATATGCCATTTATATCCATAAATGTCCATTTACAGTGAGTTCACCTTCAGAAATTACTCAAAAATGCCCGCAGGAAATCTATGTAGCGCGGCAAGATAACGTAAAATAGACATCATAAACTTTGACTAAATATACATGTTCTACATATAGTTAGAAAGATACACTGCTTCTTTATGCAACCGCTGTGTTAGATTTATTTTTAACGTTACAGAAATCGCACACTATTCCATATTGTGAGACAGCGCTCAGTTCCAAGCTACATTTCCACGTAATGTTGGAGTCAACAGAAACACAGATTTAAGCATAAATATTCCCTTACCTTCGATGGTCTTCGTTCAGAATGTTCTGGAAGGCTTCATACTTACCCAATACATCGTTTGGTTTCAAGTCTTGCGTCTTTGTATTAGCTACTGCTAATAACATCAGCTGAAATGCACCCAAAACGTCCTCTGGTCCGGATAAGTTGCGCATCAAAACTTCAAAATTACACATTATATGTCGACTAAACAGGTCAAACTAAGTGCAGAAGCAAGCTTTATGATGTTTTAGACGTGCAAAACAAACTTCAATTCAATCGCCCATCGTCTGCCCTTCTCTTCAGTGCTGGAAACAAAGGAATGACTGTGACCAATTCGCGCCCATACGCACAGCCTATTCTCTCGTGGCACGCACTAATTTCACTCCCATAGGGTCAATTCTCGCGCGATTTGAACGGTTTGAAGCTCTAATGAAAGAGGACATCTAGCGGAAGAGATATAAAGTGTCCGCAGAATCATAGCTGGTTGGGAAGGGTGGGGGCCATGACGTCAAAGTTGCTCCAACTTTCATGGCCACAAAAACTAGTTTGGAAGAATGCCTGCCCTGTGAGTTCTGCTATACTTACAGACATAATTCCAACGGTTTTAGAATCTTTAGAGTGTTTTCTATCCAATAATAATTTTTATTTGCATATATTAACAATTTTTGACAGATTTTTTTTCCAGTTTACTAGGGGTACCCAATCTCTCCAAAGGGGGCGTATGTCTGCCATATCCTCAACAGGTTTTTAAGCATCTCCAATCCCAAATGAAATCTAATTGGCTTTCTGTTTTGCAAAACAAACATCCTTCACTCATGCTGCCAAACATACCCTCGTAAAACTGACTATCCTACCGATTCTTGACTTTGGCGATGTAATTTACAAAATAGCCTCCAACACTCTACTCAGCAAACTGGATGCAGTCTATCACATTGCCATCCATTCTGTCACCAAAGCCCCATATACACCCACCACTGCGACCTGTATGCTCTCGTTGGCTGGCCCTCGCTTCATATTCGTAGCCAAACCCAATGACTCCAGGTCATTTAAGTCTTTACCTTATCTCAGCTCACTGATCACCATAGCAGCACCCACCCATAGCACGCCCTCCAGCATTTATATTTCACTGGTCACCCCCAAAGCCAATTCCTCCTTTGGCCGCCTTTTCTTCCAGTTCTCTGCTGCCAATGACTGGAACGAATTGCAAAAATCACTGAAGCTGGAGACTCATGTCTCCCTCACTAACTTCAAGCATCAACTGTCAGAGCAGCTCACCTGACAGGTCTGGCATATCAAGAAGCATGATCATTACACAGGTGCACCTTGTGCCTTGGACAATAAAAAGCTTCTCTAAAATGTGCAGTTTTTTCACACAACACAATGCCACAGATGTCTCAAGTTTTGAGGGAGCATGCAATTGGCACGCAGACTGCAGAAATGTCCACCATTTTCTCTACCATAAGCCACCTCCATTGTCGGGTTTAGAGAATTTGGCAGTACGTACAACCGGCCTCACAACCGCAGACCACATGTAACCAAGCCAGCTCAGGATCTCCACATCTGGCTTCTTCACCTGCGGTAGCGTCCGAGACCAGCCACCTGGACAGCTGATGAATCTGAGGAGTATTTCTGTCTGTAATTAAGCCGTTTAGGGGGGGAAACTAATTCTGATTGGCTGGGCCTGGCTCCCCAGTGGGTGGCTTCACCCCTGCCCAGTCATGTGAAATCCATAGATTAGGGCCTAATGAATTTATTTCAATTGACTGATTTCCTTACATGAACTGTAACTCAGTAAAATAGTTGAAATTGTTGCATGTTGCGTTTATATTTTTGTTCAGTAGATGTGTATAGTGTAATTGCTCTTTATTGATGTGTTTATGCAGGGCTCATCTGCGAAAGAGACCTTGGTCTCATCATGACTCCCTGCTTAAGTAAAAGTTAAATAAAATATAAAATAACGTCATTATATTAATCAAATATTTTATTTTCTTAACAACAGTTTTGTATTCCTTTACCTGTACATAGTATCCGTGTCTTTACACAGTCTTCCCAGGATTAGAGAGGCTATGTCGGGAAAGACAGAAAAAACAGGTGAGATTCTGGGGTGAGACCTGTTTCCGTTACGTCTCCCTGGGAACAGAGGTTAGTCACCCACTCACACACACACACACACACACACACCTTACATGATATCCAGGGTAGCAGTAGTTATCCTCGCAACCTCCCAAGGAAATCACTGTCAAAACAAGATACACCATGGACCAGAGGGACACATTTACATATCTTCCCAGCATTTATCATCGTCCCAAAGTTCCCACAGACAATCCTTTTCCAACCCTGTGTTTCAAGGTCTACAGGTGATGCAGTCAACATTGGCCTGTATCTCTCTTTGTTATTTTAAAATCACAGGAAGATCTGGCACTTCATTATAACTTGCACATGTTTTTCCTTGGTTACATCACCATTCCTGTCATTCAGTCCAATACAGTTTCAATACAGGTTAAGAGTCTAACAATGTGTGCACTGCACCTTTAAGACCATTCAGGTCTCTGTGTCAGTTGAGCTGATGTCTCTGCCAGGAGGCCTTAAGTGAGTGCGTGCGCGTGTGCGTGTGCGTGTGTGCGTGTGTGTGTGTGTGTGTGTGTGTGTGTGTGTGTGTGTGTGTGTGTGTGTGTGTGTGTGAAGGGGGGGGGCAGGAGTTAGGTGGACAAACACAGAACAGTGGTAGAACAGCGGAGGGAGACAAGCGAGAGAAAAGAAGAGAAAGGAAGGGAAATGATAGCCGAGAAAGGAAAGGAGAGAGATTATTATTCCACAGGCAGTTATATAACTGGCCCAGACACTGAGTCACCTCAGACAACAGAGTAAACCGAGTACAGACACACAGACAGGGAGGGTACTGGGACAGCCTATTCAGTATAGTGAATAAGGAATTAGGGCATAGCCAACACTAGGGTACTGGGACACTCTGTTTACTAGGGCGTTATATGGCATTGCCAAGAATAGTAAACAGACTAGACCAAGACATGACATAGGCAGGGGAATCAAAAGTACAACATAATCAAACAACCATACCACCATTTCCTGTGGTGTCCAATGCTAGATGGAGATGGATAAGGATTCAAGTAGAAACGTGTAGTATTTAGTCTTTGAAACAAGTTTGGTCAGGGGGATGGAGGGAAGCACGGAGGGAGGGTACACCTTAGTGACGCCACAGAGGGGCCTGTCTCTAATGGGGAAGCGGAGTTTGTTTGAGCAGCCACCCAGGGCCCAGCTCCAAATTCAATCACAGAGGATGTGGTTCAACTTCTAATTTTACCAAAACATTTTGTCTGCAGCGGCTATGTATACGCTGGGCTGAAGGGGGGTGGAGGGTAGGGGGGTGAAGGGTGAGGGGAGGTAGAGGGAAAGGGACCAGACCCCCTGACCCTCTACTGTCACTGGACAGAAATTATATAGAAATGATATATATTTTTTAAGTCTGCGGCTATGTTTAAACCAGCTCGCAGCAGTCTGCCCTATTACTGAGAGAGGAATTGGACTTGTTGAGCTGGTATTCCCAGCATACTGTACTGTACAGTATGCGTAGGTACGCGTGACATGGCTTAATGGGGTGTGTGTGTCTGTGCGTGCGTGGTCCGCGTGTGCATTTGTGTGTTGGGTGAGAGAGTGTGGCTTTTCAAGGAGTAGGAAAAACACTTTTCTCAATCTGAACTATTTGTTTTCCAAACATAAATCTGCACATACTTCTTGTTTTTACCATTCTACATCTCTTCCTCTTCTAGAGTACATTCATTGTCTGAGATATTGGAGCCCCTGGTGAGGTAGACTCATTGCTGTGACGGCAGTAACTGAGTAAAAAGGTGGGTAAACACCAAGGCCAACCTTTTTAAGCAAATATTGAACCACTGACTTGAAGACGGTAAGACAGATAAGCTCAGTACTCGGGGAGTTAAGGAAGGAGATGAGAATGAGACGCTACTCATGGAGAAGTTAGTCGGTAGAGTAGCTTATGGATAAACTGTCATGAATATTCATCCAAACACACTGTATAATCGAACACTCCCACTCTCGCCCCTCGACTCACACGACCTTTCCCTTCTCCTTTCAACTTCAACCCCCCCCCCCTTCTCTCTTATTCTTTCTTCATGACATTACTCTCTATCATTGCCCCATTTTTCCTAACCGTTAGCCCCTATAGTTATCTTAACTTACCCTTGTGGATTGTGTATGGAAATGGAATAGGACCATGCAACATCGTCTTCTAGACATGACAAGAGCATTTGTTTCTTTGCTACCATTACTTCCACCGACAACTCACTTTTGCATGTCTACAATTTCCGAATGTCTCCGTCAATTTTTATTACCACATTTACATGCACACCAATATCCCGTTTATATTCTGGATGCTTAAGCATTTTTTTTGTTCTTGAGTTGACGCATATAAAACATCATGTCCAGTTTACAATAACCCCCCCCCCCCCCCCCCCCCCCCTCCCCCAAAAAAGTGTGTATTCCAGTTATGAGAAACATGGATAAGATGCCTGGGATATGCTGATCTTAGACGGAATACTGTGGCATGGAAACATCTTATCTCGTTTACTGTCGTTTTTCGCAGTCTGTGCAGCCTGTGTGATGTTTTCATCTGATTTTCGAACAAATCACTTCAAAAAGTAAGCTACCTACGCAGTTCCATCCACCGTAGTAATTCCATGATAGTATTTTTGCTGATGCTCCGTACTGGACTATATAGCCTACTGGCTTAGACTACTTTCACCCATAATTTAGATACATTTATGGTTATAATTTCCAACACTAGGGAGGCCATATTATATTTTTTGACATTTGATAGCTCATTTGTTTGACAACTATAGCTAGATACATGCGGCTTCTCTTCTGTCATAACTTGATGCCCAAGGGCGGGGGGATTGGGGGGAATCTAAGGGGAGACTCAGGGGATGGATGGGTGGGAGGGGGACTGATAAGCAACCACGGTTGCTGGGTGGGATGGGAAGGGGTGGGAAGGGGTGGGAAGCATGCTTTCTTCAGGGTGGGGTTGGGGGGGGGGGATGCGGGCAGGTGGATGGGGGCTGATCTTTATATGCCTTATCTAATTGTTGGGTTCCTGCAACCCCCCTTTATTTAGACAAAACAAAACAAAAAGTTGGTCACAATTTTTTTGTATTACTTGTTGCCCTAGAAGACTAAATAAAGCAGTGCTCACCAGAATAACGGCTTAAATCGATAGAATGAATGCATTAGTAATCTAGTTAACACGGTCACTAGTAAAGGATGTTTAGGAGGATGTTTAGGGGCCGTGTCGGGGAGGAAATGTAATAACTCCAAAGCAATGGAAAGATTGTTCCCATGCAAAATGTCCAAGTGTCATCAATTTGACTGGTGAGAAATCGATGAAACATGTTTCTGATAAGACTTCAGTTTGTCTTGGGTGCATAACTGAGGTGGTTGAAAATACTGTCTGCTTGCTTAACAGTGTCAAATATAACAAGTTACACATGCATTTGCATTTTTATCAAGAAATGCTCAAATAAATAAATATTTCTCCACTCCTGTTCCTGAGACAAAATTAACATTTGGTGTATTTGTTTTACTGCAAGAAATGTATAATTCTACAGGCATTAATATTATATTAGGCTACTTGTCAGAGGTTAAAGGCCTACAGTCAGTGTCTAGATTTCAGTTATTATTACATTTAACCCATATAAACTTAAATTAGGAATATTCTGAGCAGGATATCAAAGGTGCATGTAAGCAGCCAATCCAGAATAAGATCTTAAGCGGGATATGAGCTACTACCCAGAATACCGTGCACATGTAAATGTAGTCAGTAGGTTGAAGAGATTTCTGGTGCTGACTCATTTGGAGCAGGAACCCAGGGGCCATTGACAGGCATCACTAACCCCTGCTCCACTCATCTGAGGAATACCCAGCATCACATTTAGGAATACCCAGACCATTCCTCATAAAAGCCCTGCGACCAAGATTCTCTATGAGATCATGTTTCTGCTTTCTCTCCATAGAAATGTCTCTATAGACACAAAGGCCATAATAGAGGGGGAGGATAAGTGTGTGGGCAGCCCTGCGTGAATGTGTGTTTGGGGTAAGTGTGCATGCATGGATTTTTGTATGGAGCAGTCATTGTGTGTGTGTGTGTGTGTGTGTGTGTGTGTAACACAGGAGGCTGAGTGTGCCCCTCCTGTAATGAATGGTTACCTGATCCTCGCGTCAGTCAGCCCCCTCACCCATGTGCCTTCAGACCACAACGTGTCAATCACCGCAACACACACACACACACACCCTACAAATGGAGTGGCCAACGACACACATAGTGATGTGTGCTGGATTCAGAGTGATCAAGTAGCCTAACTCTCAATTCACACACACACTCATTCGCTCCGTATATCAGCACCCATGCTCTCATATACATGTGCCATTATTTCCAAATGAAATATATTTTTATTTGTCACATACGCCGAATCCAATATGTGAAGACCTTACCGTGAAATGCTCACTTACAAGCCCTTAACCAACAATGCACTTTTAAGAAAAACAAGTGTCAAGAAAAAATATTTACTAAATAAACTTAAGTTAAAAATAAAAGAGTAACAAAATAACAATAACGTGGCCATTTACAGGGGGTACCGGTACCGAGTCAACGTACGGGGGTACAGGTTAGTCGAGGTAATATGTACATGTAGGTAGGGGTAGACTATAGATAATAAACAGCGAGTAGCAGAAGTGTCAAAAAAGATGAGGGAGGTAAATGCAAATAGCCCAGGTAGCCATTTGATTAGCAGTTCAGCAGTCGTATGGCTTGGGGGTAGAAGCTGTTAAAAAGCCTTTTGGACCTAGACGTGGCGCTCCGGTACCGCTTGCCGTGAGGTAGCAGAGAGACATTAACAGTCTATGACTAGGGTGGCTGGAACACCTTGCATTATTTTTGTAATGCTGGAACGTAATCACTGCAATTCTGAATGTATGATCAAACCAACACATTCACTCAGTAGTTTTCTGTAATTATTCAAAAAGTTTTCACTCAATACTGTAGATTATTTAATAAAGTACAACAAGATTTAATAGTGGAAGTGGGTGCCTTCAAACAAGAACCTTAACTTGTAGAGAATCCACGGTTTGAATCTACAGCGCCTTCAGAAAATAGTCAAACCCGTCGACTTTTTCCACGTTTTGTTACAGCCTTATTCTAAAATTGATGTGTTTTTTTCTCATCAATCTAAACACAAACCCCATAATGACAAAGCAAAAACAGTTTTTTTGAAATGTTAGCTAATTTACAGTTGAAGTCAGAAGTTTACATGCACCTTAGCCAAATACATTTAAACTCAGTTTTTCACAATTCCTGACATTTACTCCTAGTAAAAATTCCCTGCCTTAGGTCAGTTCTGATCACAACTTAATTTTAAGAATGTGAAATGTCAGAACAATAGTAGAGAGAATTATTTATTTCAGCTTTTATTTCTTTCATCACATTCCCAGTGGGTCAGAAGTTTACATACACTAAATTAATATTTGGTAGCATTGCCTTTAAATTGTTTAACTTGGGTCAAACATTTCCGGTAGCCTTATAAAAGGTTCCCACAATAAGTTGGGGGAATTTTGGTCCATTCCCCCTTACAGATTTGGTGTAACTGAGTCAGGTTCGTAGGCTTCCTCGCTCGCACACACCTTTTCAGTTCTGCCCACACATTGTCTATAGGATTGAGGTCAGCGCTTTGTGATGGCCACTCCAATACCTTGACTTTGTTGTCCTTAAGCCATCTTGCCACAAATATGGAAGCATGCAAGGGGTCATTGTCCATTTGGAGACCCATTTGCGACCAAGCTTTAACTTCCAGACTGATGTCTTGAGATGTTGCTTCAATATATCCACATAATTTTCCGTCATCATGATGCCATCTATTTTGTGAAGTGCACCAGTCCCTCCAACAGCAAAGCACCCCCACAACATGATGCTGCCACCCCCGTGCTTCACATTTGGGATGGTATTCTTCGGCTTACAAGCCTCCCCCTTTTTCCTCCAAACATAACGATAGTCATTATGGCCAAACAATTATATTTTTGTTTCATCAGACTGGAGGACATTTCTCCAAAAAGTACGATCTTTGTCCCCATGTGCAGTTGCAAACTGTAGTCTGGCTTTTTTATGGCGGTTTTGGAGCAGTGGCTTCTTCCTTGCTGAGTGGCCTTTCAGGCTATGTTGACATAGGACTCGTTTTACTGTTGATATATATACTTTTGTACCTGTTTCCTACAGCATCTTCACAAGGTCCTTTGCTGTTGTTCTGGGATTGATTTGCACTTTGCGCACCAAAGTACGTTCATCTCTAAGAGACAGAACTCATCTCCTTCCTGAGCGGTATGACGGCAGCGTGGTCCCATGGTGTTTATACTTGCGTACTATTGCTTGTACAGATGAACGTGGTACCTTCAGGCGTTGGGAAATTGCTCCCAAGGATGAAGCAGACTTGTGGAGGTCTGTGGCTGCACTGAGTTTGAAGGTAGGCCTTGAAATACATCCACAAGTATACCTCCAATTGACTCAAATGATGTCAATTAGCCTATCAGAAGCTTCTAAATCCATGACATGATTTTCTGGAATTTTCCAAGCTGGAATTGTGATACAGTGAATTATAAGTGAAATAATTGGAAAAATGACTTGTGTCATGCACAAAGTAAATGTTCTAACGGACATTCCAAAACTATAGTTTGTTAACAAGAAATTTGTGGAGTGGTTGAAAAACAAGTTTTAAGGACTCCAACCTAAGTGTATGTAAACTTCCGACTTCAACTGTATTGCAAATAATCAACTGAAATATCACATTTACATAAGTTTTCAGACCCTTTACTCAGTACGATTGCTTTTCTGATTTCCGTGACCAAGTTACATGCTGCTAGCTGGACAAAATGCTATGCTAGGCTATCGATAAACTTACGCAAAGGCTTGTCTAGCTTTCGCTGTAAAGCATATTTTGAAAATCTGAGATGACAGGGTGATTTACAAAAGGCTAAGCTGTGTCTCAATATATTTCATTTGTGATTATCATGAATAGGAATATTTTCGAGGAATATTTATGTCCGTTGCGTTATGCTAATTAGTGTCAGGCGGGATGGGTAGTCACTAGAGGCTAAGTGCATGTAAACTTCCGACTTCAACTGTATTGCAAATAATCAACTGAAATATCACATTTACATAAGTCTTCAGACCCTTTACTCAGTACTTTGTTGAAAAGCCTTTGGCAGCGATTACAGCATGGAGTCTTCTTGGGTATGACCACTAGCCTAGTGGTTAGCGCTTTGGGCCAGTAACCGAAAGGTTGCTAGATCGAATCCCCGAGCTGACAAGTTAAAAATATGTTGTTTTGACCCTGAACAAGGCATTTAGAGAAGTAGTCTCCCCACCTCAACACTCCTCTTCTTCCACACTCATCTCTGTCAATCTGACTGACAAGTACAATTTCTCTCTAATTCCCTATCTGGAATGGCTCTCTGCTCTCAAATGGCGGGTCAAGAGAGAAAACTCATTTGGAAGTGAAATGAAAAAAGCCACAATACTTTAGCAGGTTATGGGAACATCCTGAACATTCTGTGAGATTTAGGTTAATATCTATTTCTGTTATGGGTACATAAATGTGCTGATGATAAAAATATCAAACACACATTATTGGCATGAGCCATAAAGCAAATATCGGTACTCTCAAATAATCAAATATAAAAAAGACACAGCTCTCTTTGTCTGACGAAACGAACACACCTCAAGCGAAAAATATGTAAATCAACAAAGCTCAATACTAATCAGACATAAATCTGTAGATCTTCCAAACTAAGCAGAGAGAGCCTCTCCTTATCAATCAGTCAATCAGTCAATCAATGAATCACGTTTATTGATAAAGCCCTTTTTACATCAGTAGATGTCACAAAGTTCTATACAGAAACCTAAGCCTAAGACCCCAAACATTAAGCAATGCAGATGTAGAAGCACGGTGGCTAGTAAAAACTCCCTAGAAAGGCCAGGAACCTAGGAAGAAACCTAGAATGGAACCAGGCTCTGTGGGATGGCCAGTCCTCTTCTGGCTGTACCGGTTGGAGATTTTAAGTGTGCATGGCATTTTAAGGCCAGTTGTTCAACTAATAATCACAGTGGTTGTAGAGGGTGCAGTACCACAGGAGAAAATGTCAGTTGGCTTTTCATAGCCGAGCATTCAGAGGTCGAGACAGCAGGTGCGGTAGAGAGACATAGAGTCAAAAACAGCGTGTCCGGGACAAGGTAGCAGTTGAAACTGGAGCAGCAGCACAACCAGGTGGACTGGGGACAGCCAGGAGTCATCAGGCCAGGTAGTCCTGAGGCATGATCTTATGGCTCAGGTCCTCCAGGAGGGGAGAGAGGGAGAGAGAGAGACTTAGAGGGAGCAGCATGCTTACATTCACACAGGACACTAGATAAGACAGGAGATTTACACCAGATATAACAGACTGACCCTAGACCTGTGGCACATAGACTATTGAAGCATAGATACTGGAGACTGAGACAGGGGTGGGTAGGGGGACACTGTGGCCCTGTCCGAAGATACCAGGGCCAACCAGGCAGAATATAACCCCACCCACTTTGCCAAAGCACTGCCCCCACACACCACTACAGGGATATCAACAGACCACCAACTTACTACCCTGAGACAAGGCTGAGTGTAGCCCACCAAGATCTCATCCACCGCACGAGCCCGAGGGGGCTCTAAACAGTACAGGAAGATCACGTCTGTGACTCAACCCACTCAAGTGAATCCCCCCTCCAAGGGATGGCATGGAAGAGCACATGTCTGATTGGTATTGAGCTTTGTTGATTGACACATTTTTAGCTTGAGGCATGCTCGTTTATGTACACTGAGTATACCAAACATTGGTCAGTCAATGTTCTGTACACCCAGTGTAGTTATATACAGTAATAGTCAAAAGTTCAGGCACACATACTCATTCAAGGGTTTTTCTTTATTTTCCCTATTTTCTACATTGTATAATACACTCCTGGAATTCTCTCAACCAGCTTCATGGGGTAATCATCTGGAATGCACTTCAATTGACAGGTTAACAAGAACTTTGAAAGTTTCTTCAAGTGCAGTCGCAAAAAACGTCAAGCGCTATCATGAAAGTGACTCTCATGAGGACCACCACAGGAAGGAAGACCCAGAGTTACCTCTGCTGCAGAGGATAAGTTCATTAGAGTTACCAGCCTCAGAAATCGGCAATTAACTGCACCTCAGATTTCAGCACAAATAAATGCTTCGCAGAGATCATGTAACAGACACATCTCAACAACACTGTTCAGAGGAGACTGCGTGAATTAGGCCTTCATGGTTGAATTGCCGCAAAGAAACCACTACTAAAGGACACCATTATTAAGAAGGGACTTGCTTGGGCCAAGAAACACGAGCAATGAACATTAGACCGGTGGAAATCTGTCCGTTGGTCTGATGAGTCAAAATGTGAGATTTTTGCTTCCAAACATTGTGTCTTCGTGAGACGGATGATCTCCGCATGTGTGGTTCTCACGGTGAAGCATGGAGGATGAGGTGGGATGGTGTCGGGGTGCTTTGCTGGTGACACTGTCAGTGATTTATTTAGAATTCAAGGCACAGCATTTTGCAGCGATATGCCATCCCATCTGGTTTGCGCTTAGTGGAACTATCATTTGTTTTTCAACAGGACAATGACCCAACACACCTCCAGGCTGTGTAAGGGCTATTTGACCAAGAAGGAGAGTGATGGATTGCTGCATCAGATGGCCTGGCCTCCACAATCACCCGACCTCATCCCAATTGAGATGGTTTGGGATAAGTTGCACCTCAGAATGAAGGAAAAGGACCCAACAAGTGCTCAGCATATGTGGGACCTCCTTCAAGACTGTTGGAAAAGCATTCCTCATGAAGCTGGTTGAGAGAAAGCCAAGAGTGTGTAAAGCTGTCATCAAGGCAAATGGTGGCTACATTGAAGAATCTCAAATATAAAATATATTTTGATTTGTTTAACACTTTTTGGGTTACTACATGATTCCATATGTGTTATTTCATAGTGTTGATGTCTTCACTATTATTCGACAATGTAGAAAATAGTAAAAATAAAGAAAAAACCTTGAATGAGTAGGTGTGTCCAAATGTTTGACTGTTTCTATATACAGTATATATATATATATATATATATATATATATATATATAGGACAACAGAGGAGAGTTGACCTTCTGTCCCTCAAGATGAATCTATTGTGATTTAGTATGAGGGCCTCAGCTCAAAGACAGGGCTCAACTTATCTATCTAGAGTAGTGGCTAGGGCACACAGAGAGAGCCCCAGTTCTGAGTCTATACCCCAGACCACCCATCTAACGGAAACACAAAAACTAGGCCCAAAATTAAGCCTCAGTGTTGAGAGATAAATTGGAAGGCACTAAAACTTGAGAGTTACTGTATCAACAGAACTACCACAGTCGTCAGGGGAGAAGGCTCAGCTTCACAGGGTCTGTCGCCACAACAAAATACAACCACTCAGGGGAGGCTGGAGCTGGGGTTTGAAAGGCATTCTGGGAAAACTTAAGACACGTGTCAAAAGCAGGCAATTTGCTATGTGTCAACACAGGTCGGCACTTGACGGACATTGACATCGCTGAGGACTGACCAAATAAAGAGGTTATTTTTTGAGTTGATGGAAAGAAACTGAGAAGATAGATGAGGGCCTGCATTGCTAAAGCATCTCATAGTAGGAGTGCTGATTTCAGATCAGTTTTGCATTTAAGATCACAATTAATAAGATTACATTGATGGGGGGGGGTGTGATCATAGATCAAGAGACAAAGTCCAGGTCTTCATTGAGGAAGAGGTTAACTGACCTCAATGGGACTGGTTAAATACATATTTTTTTTTAAATGATCCTACTCTGAGATGCTTGATACCTACAGCCCCTTAGATGGAGAAAAAAAATGTGTAAGGACTCTAAACGTAGTGTGCCATTATGTGTACCATTACGATGAGGAAGATGATATGCACACAGACCCACACAGATTCTAACTCCTCCTGCACCATACTGTAACTGTAAAACACCCCTGCAAAGGCTAAAGCCCTCAATCTGCGTGTCTCAGACAATGATAGAGCCCCATTACTTCATTCCGAAAATTACAACCATGTGAAATATCTCCCAAGGTTCAAACATACACGGCTGGCAACCACACCACACCACATGGCAGCCGGAGCTGGGTGTATTTTTCTATTTTTTCCCCCTCCTGTAGATTAGGCACTTCAAGGCTTGCCAAGCATAACACAATTGGGACAGCATTCCCGTCCACTACACTCGCAGATGTTGTCGTTTCCTTTGTTTTTCTTTTCCCTGAGCTGTTTGGTTAGTTTTTTCCCCCTTTCCGAATGTAAATGTTAAGGTCGATTTGGTATTACCTGTTCTGCTCGGACAGTTCGAATCAAAAGATTGGATGGGGAGGAGAATGCATGAGGGAAATGTAGATTTTACCCCCATGATGCGGGTTCTTCAAAACAGCGACAATGTGGTCTTCATTCCAGCTGGGTTTCAACAGCAAACGGAGTGAGGCGAGAGCTGGCGAACCCCCTCCCCAACACACATCAAGGCCCACACCACCACCACCAATACACACACACACGGTCACACACACTGCTGTACCCCCTCCACCAACGACACACACTCCCAACAACA
Organism: Oncorhynchus mykiss; assembly: GCF_013265735.2. Taxonomy (NCBI): domain Eukaryota; kingdom Metazoa; phylum Chordata; class Actinopteri; order Salmoniformes; family Salmonidae; genus Oncorhynchus; species Oncorhynchus mykiss. Next base: position 65,714,904 of record NC_048565.1, read on the forward strand.
CTGTACATTACAGATCAGAACACTGACATTACTCAAGCTTTGCTGCATAGCCGGACTTCACAGGCTACTCTAATACTGTTTGCCAGTGTCCTGGTTTCTGCTAGAAAACGAAGCCTCTGCGTCATAGTGAAGTCCATCAGGGTTCTGCAGGATCATGGGTAGTGGTGGATACGCCACTTCCAGGGCTCAGTAAAGTTTTGTGTTTAAGTTCTAACTTCTGAGGACCACGTATTATATTTAGGTATCCAGGCTTGAAAAGAGCTGTAAAATGCACTAGAACACATCTTACTCCGGTAAACTCTCCCTTGTTATTTTTTGGTTTCAGCAGTGAACGCAGTCATGGAGACGAGTGTATGACATTAAACAGAGGAGGTAGAACCCTGCGCTGTTTGCTCTGCTGCTGCTAGAGTTTTTCTCGATCACGTACAAACACTTCGAAACGATGATGTTGAGTCCACAAGACACAGAACTCAGTGGCCTTTTAGCAAAACAGTAAATGCGTTTTCAGAACGTAAATACAGTCATCAAAGCTATATTATACCGTCAGACTTGCAAACACAGTCATCAAAAGAACACGACTGCCTGCAAAAAGATAAATGCAACCATATTTATCTCTTGAGTCCAAGCAGACAAAACAGAAAGTTAGTCAGTCTTTACATTTGCTTGTAGTCACTAATGATGATCAAAATTGCAAATACAACTATCCAAAGGTGGCGAATTATGGGCAATTACTCTTCCTTTATGCATATTTCTCCAAACAACTACAATTTCAACAATTTCATATTATTCCTGATGAGAAATCGAATAAAAAATAAGCACATTGTGTGCAGGCTTCATTCACCGGTATCATCGCCATCCAATTCAATGCATTCAATACATAGGCTTGTTTGCTCATGTTATTGTAGACCTTCCATTCGCACACAGAAACACAATCCACAATATAAATACCAAAGCAAAGCTCTATAATGGAAGGTCAAAATATTGGAGATGATGACTTTAGGCGTAACTCAGTTCCTTAGAAGTTACCCAAACGTAACTGATTTCACTACAGTCACAAAGACCAACTGTAGCCTGTAGTCTAGACAAATGTTCAGGAGTCATGACATACAGTAGATGTTCATCAAATGTCTCAGAGTAGGAGTGCCGATCTAGGTTCAGGAGTCATGATCTAGATTTTGCACAAGGGTCCATGTTCATAAAGCATCTCAGAGTAGGAGTGCTGATCTAGAATCAAGTCCTACATCAGCACTCCTTTTCTGAGACAGACTATGAATACGGGCCCAGATTTTATAGAGTCTTATGTCCCCAGTTCCCCCTTGACCTGGCCTATAGACCCGACCCATGCTACACTTCTCCTCCCATCATCTCTCAAGAGAGAAGGCCGAGGCCTTCTTTGAGATGCAGGAAATTGTCCACTTCTTAATGATTGTCAGGATTGAACAGGAAGTGACATCGCTCCCTTGGCCCCGGTGCTGCAGAAAGCAGGTCCTGTTATATATTGCTTTTGTATCACACATGGGCCTAAATAATTCCATCCCCCTTTCCCCGTACCCCTCATTCACACAGGGTTCCTCCCTGAGGGAGCGCTAACTGGTAACTCAGAACAGATGTGGAAATGTTGTACTAAATATAACTTAAAGATATCAGTGGCAGGTCATGATGAGATTGGTGCCTCTTTGGTAAAATCAGTGTCTTCCTAGATTATTGAGCCTCCAATGTACAGTACCAGTCAAATGTTTGGACACACCTACTCATTCAATGGTTTTTGTTCATTTTTTATATTTTCTACACTGTAGAATAATAGCGAAGACATCAAAACTATGCAATAACACATTTGGAATCATGTAGTAACCAAAAAAGTGTTACTGAAATCAAAATATTCTTTATATTTGAGATTCTTCAAAGTAGCCACCCTTTTCCTAGATGACAGCTTTGTACACTCTTCGCATTCTCTCAACTAGTTTCAGGAGGTAGTCACCTGGAATGCATTTCAATTAACAGGTGTGCTGTCACGCCCTGACCCTAGTTATCTTTTATTTTATTTTATTTATTTATTTTATTTTTATTTTTTTTGGTTAGGTCAGGGTGGTTTGTTTAGTTTTTGTATTGTCTAGGGGTTTTTGTATGTCTAGGTGTTTTTGCAAGTCTAGGTGTTTATATGTCTATGGTTGCCTAGATTGGTTCTCAATCAGAGGTAGCTGTTTATCGTTGTCTCTGATTGGGGACCATATTTAGGTAGCCATATTCCTTGGGTATTTTGTGGGTTCTTATTCTATGTTTAGTTGCCTGTCTGCACTAGCCATATTAGCGGCACGGTTCGTTTTGTTGTTTTTGTATAGTTTGTTAATTGTTCTTCTTTCATTAAAGAAGTATGTACACTTACCACGCTGCGCCTTGGTCTCCTCCATATGACATGTGCCTTGTTAAAAAAAACATTGTGGAATTTCTTTCCTTAATGCGTTTGAGCCAATCAGTTGTGTTGTGACAAGGTAGGGAGGGTATACAGAAGATAGCCCTATTTGGTAAAATACCAAGTCCATATTCTGGCAAGAACAGCTCAAATAAGCAAAGAGAAACGACAGCCCAACATTACTATAAGGCATGAAGGTTAGTCAATACGGAACATTTCAAGAACTTTGTGCACTCGCAAAAACCATCAAGCCCCATGATGAAACTGGCTCTCATGAGGGCCTCCACAGGAAAGGAAGACCCAGAGTTACCTCTGCTGCACCTCAGATTGCATCTTAGATTGCACCTCAGATTGCATCCCAAATAAATGCTTCACAGAGTTCGAGTGACAGACACATCTCAACATCAACTGTACAGAGGAGACTGCGTGTATCAAGCATTCATGGTCGAATTGCTGCAAAGAAGCCACTACTAAAGGACACCAATAATAAGAAGAGACTTGCTTGGGCTAAGAAACACGAGCAATGGACATTAAGATTGGATCGTACTACACTGGCTCTGACACTCGTCGGATGTGGCAGGGCTTGCAACTATTACAGACTACAAAGGGAAGCACAGCTGCAAGCTGCCCAGTGACACAAGCCTACCAGATGAGCTAAATTACTTCTATGCTTGCTTTGAGGCAATTAACACTGGAGCATGCATAAGAGCATCAGCTGTTCCGGACGACTGTGTGATCACGCTCTCCGTTGCCGATGTGAGTCGGACTTTTACACAGGTCAACATTCACAAGACCGCAGGGCCAGACGTATTACCAGGACGTGTACTTTGAGCATGCTCTGATCTACTGGCAAGTGTCTTCACTGACATTTTCAACTTGTCCCTGATTGAGTCTGTAATACCAACATGTTTCAAGCAGTCCACCATAGTCTCTGTGCCCAAGAACACTAAGGTAACCTTTCTAAATGACTACTGATACATAGCACTCACGTCCGTAGCCATGAAGTGCTTTGAAAGGCTGGTCACAGCTCACATCAACACCATTATCCAAGAAACCCTAGACCCACTCCAATTTGCATACCACCCCAAAAGATCCGCAGATGAGGCAATCTCTATTGCAGTCAACAATGCCGTTTCCCACCTGGACAAATGGAACACCTATGTGCGAATGTTATTCATTGACTACAGCTCAGCGTTCAACACCATAGTGCCATCAAAGCTCATCACTAAGTTAAGGACCCTGAGACTAAACACCTCCTCTGCAGCTGGATCCTGGACTTCCAGGTGGTAAAGGTAGGTAACAACACACACCTGGGGCCCTCAGGGGTGGGTGCTCAGTCCCCTCCTGTACTCAGTCCCCTCCTGTTCACTCATGACTACATGGCCAGACACGATTAAAACACCATCATCAAGCTTGCAGATGACACAACAGTGGTAGGCCTGATCACCAACAAACTATCATGGTCCAAACACACTAAGACAGTCGTGAAGAGGGCACGACAAAGCCTATTCCCCCTCAGGAGAGAGAAATTACTTGGCATGGGTCCTCAGATCCTCAATAGGTTATTTTGCTGCACCATTGAGAGCATCCTGACTGGTTGCATCACTGCCTGGTATGGCAACTGCTCAGCCTCCGACCGCAAGGCACTACAGAGGGTAGTGTGTATGGCCCAGTACATCACCAGGGCGAAGCTTCCTGACATCCAGGACCTCTACACCAGGCGGCGTCAGAGGAAGGCGCTAAAAATTGTCAAAGACTCCAGCCACCCTAGTCATAGACTTTTCTCTTTGCTACCGCACGGCAAGCGGTACCGGAGCGCCAAGTCTAGGTCCAAGAGGCTACTAAACAGCTTCTACCCCCAAGCCATAAGACTCCTGAACATCTAATCAAATGGCTACCCAGAGTATTTGCACCCCCCCCCCCTCTTTTACACCACTGCTACTATCTGTTGTTATCATCTATGCATAATCACTTTAATAACTCTACCTAGCACTGAGAATGCACTTGAGAAGGTGGTAAATGACTTTTTAATGGAGTCAGACCGAGGCTCTGCATCTGTACTCATACTCCTAGACCTTAGTGCTGCTTTTGATACCATCGTTCACCATATTATTTTTGAGAGATTTCAAACCCAAATTGGTCTACATGGACAAGTTCTGGCCTTTTTTAGATCTTATCTGTCGGAACTATATCAGTTTCTCTCTGTGGATGGTTTGTCCTCTAACAAATCAACTGTACATTTCGGTGTTCCTCAAGGCTTCGTTTTAGGAACACTATTGTTTTCACTATATATTTTACCTCTTGGTGATGTCATTTGGAAACATAATGTTAACTTTCACTGCTATGTGGACGACACACAGCTGTACATTTCAATGAAACATGGTGAAGCCCCAACATTTCCCTCCCTGGAAGCCTGTGTTTCAGACAAAATGAAGTGGATGGAGGCAAATGTTCTACTTTTAAACTCAGACAAAACAGAGATACTAGTTCTAGGTCCCAAGAAACAAAGAGATCTTCTGTTGAATCTGACATTTAATTTTTACGAACATATCAAAACTGATTCAAGGATACCTTTTTTCCCATTTACGTAACATTGCAAAAATCAAACTTTCTCTCCAAAAATGATGCAGAAAAATGCTTTTGTCACTTCTAGATTAGACTACTGCATGCTCTACTTTCCGGCTACCCGGATAAAGCAATAAATAAACTTCAGTTAGTGCTAAACATGGCTGCTAGAATCTTGACTAGAACCAAAAAACATGTATAATAATAATAATAATTTGATCATATTACTCCAGTGCTAGCCTCTCTACACTGGCTTCCTGTTAAGGCAAGGGCTGATTTCAAGGTTTTACTGCTATCCTACAAAGCATTACATGGGCATGCTCCTACCTACCTTTCCGATTTGGCCCTGCTGTACATACCTACACATGCGCTACTGTCACAAGATGCAGGCCTCCTTACTGTCCCTAGAATTTCTAAGCAAACAGATGGAGGCAGGAATTTCTCCTATAGAGCTCCATTTTTATGGAATGGTCTGCCTACCCATGTGAGAGACGCAGACTCGGTCTCAACCGTTAGGTCTTTATTGAAGACTCATCTCTTCAGTAGGTCCTATGATTGAGTGTAGTCTGGCCCAGGAGTGTGAAGGTGAACGGAAAGGCACCGGAGCAATGAACCGCCCTTGCAGTCTCTGCCTGGCCGGTTCCCCTCTCTCCACTGGGATTCTCTGCCTCTAACCCTATTACGGGGGCTGAGTCACTGGCTTTACTGGGGCTCTTCCATGCCATCCCTAGGAGCGGTGCATCACTTGAGTGGTTTGAGTCGCTGACATGATCTTCCTGTCTGGGTTGGAGCCCCCTCTTGGGTTGTGCCATGGGGGAGATCTTTGTGGGCTGTACTCGGCCTTGTCTCAGGATGGTAAGTTGGTGGTTGGAGATATCCCTCTATGGCTTTGGGGGCTGTGCTTTGGCAAAGTGGGTGGGGTTATATCCTGCCTGTTTGGCCCTGTCCGGGGGTATCGTCGGACTGGGTGACAGTGTCTCCCGACGCCTCCTGTCTCAGCCTCCAGTATTTAAATCAATCAGCTGATCATCAGCTGATATCTCAAAGTGCTGTACAGAAACCCAGCCTAAAACCCCAAACAGCAAGCAATGCAGGCAATGTGCTACCTGTCCCAGACCTGCTGTTTTCAACTCTCTAGAGACAGCAGGAGCGGTAGAGATACTCTGAATGATTGGCTATGAAAAGACAACTGACATTTACTCCTAAGGTGTTGACCTGTTGCACCCTCTACAACCACTGTGATTATTATTATTTGATTTATGAACATTTGAACATCTTGGCCATGTTCTGTTATAATCTCCACCCGGCACAGCCAGAAGAGGACTGGCCACCCCTCATAGCCTGGTTCCTCTCTAGGTTTCTTCTTAGGTTCTGGCCTTTCTAGGGAGTTTCTCCTAGCCAACGTGCTTCTATACCTGCATTGCTTGCTGTTTGGAGTTTTAGGCTGTGTTTCTGTACAACACGGTGGTGGGTTTGGAACAGGTTTCTATGCAGGTCTATGTTCATACAGAAGAGCTTGAATTCTCTCGCATCCCTCCTGCCCCTGGTGCCGTCCTCTCTCTCTCTATGTCTCTCGTACTCTTTCCCTTTTTCTTCCTAATTATATCATCCTCTCTTCTCAATTTGTTTTCTTCATCACACATTATTCCTCCATTTCTGGTTGACTTTCTTTCCTTTTCAAACTCATTCTCTCTGCTTGCAAATGAAGCTCTATTTATAGTATCTGTCTCCTTGGGCATGAGTTTGTTTGATGCAAAAACGCTATCTCTATTCTCGTAACTTCACCTGGCCGTTCGTGCCTCTCGGGTGGACGTGAAGTGAACCCAATTGAAATTAACCCTACTCCCCCTCCCTCCGGCAAATGTGGTTGACCGAGCGTGCCACAGCCATAGAGAACACAAACAGAACCTCACCGAAGACCCAACTTTGCTATCAACTCTATCCTTTCATTCATAATCCGGCCCTCCTCTCTCTTACACCCCGTCTCCCCCACTGATTGTCCAGGCGAGAGCTGATTGTGCCTGAAGACTTACATAGTCGGTTAGTACCTCTACCTCTACCTCACCCCCACATACCCCGTATTCTCCTCTATCCTCTCACCTCACTGCTGCCAAGCAGGTGCACACACCCTGCTCGTTATTTCACCTTCTTTTTCTACTTGATTGAACATGTTCCTGCCTCAGGGACATGGGTTCAGTTTACCCGTGAACACAGGGCCCGGCTCAAAAAGGATTAATTTACACAGCCTGGGAAAAATCAAGATGTATGTGACTTACACTTCTCCGTGTCCAACCGATGGAACAATATTGATGTTTAAAAACTGCATGAGTTTTTTTTCTCCCACTCTTTTTGGAGACAAGGAGCTCTTTTAGGGGAGGGAAGAAAATATGGTTAAGTCCTCTTGATTACAGACCTTTTTCTCCAACCCCCAGGTCAGCTGAGGGTCAAACCCCCCCAGCCCCCAATCCCTCTCTTTCTTTACAATGTTTGGTAATAGCGCCCAAGAATGTATTAATCTGACATGCAGTCTGAACGATTAATTGAGGGGATCCTTTGATCAGACCACGGTATCCATGTTTGAAAAAAATTCCACCAATCAACAGTTATCAATTAGGAGAACAATGGTGTGGGGTCAGAGTTGAGGAGTGGCGGCCGGTAACTCTTTTCACTGTGTTCACTGAATTTAGTCTGCTGACCCCACAGTTTATAATCAGAGCAGCAGAGGAAGGATTAAAAACTACATTAACTATGATTAATGGGAACAATAACAAGACCACTAAACAATGACCCAGAGGCAGCTTCTAGCTTCCATGGCATCTATTGTATAAGCATCTTCGAACACTGGCCCCAGACATGCTCTTTTCTGTTCCTCACACACAAAAACACACATAAGCGTGTGAAAACACACACACACACATGCGTGTGCACTCATATACTCACAGACCTCCCTCCCTCTGTGGGCCCCCTTTATTCAAACTACAGGCCCACAAATCAAAGCTCAAGAGAGAGGACCACTGGGCTCTGTCTGTGTGTGTGTGTGTGTGTGTGTGTGTGTGTGTGTGTGTGTGTGTGTGTGTGTGTCAGTGAGATGGGGCTTGCATGTCGTTTTGTGCATGTCTGTGTATGAGAATGTGTCTATACGTGTGCTTGCCCAGGCGTGTGTTTGTGTATGCACTGTATACAGGGTTGAAGTGGATCCCTCTGTAGCAGGCAGGATGTTCCCATGCTACAGCGTGTGAGGCAGCTGGCTGGACGCCTGCCAAACCAAACCTGTGGTCGGCTAGATGGAGAGCGGTACAGCCAGGGATCCAGTTTCTTTGTTTTGCTGAGACAGAGGGAGAGGGAGAGGGAGAGGGAGAGGGAGAGAGAGAGAGAGAGAGAGAGAGAGAGAGAGAGAGAGAGAGAGAGAGAGAGAGAGAGAGAGAGAGAGAGAGAGAGAGAGAGAGAGAGAGAGAGAGAGAGAGAGAGAGAGAGAGAGAGAGAGAGAGAGAGAGAGAGAGAGAGAGAGAGAGAGAGAGAGAGAGAGAGAGACCAAAACAAAGGCAAAGTCTTCTCATGCTTTGTTGATTTCGAAAAAGCCTTCGACTCAATTTAGCATGAGGGTCTGCTATACAAATTGATGGAAAGTGGTGTTGGGGGGAAAAACATACAACATTACAAAATCCATGTACACAAACAACAAGTGTGCGTTTAAAATGGGCAAAAAACACACACATTTCTTTCCACAGGGCCGTGGGGTGAGACAGGGATGCAGTTTAAGCCCAATCCTCAACATATACAGTAGGGCAAAAAAGTATTTAGTCAGCCACCAATTGTGCAAGTTCTCCCACTTAAAAAGATGAGAGAGGCCTGTAATTTTCATCATAGGTACACTTCAACTATGACAGACAAAATGAGAAAAAGAAATCCAGAAAATCACATTGTAGGATTTTTTATTAATTTATTTGCAAACTATGGTGAAATATAAGTATTTGGTCAATAACAAAAGTTTATCTCAATACTTTGTTATATACCCTTTGTTGGCAATGACAGAGGTCAAACGTTTTCTGTAAGTCTTCACAAGGTTTTCACACACTGTTTTTGGTATTTTGGCCCATTCCTCCATGCAGATCTCCTCTAGAGCAGTGATGTTTTGGGGCTGTTGCTGGGCAACACGGACTTTCAACTCCCTCCAAAGATTTTCTATGGGGTTGAGATCTGGAGACTGGCTAGGCCACTCCAGGACCTTGAAATGCTTCTTACGAAGCCACTCCTTCGTTGCCCGGGCGGTGTGTTTGGGATCATTGTCATGCTGAAAGACCCAGCCACGTTTCATCTTCAATGCCCTTGCTGATGGAAGGAGGTTTTCACTCAAAATCTCACGATACACGGCCCCATTCATTCTTTCCTTTACACGGATCAGTCGTCCTGGTCCCTTTGCAGAAAAACAGCCCCAAAGCATGATGTTTCCACCCCCATGCTTCACAGTAGGTAAGGTGTTTTTTGGATGCAACTTGGCGTTCTTTGTCCTCCAAACACGACGAGTTGAGTTTTTACCAAAAAGTTATATTTTGGTTTCATCTGACATTCTCCCAATCTTCTTCTGGATCATCCAAATGCTCTCTAGCAAACTTCAGACGGTCCTGGACATGTACTGGCTTAAGCAGGGGGACACATCTGGCACTGCAGGATTTGAGTCCCTGGCAGCGTAGTGTGTTACTGATGGTAGGCTTTGTTACTTTGGTCCCAGCTCTCTTGAGGTCATTCACTAGGTCCCCCCATGTGGTTCTGGGATTTTTGCTCACCGTTCTTGTGATAATTTTGACCCCACGAGGTGAGATCTTGCGTGGAGCCCCAGATCGAGGGAGATTATCAGTGGTCTTGTATGTCTTCCATTTCCTAATAATTGCTCCCACAGTTGATTTCTTCAAACCAAGCTGCTTACCTATTGCAGATTCAGTCTTCCCAGCCTGGTGCAGGTCTACAACTTTGTTTCTGGTGTCCTTTGACAGCTCTTTGGTCTTGGCCATAGTAGAGTTTGGTGTGTGACTGTTTAAGGTTGTGGACAGGTGTCTTTTATACTGTTAACAAGTTCAAACAGGTCCCATTAATAGAGGTAACGAGTGGAGGAGCCTCTTAAAGAAGAAGTTACAGGTCTGTGAGAGCCAGAAATCTTGCTTGTTTGTAGGTGACCAAATACTTATTTTCCACCATAATTTGCAAATAAATTCATAAAAAATCCTATAATGTGATTTTCTGGATTTTGTTTCTCATTTTGTCTGTCATAGTTGAAGTGTACCTATGATGCAAATTACAGACCTCTCTCATCTTTTTAAGTGGGAGAAGTTGCACAATTGGTGAATTACTAAATACTTTTTTGCCCCACTGTATTCATTATCAACGAATTGACGAGGGCACTAGAAAAGTCTACAGCACCCGGCCTCACCCTACTGGAATCTGAAGTCAAATGTCTACTGTTTGCTGATCTGGTACTTCTGTCACCAACCAAGGAGGGCCTACAGCAGCACCTAGATCTTCTGCACAGATTCTGCCAGACCTGGGTGTCACGCCCTGACCGTAGAGATCCTTTTTTCTCCATGTTTGTTAGGTCAGGGTGTGCCTCGGGTGGGAAGTCTAAGCTTTCTATTTCTTTGTTTGGGCCGGATAGGATTCTCAATCAGGGACAGCAGTCTATTGTTGTCTCTAATTGGGAATCATAATTAGGCAGTCCTTTTTCCCTCTCATTGGTGGGATCTTATTTTTGCATTGGTTGTTATTTTGCCCTGCAGAACGTCACGTTCATATTTTGTTTTGTTGTTGTCGGTGTTCATTATAAAATAAATAGAATGAACACGTACCACGCTGCGCTTTGGTCCACTTCTTCTCATGACAATCGTGACGACGAGTTGAAACTGGGCCCTGAGAATAAATCTGACAGTAAATCTCAGTCAGACCAAAAATAATGGTGTTCCAAAAAGGTCCAGTCGCCAGGACCACAAATACAAATTCAATCTAAACACAGTTGCCCAGAGCACACAAAAAACTATAAATACCTTGGCCTAAACATCAGTGCCACAGGTAACTTCCTGTTATTTGGCCCTAAACAGAGAGTACACAGTGGCAGAATACTTGACCACTGTGACTGACACAAACTTAAGGAAAGCTTTGACTATGTACAGACTCAGTGAGCATAGCCTTGCTATTGAGAAAGGCTGCTGTAGGCAGACCTGGCTCTCAAGAGAAGACAGGCTATGTGCACACTGCCCACAGAATGAGGTGGAAACTGAGCTGCACTTCCTAACCTCCTGCCCAATGTATGACCATATTAGAGACACATATTTCCCTCAGATTACACAGATCCACAAACAATTTGAAATCAAACCCAATTTTGATAACCTCCCATATCTACTGGGTGAAATTCCATCACAGCAGCAAGGTTTGTGACCTGTTGTCACAAGAAAAGGTCAACCAGTGAAGAACAAACGGCATTGTAATTGCAACCCATATTTATGCTTATTTATTTTCCCTTTTGTACTTTAACCATTTGTACATCATTACAACACTGTATATATATACACATTATATGACATTTGTAATGTCTTTATACTTTTGGAGTGTAATGCTCACTGTTCATTTTTATTGTTTATTTCACTTTTGTATGTTATCTACTTCACTTGCTTTGGCAATGTTAACATATGTTTCCCATGCCAATAAAGCCCCTTGAATTTAATTGAATTAAAATAAGTGTGTGCGTGTGCATGCTGGAGTGAGGGGGGATCCGATGAATCCAATCTTCTTTGTGGATATGAGATGATGAAAGAACAGATTTGGAAGAACGTCTACGCTGTGGGATCAAACTCCTGCCAAAGTAGATGAGAGTAGATTGTTGAGATAAGCTGCGAAGGCCCCTCTCTCGTTCCCTTCTTCATGTCTCTCAAGTCCCCATCCCCCATCAACCAGACCCAAGCCTAGTCAGTCCCCCATGGGGGAGTCAGGGATATGCATCCCATATGGAAGCCATTCCACCAGGCCTCCAAGCCTCGTCGCCGCTCTGGGAATGTTTTGACTTTTAACGAGATGAGCCACTGTGATGTCACAGGGAAGATTGTGGAACACTGGCACATACGTGCAGTGTCAGGCCAGGGGGAAAGGAGAAGGGGGGGGGGGGGTGAGGAATAAAAACGCTGAGCTGACACTTCTTTTGCACCGTATCGTAAATTAGCGCGTTCCCTGATGGAAAACATTCATGCAACACAGGGCCCCGAGAGCTAAAAAAAAAAACGCTGTTAAGAAATGGCGTGTGGTTTTTAGTATCGTTTCGATTGGACTGAACAAAACATCTCCTCTGCTGGTTTCCCCTCAGAGGAATAAGCCCAGAGAAGCAGATGATTTGAGAGTTTGAAATAGCACAAAGCTGCCTCCTATAAAACTCTCATACTTTTGTGACATTTGGCTGGCTCATAAAATGATGTACAGAGAAAATAAAATCTGAGGAAGAGAAACCAAGTCAACCTGGTCTCTGAATCTCATAAGGATAATTAGGTACAAATATAACCAACGTTTCCACTGTTTCATATCCTAGGGCTTTGGTGCTGTCCATTTCAATGTCTCCTGCATGGATTGTATCACGTGCGACAAAACACAAAAACACACACACTTTTTACATGCACACAAACACACATCATCTCCACTACAGTTATAGAGAACCCAGCTCATTGCTAAGTTCCCCTCAGCCTCTACATGTCCTCAGGAGGAGGACGGGTATAGAAATGGGGCCAGTTTTTACGAGGCTGGACGGTATCAGCCGTGGCACACACCACACAGACAGGGGCCTCTGTCAAACACACCTAAATTTAAACCATTCCCAGGGCGATCCCTAACAAAGCACCAGGAAAGGACCCTGTGCTGTCACAGAGGGGGGCTGCTCTGGGCCACAACAACAGGAAACACATGTACGAAGGGAGGTAGATACAGAGAGGGCCTGGAGCGGAGAGGAACCTGGATTACTGGCTCACTGCTCCCCGGGTCAGGCCACTACTGAGTCCAGCCGGCTCAGGCGGCCCGCTGACACTTCCTCATCCGCTCCCAGGGTCAGAGTACACGACGCCTGGACTGGCCTATCAGTGCTGAGCTCAGCTCCAGGAAGTGAAGGAGAAGAGGGCAAAGCTGGGATAGATTTGGGCAGGGTTCTATCTTCTAAAGGAGTCATAGAAATAGAACAAATAGTTCACGGTAACAGTATCTAGGCCTCCGATGAGAAAGTTTGGGATGTTGTCATAAACATGCCTGGTTGTGGCCCATGACCTAGAGCAGTGTTTCCCATCTTTATTCTGAGCAAAATAATGTATTGTTGGATAGAAAAGACTGTAAAAACACCAGCAAATCAGCTCCTAGGGATTTTCATTTTGAAAATCTGTTCCAACGCATAATAGAGAGATATACAGTATGTGATCATATGCAAATGTAAGCACGGTTTGAAGTTATTATGTTTTAGTCAAATATTATATATGTTTGGTCTTCTTGTGGCCATTGAAGTCTACAAATGATTTGTAATTATGTTCCGCTCAAGAAAAGAAAATTGGCCCTCAGCTGAATCTGGTTGAGGATCCCTGACCTAAAGTGTCATTCTAAGTCTGTCTCCCTTTCTAGTGTAGTACAATTCTTGATAAAAACTTTACACTGTATAACCAGCATACACTATATATACAAAAGTATGTGGACAACCCTTCAAATTTGTGGATTTGGCTATTTCAGCCAGACCTGCTGCTGACAGGTGTATAAAATCGAGCACACAGCCATGCAATCTCTATAGACAAACATTGGTAGTAGAATGGCCTTATGGAAGAGCTCAGTGACTTTCAATGTGGCACCGTCATAGGATGCCACCTTTCCAACAAGTCAGTTTGTCAAATTTCTGCCCTGCTACAGCTGTCCCGGGAAACTGTAAGTGCTGTTATTGTGAAGTGGAAATGTCTATGAGCAACAACAGCTCAGTCACGATGTGGTCGGCCACACGAGCTCACAGAACGGGACCGCCGAGTGCTGAAGTGCGTAAAAAACGACTTTCATCGGTTCCAACACTAACTACAGAGTTCCAAACTGCCTCTGGAAGCAACGTCAGCACAATGACTGTTCGACTGGAGCTTCATGAAATGGGCTTCCATGGCAGAGCAGCCGCACACAAGCCTAAGATCACCATGTGCAATGGCAAGCATTGGCTGGAGTGGGGTAAAGCTTGCTGCCATTGGACTCTGGAGCAGTGGAAATGCGTTTTCTGGAGTGATGAATCACGCTTCACCATCTAGCAGTCCGACGGACAAATCTGGGTTTGGCGGATGCCAGGAGAACGCTACCTGCCCGAATGCATAGTGCCAACGGTAAAGTTTGGTGGTGGATGAATAATGGTCTGGGGCTGTTTTTCATGGTTCGGGCTAGGTCCATTAGTTCCAGTGAAGGGAAATCTTAACGATACAGCATACAATGACATTCTAGACACTTCTGTGCTTTCAACTTTGTGGCAACAGTTTGGGGAAGGCCATTTCCTGTTTCAGCCTAACAATGTCCCGTGTACAAAGCAAGTCCATACAGAAATGGTTTGTCGAGACTGGTGTGGAAGTATTTGACTGGCCTGCACAGAGCCCTGACCTCAACCCCATCGAACACCTTTAGAACGAATTGGAACATCAACTGCTAGCGAAGCCTAATCGCCCAACATCAGTGCCCGATCTCACTAATGCTCTTGTGGCTGAATGGAAGTAAGTCCCCGCAACAATGTTCCAACATCTAGTGGAAAGCCTTCCCAGAAGAGTGGAGGCTGTTATAGAAGCAGAGGGAGGACCAGCTCCATATTAGTGCCCATGATTTTGGAATGAGATGTTCGATGAGCCGGTGTCCACATATTTTTGGCCATGTATTGTAGGTCCAACATAGGTAGTCAGAAGAAACACAGTGACCTGATACTCACATGTAAAACCAGGACAGATAAACTCCTGAGGGGCCCCAAGTTAATCTCCCAGACATCCTAGGGACTAGTCCCTGTTTACCAGTTTTGATTAAATAAGTCTCCACGTCACTAATCTTGGTTATCCAGAAGTAAAATTATTTCATGAAGTCTCCTTCACACAAGCAGAAATTTTCAACCAAACCCCTCCCTTCCGTTAATTTCACCCATGTTTATCATGGCCAGTTTATTTATTGTTTAATCCATACATTTTTACGATATACTGTAGAACGTTTTGACTTTGTGGCTGAGGAATGTAGTGGAAACCGTTTGTCATTCGGGGCTTGAAAATCACCACACCAGTTCAAGCACCACCTTCGCCCCATCCTGATTTGTCCAAATAATTAATGACAAAAACCCAAAACCAGGAACTCCTTGTAATCACATAATTCTACGTGACCCTTGACACATTCTCGCCGTTTCATGTCCACGAGAATCTGTCCACCAGAGATTACCATGTCACTAACACAGACATCGACTCTACTTTTAAACATCTTCTCTTTGAAATTACGACTTCTGCTTTCAAAGAGAAGTGACGTGTGGAGAGTTGGTTGTCAAGTGAGTTGAGAATGGGGTATCAAGTGAGTTGAGAATGGGGTATCAAGTGAGTTGAGAATGGGGTATCAAGTGAGTTGAGAATGGGGTATCAAGTGAGTTGAGAATTAGGTATCAAGTGAGTTGAGAATTGGGTATCAAGTGAGTTGAGAATTGGGTATCAAGTGAGTTGAGAATTGGGTATCAAGTGAGTTGAGAATTGGGTATCAAGTGAGTTGAGAATGGGGTATCAAGTGAGTTGAGAATTAGGTATCAAGTGAGTTGAGAATTGGGTATCAAGTGAGTTGAGAATTGGGTATCAAGTGAGTTGAGAATTGGGTATCAAGTGAGTTGAGAATTGGGTATCAAGTGAGTTGAGAATGGGGTATCAAGTGAATTGATAGCCGTACTGATGTATCCAAACCATCAGCCTTATGGCTCAACTCTGTATGTGCACTCTGTCATGCTCTGTGTGTGCACTCTGTCATGGTCTGTGTGTGCCTTCTGTCATGCTCTGTGTGTGCACTCTGTCATGCTCTGTGTGTGCACTCTGTCATGCTCTGTGTGTGCCCTCTGTCATGCTCTGTGTGTGCACTCTGTCATGCTCTGTATGTGCACTCTGTCATGCTCTGTATGTGCACTCTGTCATGCTCTGTGTGTGCACTCTGTCATGCTCTGTATGTGCACTCTGTCATGCTCTGTGTGTGCACTCTGTCATGCTCTGTGTGTGCACTCTCATGCTCTGTGTGTGCACTCGGTCATGCTCTGTGTGTGCACTCTGTCATGCTCTGTGTGCACTCTGTCATGCTCTGTGTGCACTCTGTCATGCTCTGTGTGTGCACTCTCATGCTCTGTGTGCACTCTGTCATGCTCTGTGTGCACTCTGTCATGCTCTGTGTGTGCCCTCTGTCATGGCCTCACACAACCAGAGAGGCAGGTTTAGTCTGTTTCCCACTGAGTTTTGGGAAGGATAATCTCCTGCCTATTCCACAGTTTTAGTGCTTAGCCAATGTCAATGTTTTGCTGAGGAGTAAGTACAGCAGAAGAAACAAGCCAAAAGGCTTTGGCGAGCAGGGGAAGTGCCCTTGCTTCCTGACCCATCATAATAACACTAACACATTCAGCAACAGGTGGTGGGTCTGTAATTGAATTATGTCTTCACTTCAGATTCCCTCTGCGGCACTGATCGTTTTGTGTCAGGCAAGTGTGTAGGCTACACACCCCTGTTAGTTGTCACAGGAAAAAACATGCCAGCATGCAAGACACACACTTTACTTTAGGGTCGATATGGGATTGTCTTATTGGGACTTGATTGAGTACAATCCCACGTTCATATGGTTCTCACCTTGTCGTGAACAGACCTTCTGTAATCATGATGAATAAGAACTCCTATCCGAAGGAATAGTCTGAATAGTCTGCATGAGGACGGACAGAGCTGAGAGGAGACCACCACAGAGTGGACTTGTGAAGGGGGTTTTGAGAAAAATACATTTTTGAACATCCAGCCTACACTCCACAGTATCCATCGCAATTAAAAAGGCTCTCATTCTTCAAAGCAATGACAGTTTAATGGCAGTCACTGATGGACCCCACGGTGTAGCCTACACTGTCCATCCAGCTGTAGAAGGAGGAAGTGGAGAGCACAAGTGTACAGGCACACATTGAGGCACACTTCCCTATACTAGAGAGCAATAAGGGTTCCTTTAGCATTCTCTGTCTCTGTCCCCCTGTTTCTGCCCCTTCGCTTAGCCATACAATCCATGCACAAGCAAAACCTTGACAACTGACAAGCTGCCTTGGAGCCAATGTGTGAGCGATGTGCAGCCTACCTAGGAATGAGTCATAGCCATTTCAATGGCTGAAGGAAATCAGAGTTTGCAATATGAAAGCAAGTCACTGGCAAGCACTGGCCCAACACACTCCAAAGAGCACCTGAGACCTGATTTATCTTTTGGGATGATGTTTGGGTATGAGCAATATTGGAAAACAATTGTAATTGAGCATTTAGAGTTATTTAATTTGAATACAATTGCCAGTAGTTAATCAACTTCAAATGTATAGCTTTTGAAAGTTCATGCTGTTGTCTTACAAGTAATGTCAACAAGTCAACACAAACATGGATGTTATTTTGATGACATAAGACGATACACTATACTATTTATATTAGCCTCCCACTCTCACCACCTCTCTTCAATGCAAAGACCATATTACACTCTTAAAAAAGAAGGTGCTATCTACTGTAGAACCAAAAAGGGTTCTCCCCATAGGAGAACCATTTGAAGAACCCATTTTGGTTCCAGGTAGATCCCTTTCCACAGGGAGTTCTACATGGAACCCAAAATATTTCTACCTGGAACCAAAATGGGTTCCTATCAGAACCCTTTTGGAACCCTTTTTTTTAAGAGTGTAGGACATGATGGCATCCGGATGAATTTCTGTCTGATCCTCAATCTCATTTCCCCTTAGCAGGGTGAAAGCCAGGTTTAGCAAACATTGGAAGTCACTAGTTTCAAAGTAGGGGACACACATCCAGTGGCTTTCAGGTGCAGGGTCAACGCATGAAGTGGAATACAATAGGTGCCGGTACTAACTTTGGGTGCTGCCGCAGTGTTGTGGTGCTAAGGCAAATGAAGATCTTCGGATCACTGTGGGAGCATCTATCAGTGTGCAGGTATTTATCTTTATTTCATTAGTTTAAATCAACAGCACTCAATGAGTTCTGAAAGATTGAGATGTAAGACGGCACTCTAAATCACAACCATTTTGGTCTCAAATGCGCCTAAATATTTTGCTGTGCGCTTAGTGAAAAGAATCACCCAGATGAAAATTGTTGTAAAGAAGAGAATTCGCTTTATGGCGCTCCGAGTGCCATAGAGAAAATAAATGAGCGCCGATTCGTGACTATCATGGTTGCACCTTTACTACAGATGAAATGTCTTGTTTCTAGTCCAACCCAACTCTAAATGTATGACCCATATTACCGGGAATAGTTGTTTTCTTTATATCGCGGCTTAGTAGACCATTCTAAAACAACACAAATGTACGTGGTGCTCCTAACTTTCTTATGTTGGTGACAACAGCGGTAGCAACGAAAAATGTCAACTTGAGCACTGGACATACAGTTGAGGTCGGAAGTTTACAGACACCTTAGACAAATACATTTGAAGTCAGTTTTTCACAATTCCTGACATTTAATCCTAGTAAAAATTCCCTGTCTTAGGTCAGTTAGGATCACCACTTTATTTTAAGAATGTGAAATGTCAGAATAATAGTAGAGAGAATTATTTATTTCAGCTTTTATTTCTTTCATCACATTCCCAGTGGGTCAGAGGTTTACATACAGTCAATTAGTATTTGGTAGCATTGCCTTTAAATTGTTTAACTTGGGTCAAACGTTTCCGGCAGCCTTCCTAAAGGTTCCCACAACAATTTGGGTGAATTTTGGCCAATTCCTCCTGACAGAGCTGGTGTAACTGAGTCAGGTTTGTAGGCCTCCTTGCTCGCACACACTTTTTCAGTTCTGCTCACAAATTGTCTAAACAATTGAGGTCAGGGCTTTGTGATGGCCACTCCAATACCTTGACTTTGTTGTCCTTAAGCCATCTTGCCACAACTTTGGATGTATGCTTGGGGTCATTGTCCATTTGGAAAACCCATTTGCGACCAAGCTTTAATTTCCTGACTGATGTCTTGAGATGTTGCTTCAATATATCCACATCATTGTCCGTCCTCATAATGCCATCTATTTTGTGAAGTGCACCAGTCCCTCCTGCAGAAAAGCACCCCCACAACATGATACAGCCACCCCCATGCTTCACGGTTGGGATGGTGTTCTTTGGCTTACAAGCCTCAATGATCGTCATTATGGCCAAATAGCTCTATTTTTGTTTCATCAGACCAGAGGACACTTCTCCATAAAGTACGATCTTTGTCCCCGTGTGCAGCTGCAAACTGTAGTCTGGCTTTTTATGGCGGTTTTGGAGCAGTGGCTTCTTCCTTGCTGAGCGGCCTTTGAGGTTACGTCGATGTTACGGATACAGGTATCCTGTGTGTATTTGTTTTCTCTTCTTCTGCCCTAGTCACAGGTGGCAGTAATCAGTCGCCAATCAGTCGCCAATCTGAAGACACACCTGCTCCTTTTCTCTTACCCAATCACATCCCCTTTCCCTTGGTTTAAAAGAATCCCAATCAGTTGCCACTAGAGATATTTCTCTTTTGTTTTTGCACCTACATGTCACATTTGTCCGTTATTATTTGAGTATGTATTGTTGTGGTGTATGACTGTTTGTTGGTGGGGAAAGGGGATACATTGCCAAGTCGCCCATGGACATAGATTACCCGTAGGAACATTTTGACTAAGTACCCTAGTTAGAACTGGGCGGACCACTGGGCGGACCACCCACTGTATTTTATTGGTTACTTAGCTTGCTGTTCATGAAGCAGGCTTAGGTTTTTTTAAAATATATTTATTAGTTCTTGCCTTGGATCCAGCTCAGCCCCCCTCCCCCCCTCTCAGTGTTCCTTTTCACTGTTATGATTTGCATGAGACATGTTACGGGTCTCGTTTCCATCCCCACTAGACTGCAGGGCCAAAGGGGTTCGTAACATTTGATATAGGACTCGTTTTACTGTGGAAATAGATATTTTGTACCTGTTTTCTACAGCATCTTCACAAGGTCCTTTGCTGTTGTTCTTGGATTGATTTGCACTTTTCTCACCAAACTACGTTCATCTCTAGGAGACAGAACGCGTCTCCTTCCTGGGCAGTATGGCGGCTGTGTGGTCCCATGGTGTTTATACTTGCATACTATTGTTTGTACAGATGAACGTGGTACCTTCAGGCGTCTGTAAATTTGCTCCCAAGGATGAACCAGACTTGTGGAGGTCTACAAAAAAAAATTGGCTTGGCTGATTTCTTTTAATTTTCCCATGATGTCAAGAAAAGAGGAACTGAGTTTGAAGGTAGGCTTTGAAATACATCCACAGGTACACCTCCAATTGACTGAAACTATGTCAATTAGCCTATCAGAAGCTTCTAAAGCCATGACATAATGTTCTGGAATTTTCCAAGCTGTTTAAAGGCACAGTCAACTTAGTGTATGTTAACTTCTGACCCACTGGAATTGTGATACAGTGAATTATAAGTGAAATCATTTGTCTGTAAACAATTGTTGGGAAAATGACTTGTGTCATGCACAAAGTAGATGTCCTAACCGACTTGCCAAAACGACAGTTTGTTAACAAGAAATTTGTGGAGTGGTTGATTTTTTTTTTTTTTAATGACTCCAACCTAAGTTATGTAAACTTCCGACTTCAATTGTAAAGGATTATGATAAATACTGCTTTGATGTCATACAAGCAAACCACACACCTGTGAGTCCAGAAGTGTACATTTCCATGTACAAAAACATACCATTTACATTGTTAAAGTTTACCTGGTGTCATTCTCTGGTTTGTTCTGAGCAGAATAAGCCTATGTTAGTCATATTGTGAAGAACAATTGTTGCCAAAGACGCACCTGAATGCACTCATGACTCCATTATTTGCGCACCAAATGACTGTTTTTCTCTATAGTGCCTTATACTGTAAGATCATATTTTTTTCAAATGTAATTTTACCTCCTTTTTCGTGATATCCAATTGCGAACCAATTCGCCAATCTTGTCTCATCGCTGCAACTCCCCAACGGGCTCGGCGAAGGTCGAGTCATGCGTCCTCCAAAACATGACCCGACTAACCGCGCTCCTTAACACCCGCTCTCTTAACCCGGAGGCCAGCTGCACCAATGTTTCAGAGGAAACTCCGTTCAATTGACGACCGAGGTCAGCCTGTAGGCACCAGGCCCACCACAAGGAGTTGCTAGACTGAGCCAAGTAAAGCCCCCCGGCTAAACCATCTTCTAACCCGGACCACGCTGGGCCAAGTGTGCGCCGTCCTATGGGACTCCCGGTCACTCCCGGGATCGAACCCCAGGCTGTAGTGACGCCGCAACACTGCGACACGGTGCCTTAGATAGAATAAGCTTTCAAATGGAGACTAGGGACATACCTAAAAGAGATGCAGTTTAATCCAGTCTCTTGCACACCTCTCTCTCTCTCCCTCTCTCTCTTCCCACCTCTCTCGATCTCTTGTGTTCTCTTTCTTAATCTCTATATCCCCCTTTTCTCTCTCTCTCCCTCTCTACTCTCCTTCTCTCTCACTCACTCACTCTTTCTCTCTCTCCCCCTCTACTTCCTATCTTCCCATCTCCTCTGTCTCCTCTCTGTTTGGAGCCTAATGGAAATGCTATTCCAAGAGTAATGAAAATAAACACTGGCCTTGGGAATCAACGTCCATCCAAGAGCAACTCGTCCATGAAGCAACATCACCGTTATATAATGGGACTCATTTGAGGAGTTCACATCACAGTTTATTTTATTTAATATCACATTTTATTTAACTTTCCTTAAATAGGATCTTATTGGGTTGCATGGCCTGGGTGGTGGGTGGTGGCTGATGGTGGAAGGATGAAGGGATGGAATAATGGTGTGGGGTGGTACGTATTGGATTGGAAATGACCTCCTTCCATTACCCTAGAGCCCTCAAGCTCAACTCTGGACCCCGAAGCCAGTTCCACTGCATTTTTTCATTGTTCCCCTCTAATCAGGGACTGATTTAGACCTGGGATACCAGGTGGGTCCATTTAATTATCAGGTAGAACAGAAAACCAGCAAGCCCAGGACCTCATAGGGTAAGAGTTGAATACCCCTACTCTAGAGTATATGAATACACAGCACATTTTGGCCCTGGAGTCACACAAAAAAACTACTGGACACAAAATAAAATGTGTCTGTTTTTTAGCTGGTCTGACTGGCCTCCATTTTTAAAAACTGTTGGACAGATTTGTGTAGGAATGAGATTTTGAAGTAGTCTGCCAAACTGTAAGACATTTGTAAATTACTTTGTAAATTGTTGTGTAAACTCTAAAACATTCATGAACTTTTAAAGAACTCTCAAAGCACTACTCTAAAATAAAAAACGGTAAAAAGGAGGAACCCAGAGACCGCTTGGAGGCATTTCCGTTACTGCATGAATTCTAAAAGATTTTTGCAGATATTTGGCCACAGAGTTACTCAGCATGTCCAAAATCAATCTAGGATTGCAGCGGACAGAAATAAAAGGCTGTGACCACGTGTAGATAAATCTATTCTGAATGTCACTGACGGGAGAGAGGATTGGGATTCAGTCCACTGATACCACAAACAGTCGAGACCATGTCCTGGGGTTCTTAAACTTCTCAACTCAAGACCCAAATGAGAAATTGACTGTCCTCCCATGACCCAAATCATCCTCAAATGACCCAAATGAAAGAGATATAGTGTGTTATTAGAAATTTATTTTTATAACGTGCGACCCACTTCTCACATGCCCAGGACCCACTTTGGGTCCCGAGAAACCCTGCGGCTAGTCCACTAGGATTTTGGATGTTTACAATGTCTACATGACCTTGTCACCTCAAAACATAATCAGCATGCACACTCCCACACAGCAAGGCCACTGAGCACATACAGTATGTCAGTTCAACATTTAGTTTTGAATTTCATTTGGTTGAGTTGTCAACTCATGTGAGTTCAACGTGAAATCAACAATTATTGAAGTGAAAAAAATACTACATTGCCTTATTTTGATTACTTTTTTTCACATCTAATCAGATTTCCACGTTGATTGAACGTCATCACATAGATAATTTGTTTGTTGAAATGATGTGCAAACAACATTGATTCAACCAGTTTTTGCCTAGCGGGACGTGTGTTGATGAGCCACAACATATCTTGGGCACGAGCTGACATTGAATCAAGACAGCTGGGAGGATGGGGAGGAGGAATGTGTGTGTGTGTGTGTGTGTGTGTGTGTGGCATGCATTCCTGTGCACTGTTTATGTTGACAACCAGCTGCAATAGGATTTTGAGTTTGCTCAATATTTGGGTATATAGCTTCACCAACATACATTCTCAAGTTGAATTGTATGTCCACTCAAATTCAAATTTTAGTTTGAGTGAACATGCAATTCAACTCAGAAATTATTCTACCTTATTTGCATATTTTCCAGTGTAAAATATAACTATTTATGACAATACATTACATATATCATAAGGTCTTTCTTTGAGGGTCTAGTTACACCGTAACACAGTGGTCTGAAACTCCTGGTTCACAGGCCACATCAAGGCTGCAAGTCACATTATGCTGGCTTGCAAAGTGATGTGTAATTCCTATTGGAATCCAGCTAGAGTGAGGATATCCAACAATTGAAACTTTCAACCACTCTCAACCTGCATTGAGAATGACTGCCGGGGTAAGGAAGATTGATTATTGAGACTACCTAAATCATATAAACTGGAACAGTCATCTCAGTAACACGTGCAAAAAGTCAAACTACTAACAGATAGTTTAGAAAAGTGTATGTTATTTATGTTTGTGTAGTATAAAATTAATCAACCAATCAATGCACATGCAAAAAGACAGGTATTGAAACAAACATTTCTGACAATCAAACTGCAATAGAGCATGCTGGGAAATATACGAATAATGGGTGTGGTTTTGAGCAAACATGAATTTGTAGTTTTACTCAACAAGCTTGTTCAAATTCACATAACGCTGATTAATCTATTGGTTCAAGTTAGCTTTTTACAGTGTGTGTTTTACAGTGTGTTAAGTCAGCCCAGCCTTGTCTCCCACACACCTACACCAAAATGTACTGTCTGTCTGACCGGACGCCTGTGTGATTATCAAGAGGATACTCCGCAGGATTCCACACGGCTCCTTGTGGCAGTCGTAATGACATCAGCGGACAAGCCATGATGCATGACAATATGAACCGCTCATAATAGCATAATCAATGGATGGCCTTGTCTGTTGACTTCCCCTCGTCTAGTTCCTTCTTAAGGAATCGTGTCGCTCTCTCATTCCCGCCTTGCTCCTTCCTCCATGTCTCCCTCTATCACCATTACTCTACCTCTCCCCTCTCTCCATAGGTGGGAAGCTCAGATAGGACTTTAGCCCATAATCCCTGGTCTCAGTGAGCTGAGATGGGAAGTGATGGGAAGTGAGAAGTATGTGAACACGAGGTCCCCCCTTAAGCCTCAGTGATTGGGGATAAGAGGGTTTGTGGGGGCGTCTCAGCATGCTGAAACACCATCCCTGCACTACATATAACCCATCTCTCTAGCTCTAGTTCCACATCTGCAGCCGCTCACATTTTTTATGTCCTGGCTTGATGAGCCACAACACATGTTGGGCCCGGGTAGACATTGAATCAACAGTGCTGGGTGGATGGGGAGGGGTGTGTGTGTGTGTGTGTGTGTGTGTGTGTGTGTGTGTGTGTGTGTGTGTGTGTGTGTGTGTGTGTGTGTGTGTGTGCGTGGGCACGTGTGTGTATGTTTATCAGGAGGGGGAGATGTTCTTGGCTGAAGCACAGTCAGGAATCAGACATCTCTTTCTGCCAAGGAGAAGTTTAACTATATTCTGCTTATTCTCTTGGCAGGAGTCCACAGAGTAAATCATCTCCAGTATTTAAGTGGTATTGCTCTTGTCCTCTGTATCTCAACAAGACTTCACAAAGCTACAAAGTCAAAGGTTATGCAGCTATGTTATATTGGGTCAACATATGGAGACAAATGAACTCAATGCGCTTATGTAGATCATATAAAGAACGTTTTGTTAAGGACCTCCAACACAGACTAAATAACCTTCTGTGATTCAGGGACGTTGCTATTGCAGAATTAGTTAAACAATCTGGCTCCAAGTGATTGGCTATAACAAGAGCCCAGAGTTTTTCCTGTTCAGATCACATGGGCAGGAAAAACGTCTGACCCTAATCACAATCAACCCGCAGCTGTAGCTTCGACCAACATACGCATGATTCAAACGAAATCACATTTGATTCATCACATGCTTGGTAAACAACAGGTGTAGACTAACAGTGAAATGCGGACTTACAGGCCCTTCCCAACGATACAGAGAGAAAGAAAATAGAGAAATAATTGAAAAAGTAATAACATGTAGTAATAAAAGTAACAATAAATACACAATGTGTAATGATAACTTGACCATATACACAGGGTACCAGTGCCGAGTTGATGTGAAGGGGTGCGAGGTAATCAAGGTAGATATGTATCTATAACTAGGAATAAAGTGACTAGGCAACAGGACATATAATGAACAGTCGCAGAAGCGAATGTCATGAGTCAAAAAAAGTGGAAAAAGGGTCAATGCAGATAGTCCGGGTAGCTATTTGTTTAACTACTGCATTTAACTAACTACTTAGCAGTCTTATGGTTTGGGGGTAGAAGCTGTTCAGGGTCCTGTTGGTTCCAGACTTACATCTGTACCGCTTGCGTGTGGTAGCAGAGAGAACAGCCCATGACTAGGGTGACTGGAGTTTTTTTTTTTTTAATTTAGGGTCTTCCTCTGTCACCGCCTGGTATAGAGGTCCTGGATGGTCATGCAGCCAGTCAAGATGCTCTCAATGGTGCAGCTAAATAACTTTTTAGGATCTGAGGGCCCATGCCAAATCTTTTCTGCCTCCTGAGGGGGAAGAGACGTTGTCGTACCCTCTTCACGGCTGTGTTGTTGTGTTTGGACCATGATAGATCCTTAGTGATGTGGACACCGAGGAACTTGAAGCTCTCGACCCACTCCACCCCGTCGATGTGAATGGGGGCGTGCTCGGCCCTCCGATTCCTGTAGTCCATGATCAGCTCCTTTGTCTTGCTGACGTTGTTGTCTTGGCACCACAATGCCAGGTCTCTGCCCTCCTCCCTATAGGCTGTCTCATGGTCGTCGGTGATCAGGCCTACCACTGTCGTGTCGTCAGAAAACTTAATGATGGTATTGGAGTCATGCGCAGATACACAGTCACGGGTGAACAGGGAGTTCATAAGCCATATTTGACCTTACAGTGCCAGACTTGGCCCGACCACCACCCTACTCCAGTCACCAGCTAGCATCCATCCATCCAGGTCCATCTGAATCCCTTGGCCTGTGAGCCTGTGAGCCAGGGGGCAGACCAGGCTGAGTCTCCAGGAGCTGGGTCTTGAGGGCATTGGAGGTGAGGTTGCTCAGTGACCAAGGGATCATTACAGAGGGATTAGTACATGGGATCATCCAGGGCTTACACAGCAGGCAGCTGTTCTGGACAGAGGGGCAGGGGGCTGGCGCTGGAGTGGGCTACCCTGGGAACCCAAAGGCTAAGCTGGAACTGCCCCCCACACACACTTTCCCCCCACCTGTGAGAAACCCCCACTCCCCTCCCTCTAGGGGCCAGTGTTGTGTCTGAGAGGACAGTGGACATGGGGTGTAGGCCATTACGGCTCCTCCAGAAGACCCATGTGTCTACATTGTCACTGTGGGGCTTTGTGGAACACTGTAAATAAGCCTGTCTTTGGGGAGGATTGGGCAACGGCTGCTGTGTCTATCTTGGCGGTGGGAAAGGAGATGGTGATGTTGGTGGTGTGGGCAAAGAGGAATGTGAGGAAGGGTCAGAGCAGGGTAGAGAGGATCAACAGGAGGGATTGGAGGGTTAACACTGTGCAGGCCACAGACAGGGCTCAAACACACCAGGGCTGGCCTTGGGAGCACAGAGGTGTCTTTCTCATTTTGGAATTGAACTAATAAATTAAATGTACGCAATGTTCAAGGACTTTCACAATCAACATTTTCAACAACAAAAAAAATATTTAAATGTTTTTGGGAACATCTTCACAGTCTAAATAAACAAAATAATTTTTACCGTTGGGATAATATTGTACCATTAATAGGAGTACTAACACCAATGATGGTAACATCAATGAGATCATTTAGGTTATTGAGGATTTTCTTTCATGGAGGCCACAGATCAAATCGAAGGTCATTAACCCTTTAAAGATAATTGAAGTGATTATTTTGTGCTCACAATGCTATTTCCCTTCATGTAAACTGAGTAACCCCAAGTGAAACTTTGGATTTAGACACACCAAATGATCAATGGAATCCACATTTTATGACAAACACTCAAAGTAGTATTTGGGCCCGGGTCTGAGGGAAACCACATGCACACACCAACACACCTATCTTGCCAATTTCTTTATTAGTGGGCAGCACATTCACTGGCTCTGAGGCTGGCTGATGCTGGCTGTGGTCGCGGCTGAGGAGAGAGTGAGGCCGCCTATAAAGACACTGATTGTTGCCCTGCATTTCCCCTCGGCTCTTTAAAACAGGCTCCTGGCCTCCCTTCCCTGGCACTGAGCACAGTGTCTACTTGGCCCAAAATGGCTCCAGCTCCGAGCCCAAACCCCCAGTTGCACCACTTACAGTAATCACAGCACATTATTGGGAATTCAATAAAAAAACAAATAACAGGCGCTAAATCTTTCACCCTAATGACAGGGTTGAGTGCTGGGGATTGGGGTGGGGGATTGGGGGTGGGAGAGCCCCTAGAATTAGTGAGAGCGGGAAGGTGGGAAAAGTACAGTCTCTGGACTCTGAGTTATGACCGCACAGTGACCACTAATGGACACTGCTCGCTCTTGATCGGAATCTTGGTTTGATTTGTGAGGTTTCAGGGTCGTTAACGGTCCAATCCTCTGGATCCCGGGACCTAGTACAACTCGTCCACTCCTCTACCCCTCCATCCTTTCATCTCACTGTCAGATGACCCCTCCTCAGCCCTGCTCTGTGGCCCCTAGCCAGAGGTATAGGAAGTGGGGTCTATGGAGAAGGTAACACCCATTAGGCCAGAACTTTCGAGGACTTCAATTCTCAAAACACATAATCGGGGATTCACGGACATGATTGTTGTCATGGACGTGTCTCCCCTGCAGTGCTGTGGCCATTGAGCACATGTGTAATCACAGACACTATGTGAGTATTTTGTGTTAGTGGAGCCTCTCTCTCACTATTTGAATCCTGTTTGGAGGGGAACCGCTAAAGCCTACCAGCTGTTTCAAATTGTTCTTCTTTGAGCCCCCCCCCCCCCCTTCCCTCCATCCTTCCCCATCACCACTGGCACTACCACTACCACTCCCTCCATCCAAACATACACACTCACACACTCAACCCTCTCCACATGCGCGCAGCCAGAACGTGTACCTGATCCCCTGGATCACAGGGAGGGTGGGGGAGAACAGAGCACATATGATTGGCCTGTCACTGTTGGTGGTGTGGTGATTGGATTGGCTGATGCCATCCACACACACTACCACTCCCGTAGAACTAACGGAATAAATTCCACAAAAATGTGGACTTTGTTCTCAATACAATACTGTGTGTGTGTGTGTGTGTGTGTGTGTGCATATGAGTGTGTGCGTGCGTGGTGTATGTGCGTTGGTGTGTGTGTCTGTGCGTGCCCGTGTGTGTGTACGTCTGTCCATCTTTGGATGTGTGTCTGGGCATGGTCAAAGAGCTCTATTCAGTGACCCTTGTGAAACTGTATATCAGTGGAGGTGAGCCCATCACACTCCTAGGTGTCACCATACCCATCCTTTCAATAACGGGGGCTGTTGAGATAGCTAGTGCAGGGTGTTCGTTCTGGTTGTCCAATGTCCACTGAACTGTTGACTGTTGAAAAACACTACTTAAGGCTGTTTTCTCTGGGATTGTTGGGCAAACACGCAGGTACACAACCGACAAATGCAGCTAGCATGAGTTGAACATGGCCCTCTGCTGTGTAGAGCAGTTCTGTGTCTCCCATTCCGACCGTGTGTGAGTGAGACTGAGAGTGACACAGTACCGTATACTGTGGCATACCACACATTCCCTGGACCTGTCACTCCTTCAACACAGCAACAGACACTCGCACAAACTACGACATCAGCGCACAGACACCAAGAAACACTTATCCTAGGCATTAAGCCTCCACATCCACATACGTAAACATACAATTCACATACATAAACATACTACTCTAATCCATGTAATGTTTCTCCCACATACATTTGCATATTCAATACTTTTACACGTTTGTACCATCGCATTACGTGCCCCAGACTAAGCCTGAACATTTCAAGGTAAAGTCTGTGATGTTCTTGGTTGGAACACAGCAGCAGCACACAAAGCATCTTTGTTCAGGTAGCTCAGTGCTCAGGGAGGAATAAAGATAAACAAACATTCTTTGGGGGAGATGAAAGAGAGCTGGAGTGATTGTAGGAGAGGGAGTGAGCGATAAGATCTGACCCTTATTATGTGGAAAAGAGCTGCTTTATGGCAGACAGGGTGTGGGACACCCAACCCTCCCCTAACCCAGCCCTTCCCTAACCCAGCCCTTCCCAAACCCAACCCTCCTCTAACCCAGCCCTTCCCTAACCCAGCCCTTCCCTAACCCAACCCTCCCATAACCCAACCCTCCCCTAACCCAACCCTCCTATAACCCAGCCCTCCCCTAACCCAGCCCTTCCATAACCCAGACCTACCCTAACCCAGGCCACCTCTAACACAGCCCTTCCCTAACCCAGTCCTCCCCTAACCCAGCCCTACCCTAACCCAGGCCACCCCTAACCCAGCTCTCCCCTAACCCAGCCCACCCCTAACCCAGCCCACCCCTAACCCAGCCCTCCCCTAACCCAGCCCTCCCATAACCCAGCCCTCCCATAAGCCAGCCCTCCCATAAGCCAGCCCCTCCGGAACCCAGCCCTCCCCTAACCCAGCCCTCCCATAATCCAGCCCTCCCATAACCCCGCCCTTCCCTAACCCAGGCCACCCCTAACCCAGCCCTTCCCTAACCCAGGCCACTCCTAACCCATCCCTCCATTAACCCAGCCGAGTCCACCCCTAACCAAACCCTGCCCTAACCCAGCCCTCCCATAACCCAGCCCTACCCTAACCCAGGTCACCCCTAACCCAGCCCTACCCTAACCCAGGCCACCCCTAACCCAGCCCTCCCCTAACCCAGCCCTTCCCTAACCCAGCCCTCCCCTAACCCAGCCCTACCTTAACCCAGACCTACCCTAAACAAACCCTTCCATAACCCAGCCCACCCTTAACCGAACCCTCCCATAGCCCAGCCCAGTCCACCCCTAACCCACCCCTCTCCTCACCCAGCCCAGCCCAGCCCAGCCCAGCCCAACCCAACCCACCCCTAACCAAAGCCTCTTCTAACCCAGCCCTCCCATAACCCAGCCCACCCCAAACCCAACCCAACCCAACCCTCCCCTAACCCAACCCCCCCCTTAACCGATCCCTCCCCTAACCTAATCCATCCCTCCCTTAACCCAGCCGAGTCCACCCCTAACCCAGCCCTCCCCTAACCCAGCCCAGCCCAGCCCAACCCAACCCACCCCTAACCAAAGCCTCTTCTAACCCAGCCCTCCCATAACCCAGCCCACCCCAAACCCAACCCAACCCAACCCAACCCTCCCCTAACCCAACCCTCCCCTAACCCAACCCTCCCCTAACCCAGCCCTTCCCTAACCCAGCCCTTCCCAAACCCAACCCTCCTCTAACCCAGCCCTCCCCTAACCCAGCCCAGCCCAGCCCAACCCAACCCACCCCTAACCAAAGCCTCTTCTAACCCAGCCCTCCCATAACCCAGCCCACCCCAAACCCAACCCAACCCAACCCAACCCTACCCTAACCCAGGCCACCCCTAACCCATCCCTCCCCTAACCCAACCCTCCCCTAACCCAGCCCTTCCATAACCCAGCCCTTCCATAACTCAGCCCTTCCATAACTCAGCCCTTCCATAACCCAGCCCTTCCATAACCCAGCCCTTCCATAACTCAGCCCTTCCATAACCCAGCCCTTCCATAACTCAGCCCTTCCATAACCCAGCCCTTCCATAACCCAGCCCTTCCATAACCCAGCCCTTCCATAACCCAGCCCTCCCATAACCCAGCCCTTCCATAACCCAGCCCTTCCATAACTCAGCCCTTCCATAACCCAGCCCTTCCATAACCCAGCCCTTCCCTAACCCAGCCCTTCCATAACCCAGCCCTAACATAACCCAGGCCACCCCTAACCCAGCCCTACCCTAACCCAGGCCACCCCTAACCCATCCCTCCCCTAACCCAACCCTCCCCTAACCCAGCCCTTCCATAACCCACCCCTCCCCTAACCCAGCCCTCCCCTAACCCAGCCCTTCCATAATCCAGTCCTCCCCTAACCCAGCCCTCCCCTAACCCAGTCCTTCCCTAACCCAGCCCTCCCATAACCCAGCGCAACCCTCCTCTAACCAAAACCTCCCCTAACCCAGCCCTCTGGCGCTATACATCCGGACCCTATAAAGGACTACCATGATTCAATATTTACGGTAAAATGCTTTGGGGCTTACTGTCAAAAGAACTATCAACAGAGACAGTGACAAGAGGTGATAAAATTGACTCATCAATTAATGTTTGCCTTGAGTTAACTGTACTAGGAAGAAAAGGTTATATGAGAGTTTCTTTGTGGCGAGGATGGGTTGCATGGTGTGTGTACTGTGTAGAGGTGTTGTAGTACAAAGGGTCAACAGGGTAAATTCTACCACAACCTTAGCTTACATCATAGACCATAAAACCAAGAAGGCTCTCATGCTTGTTGTGGAGATGAGCAAATAGGGGTAATGTGCTCTCTTTCGCTCTCTCCTATTCCTTTCTCTTTCTTTTTCTAGTTCTCCCTCTCTGGGGCTTGAGGGGGATTTAGCAGGATCAGTCTGTCCTGCTGCAGCCAATCAGAACGATCCCATAGTCCTTTGTGCTCTTCAGAAGTGCCTTTTTTTTTGTTATGCGTACTCAGTGGACCACACAATTCCAACACATGCAAGGAATATCACATGCATGAGCATGCACAGGAGGATTCAAACACTTAGGAACTATGCATTATCCAGCTGTACATCGTCTATATAGTAATAGGACTCCATGTGCTCTTGTTGAACATGCGGAGTACATGCTGTGCCTCCCTTTCTCATCTTCAATCCCTTGTTATTTCCCTATCCCTGGCTGGCTCCCCCTCTCATTCTATGCTCTGTTGCCTCTCACTCTGCCTGATGGGGATTGCTGTCTGTTTCTAGGGCTCAGCGATAGTTTCATATTGTGGCGGGGGTGGTGTGATATGTTACAGATGTGTGAGGGGAGGAGGAGTGTGTGTGTGTGGGTGTGTGTGTGTGTGTGTGTGTGTGTGCACATTTGCATGCTTATATGGTTGTGTGTGACTGTAAGCTCAGACATACTGCATATGTGTGAGAGTCATGATGCTTTACAGTGGTGTGTTACTCTGTTTACAACCAGGTCGATAGATAGAGAAGTCTCCTGAAGCGAAGCCGCAACTCTCAGCTCTCCACCTCACACACACACACACGCGCACGCACGCACAACGCTCTCTCTCCCTCGTCTGAAAGAGGCTACGTGCAGAGCAGGAGCAGTGAGTGTGTATTTCCTGCCAAACACTTCCCTCCACATTCCCGCACACACACTACACTCCTCTTTGCCTTCCCACACACTCTCCCTCACCCATGCCGAGAGCTTAAGCCACACTGAACCAAACTCGCAGGGGTATCCACGCTGTGTCTGCAACACAGGACCCAACCTGCTTACCCATCCACTTATTAACCAATCAAAATCCTCTGGAAATCCCAGATAATCCTTGATAAATCCTCTAGAAGCCCTTTATAAACACTCTAGGAGTTTACTTCATGCTCTGCCCATCAAGCTCTGATTTTCCAACTGCCTGAGAAAAAGGAGGAAAGTATATCAAAACACAGGCTATGCCCAAGCAGTCACAGGCACAGTCCTGCTTCATCTGAGTCACTGTGTTAATGGGAGTGGGTGAGGACGCACTGGTAGAATGGATACACTGGATGTGCTTTATGCTATAATATAGGTAAGGCCAGGAGTGTTTACTGACTATGTGCAGTGTGAGTGTGAGTGTGGATACACTGATATCAAAAAATGCATATCACGTTTTATTTGTCACATGCGCCTGAATACAACAGGTGAAGACATTACAGTGAAATGCTTACTTACAAGCCCTTAACCAACAATGCAGTTTTAAGAAAATGACCTAAAAGAAATAAGAAATAAAAGTAACAAATAATTAAAGAGCAGCAGAAAAATAACAATAGGGAGGCTATATACAGGGGGTACCGGTAGGTACACAGTAAATGTGCGGGGGCAACGGTTAGTCGAGGTAATTGAGGTAATATGTACATGTAGGTAGAGTTATGTTATGAGACACTGGATAAACTGAATGTACTTTGTGTCATGAGTAGGGGCCAGGAGTTATGCCTGACCATGTGACCTAATTGGAGGAAACTCCAGGCCCCAAAGTAATTATAGGCTTTGCGAAGGGCCAAGAGTTTCTCCTAGTCAAGAAAAAGGGTCCAAGATGAGAATTCCTTGGTAAGCCTACTGTAACCTCCCTTCTCTCTATCTCTCTCTGGTTACATTTGTCCCTGACTGTGCTCCAGACTGGCCTGACTGCAGGACTAGGTGTCTGTCAGTACCTGGAGTGCCACTCACTCCCCCACCTCCACCTTCTCCCCTCTGGTGAAACACAGAGAAACCTGCACTGATTACACAGGACAGGGCCTGTTCGGAACACACACACATTCGCTTTTTACAAACACACACGCGCACGCACACACACTTGTCAAACTACACCCTATCCCTCTCGCTCAACTCTCACTCAACTCCAAACACAGACATACACTTCGAGGAAACTCATAGTTGTAGGCACATGAACAGCTACATACTCTGTAAATGATATTCCATTTCAAACAGTCTCCATTCATAAATTATATTTGGGGCCCAGGTTGACTATTATAGACTATTATCATTTGCATTAATGTCTCTATTCAAAGAGCCCAGGGAGAACTTCTGACCAATGTTGTCACTCTAACAGAGAGGGAGGTTGAGAAACAGACTAGGGGAAAATGTATTGTTTGAGAGAAGGAGAGATAATGACAATAAAAGAGGGAGAGAGAGAGAGAGGAACAGATAGAGAGAGGGTGGAAAACAGAGGGGGGAGAGGGAGCGAGAAACAGAGGGAGAGAGAGAGAGAGAGAGAGAGAGAGAGAGAGAGAGAGAGAGAGACACTATGCTGCTGACCCAGTTCCTGGCTCTGTATTCTCTATTTCTAGTGGGCGTTTCGAGTGCCATGGGACTCAGGATGTCACGAATCTCACAAAATCCCACATAGGCTTCACTTCTTCTAGTTTCTCTCCAGCACTATGGATGGATAGTGTGAATCAAAAGCACTGGAAGTCATCCTGTGTGTGTGTGTGTGTGTGTGTGTGTGTGTGTGTGTGTGTGTGTGTGTGTGTGTGTGTGTGTGTGTGTGTGTGTGTGTGTGTGTGTGTGTGTGTGTGTGTGTGTGTGTGTGTGTGTGTGTGTGTGTGTGTGTGTGTGTGTGTGTGTGTGTGTGTGTGTGTGTGTTTGTATCTGCATGGCTTACAGTTGATCCAGAGGAAGGGAGCGACTGAAAGATGGAGAGGGGGAGATAGAGAGAGAGAGAGAGAGAGAGGGGGAGAAGGAAGGAAAGGAGAGAGGTGCTTCAGGCTCTGGATCGTGTGTGTCTCTGGCTCCCCCCTTGGGAATGCTGGGGTTTTACTCAGGCATGTCTCTCTGTTTGTCATCGGTCTTATCTGCCAGTCATTCCACAAATGGAGACCAGATGCCCTGGAGCAATCCCACACAAAGTTAATTTGTGCAGTACGCACAGAAAGAAGACCTAATTACATAACACCAGCTTCTCTCAACGGAACAGCTGGGCTCGTGCCAGGGTTTCCTAAATCAAAAGAACAGGACACATGAACAATCCAGATACACACAGATACACACTCCTGCACGCACACACACACAGATGCAATGATGTAGTGACGGGGAAATGGAACACAATTAGTTTGAGACCTTGGAGTGAACAACGCCTAATCAGCTGAGAACATGGAGTCATGGTCCAAGAATAGACAGAGAGAGAGAGAGAAAAAGTGCACTGTCACTGAGACCACAGCACAATGCCTGTCCTAGATGTAGTCATGCAGAGAGAGAGAGAGAGAGAGAGAGAGAGAGAGAGAGAGAGAGGTTGGTGGCTTGATCTGATTGGATGCCCCCACGGACTGACTGGTGCTGATTGGTTGATTGGTTCTACTGAAGGAGACCCAGCCAAGCCAACCATTTCCATGTGGCAACATGCATTATTATGAGAACATTTTGTCCTCTGATGTCATCATGCTTTTCACGGCTGGGCCGTAAGCCACGTCAGCGGTTAGCTTTGGGTGCTGCTCCCTCCAAACCGCCCCATAAACACTGAGAGGAATCGTTGGGAAGTCCAGCTTTGACGTCACCCCATTGAAGTTAGCATTTTAAACAGTTACGGTTAGGATTAGGTAAGGGTTATGGTTAAGGTTAGGCTTATGTTAAGGATACAGGACATGGTTAGGAATAGGGTTTACTTCTCACAAATAAAGTTTTGATACATTTGATCAAATAGCTAAATGTAGTCCAGAAAACATTCATCAGAGACTAAAACCAAAAGTTGGGTATTTGCTTCTGCTAACGGAAGCCTTATATTCGGAAACCAGTGGAAGCGTAGTGGAGACATTGTCGTAGTGGAGACATTGTCGTAGTGGAGACATTGAGTCTGAGCTGGAGTACCTACGAAGGTTTCTGCTGCTTTGAATCTCTGATCTCTCTCTGGGCTCAGCTAGTGTCGACTGATCCTCTCCCGCTGGCTAGAGCAGACTGACTTTGGCACCATTGGCAAAGTGTGTCTCCCCATGCAGAGTCACTAGTCTCAATCTAGTCTCAACCTGATAGTCTGCATCCCCTGGCCTCACTTAGAATAGACCACCTGTCTGTCTGCAGTGGATGCCAAGGGAAGCGGGAGCACTTTACTTGACACCCAGCGTCATAACAGGTTATGGCACGGTCATAACCATGTCATAATATGTCATAACAGGTGACAAAACGTGTCATAATATGCTCATAGCACTGTCATGACACATATATTTACACCTGTTGTGACATACTGTATATTGCGTTTTTATGGATGTTTATTTTATGGCTGGTTTTATACCTACATAAGAGTGTCAAACCCCATTATTTGGAATCATGAGAGAATGCCAAGATTGTGCAAAGCTGCCATCAAGGAAAAGGGTGACTACTTTGAAGAATCTCAAATATAAAATATATTTAGATTTGTTTAACACTTTTTTTGGTTACTACATGATTCCATATTTGTTGTTTCATCATTTTGATGTCTTCACTATTATTCACCAATGTAGAAAATTGTCAAAATAAAGAAAACCTTGGAATGATAGGTGTGTCCAAACGTTTGAATGGTACTGCATATAGAGACGGTTTAGTTTAGTTAGGCTTCATTTTAGGCTTAGTTAGGCTTCATTTTAGGCTTAGTTAGGCTTCATTTTAGGCTTAGTTAGGCTTCATTTTAGGCTTAGTTAGGCTTCATTTTTTGTTGTTGAAATAAACGTGTTTCCTGAACTTTCTTATATCTCTCAGATATAGGACAGACACTTCAGAACAAACGTCCTTGTGATTTCTTTGGGAACTATCTGTTGTTCCATGTAGTGAATCTGTTATTCATTGCGTTCGTATGGGCTAATAGCAGTAATGTCAAAATCATTTTTCTGCAAAATACATTTGGAATATATTTTTTTATTCTTCAAGGGGTCTTAAAATGCTAAATCAAATAACGAAATTATCCTTGGTATGGCCTTCTTAAAACAATTCCATATAGCTTAGTAGAACACCTCCCCCTGCTTTACAGGGTTTAGACTCTTATGAGTTTTAAAGTGGAAAACGGTGCTGCAATAGTGGAGGTTGCTGCTGTTTTCTTTGCGACATGCGGTGACTCTCTGGGGTTCTAAATCAAAAGTTGTTTAGTAGACCGAAAGTCTCGGAAACATTAACTTGCTATACCATGTTGTAGGTCATGTAACTAGTGCACAAAAGGTGGGCCTTAACACGGAAGTATGTTTGTGTGTGTGTGTGTGTGTGTGTGTGTGTGCGCGCCTGCCTCTCTGCTTGAAGTCAGTGAACTCCATGGGGAGCCCTGATAAAGTGAGTGCTGTCATAAACTCTCTTTCTCAGCAAACTCTGTGTCCTTTTGCCAGCCCTGCAATGTGATTGACTACCCAGCAGGCCTGCCTGTCTGCCTGTAGTTTTCTGGGTGAGTGGGTACGTCTAAGGGGAAGACAGCGGGTAACTCATGCCCCCGGCCATAGGGCAGTAAATTAGGCAGGGGGGTCTGAGGGGGGCTAGAAGGTCAAAGGGATGCCTCCAGGCCTGCGTTGCATCCTGAGGATCTCACCCTCCTCGCCCATCAATCAGCAGTGCGACATGGTGGAATTCTCACATCATAACTCAGGGGTTAAACACTCCTGCTCCTCCTCCGCACAAATGAGGTGATCCTAGGTGCAGCAAGACAATCTGTTTGCACATGTTGACCTTTAGATAGTCAACTGTGATTGGTCGGTTCTTTGGGTGAAACCCAAAATCGCTAGGTATTTTCTGTTTCGGCAGCAACTTCTAAGTCTCTGGAGAGGGTTGACTGCACGTGAGTGATAGTGTGTGTGTGTGTGTGGGGGGGGGGGGGGGGGGGGGGGGGGCTCCCTTGGTTGAGATGAGTAGATACTGTATAAAAAGAACAATACAAATACTGACATAAACTCAGCAAAAAAGAAACGTCCTCTCATTGTCAACTGCGTTTATTTTCAGCGAACTTAACATGTAAATATTTGTATTAACATAAGATTCAACAACTGAGACATACACTGAACAAGTTCCACAGACATGTGACTAACAGAAATGGAACAATGTGAACCCTGAACAAAGGGGGTTCAAAATCCAAAGTAACAGTCAGTATCTGGTGTGGCCACTAGCTGCATTAAGTACTGCAGTGCATCTCCTACTCATGACCTGCACCAGATTTGCTGTGAGATGTTACCCCACACTTACACCAAGGCACCTGCAAGTTCCCGGACATTTCTGGGGGAATTGGCCCTTGCCCTCACCCTCTGATCCAACAGGTCCCAGACGTGCTCAATGGGATTGAGATCCGGGCTCTTCACTTGCCATGGCAGAACACTGACATTCCTGTCTTGCAGGAAATTACACACAGAATGAGCAGTATTGCTGGTGGCATTGTTATGCTGGTGGGTCATGTCAGGATGAGCCTGCAGGAAGGGTACCACATGAGGGAGGAGGATGTCTTCCCTGTAACGCACTGCGTTGAGATTGCCTGCAATGACAACAAGCTCAGTCCGATGACTGAGACACACCACCCCAGACCATGACAGACCCTCCACCTCCAAATCGATTCCGCTCCAGGGTACAGGCCTCGGTGTAACGCTCATTCCTTCGACGATAAACGCGAATCCGACCATCACCCCTGGTGAGACAAAACCGCGACTCGTCAGTAAAGAGCACTTTTTGCCAGTCCTGTTTGGTCCAGCGACGGTGGGTTTGTGCCCATAGGTGACATTGTTGCCAGTGATGTCTGGTGAGGACCTGCCTTACAACAGGCCTACAAGCCCTCAGTCCAGCCTCTCTCAGCCTATTGCGGACAGTCTGAGCCCTGATGGAGGGAATGTGCGTTCCTGGTGTAACTCGGGCAGTTGTTGTTGCCATCCTGTATCTGTTCCGCAGGTGTGATGTTCGGATGTACCGATCCTGTGCAGGTGATGTTACACGTGGTCTGCCACTGCGAGGATGGTCAGCTGTCCATCCTGTCTCCCTGTAGCGCTGTCTTAGGCGTCTCACAGTACGGACATTGCAATTTATTGCCCTGGCCACATCTGCAGTTCTCATGGCTCCTTGCAGCATGCCTAAGGCACGTTCACGCAGATGAGCAGGGACCCTGGGCATCTTTCTTTTGGTGTTTTTCAGAGTCAGTAGAAAGGCCTCTTTAGTGTCCTAAGTTTTCATAACTGTGAAGTTAATTGCCTACCATCTGTAAGCTTTTAGTGTCTTAACGACCGTTCCACAGGTGCATGTTCATTAAAAGCATGGGAAACAGTGTTTAAACACTTTACAATGAAGGTCTGTGACAGGATTTTTACAAATTATCTTTGAAAGACAGGGTCCTGAATGAGTGACGATTCTTTTTTTGCTGAGTTTATAGTGTATGCAAAAAAAAAAATTGAATGTGTTTCCCAACTCATAAAACACTTTTGAAAAAGGCTTATCGCCCTTATCCTCGCAAGGTGAG
Organism: Oncorhynchus mykiss; assembly: GCF_013265735.2. Lineage (NCBI taxonomy): Eukaryota > Metazoa > Chordata > Actinopteri > Salmoniformes > Salmonidae > Oncorhynchus > Oncorhynchus mykiss. Next base: position 65,754,541 of record NC_048565.1, read on the forward strand.
GTATTGAAAACAGGGGTGTCAATATTTTTTGCAAAAAAAATACTACTCGTTAAACAATATCTCTTTCTGTGAGCAATTGTATTAGTATAAAAATGTATAATCCCCCCCCCCCCCCCCCAAAAAAAATGCAAACGATATGGCTCAGTATTAGTATTATTTATTTTATAAAGTATTATTTTCTCATCTTTATCAAGGGTGCCAATGATTTGGACCTGTGTGTTTGTGTGTGTGTGTGTGTGTGTGTGTGTGTGTCTTTCACAGTTTAACAGACACAGAGAAGCATGGTAAGACCTGTACTTCTGATCATATTATAATTGTTTTGCTGTCCATGTCCAAATCATTTAAAAGCAGCTTCATTGAGCTACCCTTTAAATAACATATTGCTCAATCAACAACACCACAAAGTGGAAAATCAGATCCATTAGTATTTTAACTTAGTCATCCCTTTAAGCCCATCCTAGATGAAAGGAGAGGGTGATGCTTTGTACATTTTGAACCTGCAAGCTCTTAGACCAGCAGGTTATTTACAACCTTTCAATTAGCCAACCATTTTACACCTGGAGCTGTAGTCTAAGGGGACTTTGGTGAGCAGGTTAATGACTTAATGAGAGCATTGAGAGCATTAAGGTTGGGGCCGTATCATGGAAAACTCCATCGGGCCCTTCCTGCATGCCCTACAGACCTACAGCCGCCTACCAAGCTGCTTAAGAGCAGCTATGATCTATTCACCTTAGGGGCTCAGGACAAGGTATCAATTATCGCTACACACACACATACGCACACACATGCACAGAGTGACACACACACACGTGTACACGTACACAGACACACACACGCGCACACACAGACAGACACACACACACACTGCAAACACACATGCGAACGCACACACACAATGACACAGAAACAGACACACACACAAACATGTGCACACACACACATGCGCATGCACGCACGCACACACACAGACACACACCCACACATAAACAGATACAGCCCTGCCCTGAGAGGGTATGACATCTGATCTCAATGTGTCCTACTCCAATGTTGAACTAATCAGCTTTCAGCATGTGTCCCTCTCTCGTGGGCGTGACCTGTTGTGTTTTAGATCCAAAATGGATAACAGGTTGTTTTGCTTTTTCCTTCACTAAATTCATTTAGCTAACATACATGTGGTCTCTGTGTTTTATCGCAACCATCCATAAGGTCATAATGTTCAACCATGACATGCAGGCTGTTTTTCTCCCAGTTGAGTTACAGATCACAGTAAAAATACAAGAAACCTGATCTCACCGTTAGGTATTATTTCCAGCATCTACTGGACCCAACATGGCTGTACGACCAATTTCTGGAAAATACTTAAATGTGAAAATGGTTGGCTTAGCAGACTCCTGCTCCCCATAAAGATTGGGCTTGAGTGAAAATCACACAGTACTAAACATTCATATGAACAGGATTAATGTGTTCATACTTTCAGTATTTAATGTCTGACTGATGTGCAAAAGCATCTGATTTCACCATCACTATCACTATTCAAAAACATATATAGATATATTTTAATAGGACTAAAGCGTGAAAAAAGATCATCTACAGAGAGATAGATAGTCAAAGTCTATTTGTGTTCATGTATTTCTAAAGTGTTGTGAGGACAGACGCTGGGATACAAGAAGCTAGTACAGGGAGTGAATATTGAATAAATAACAGACTTGAAACAAAACACAGACAAGGGAAACATACTGACTAGAGGATGAAACTGAGGAAGAGACAGATATAGGGGAGGCAATCAATGAACTAATGGAGTCCAGGTGAGTTCAATGAAGCACTGATGCGCGTAACGATGGTGACAGGTGCGCATAATTATGGGCAGCGGAGGGGGAGCGGGAGCAGGTGTGACAGTACCCCAAACCCCCCCCCCCCACCCCACCCCACCCCACCCCCTCTAGGGGCACCACCCGGCGGCGTCCCACCTGGGCGAGCCTGAAAAGCCGGCTGAGGTGTGGAATCTCAACGAGCCGGCTGAGGCTTGGGAGACTGACGAGCCGGCTTAGGCAGAGCGTGGGATGGGAGCCTGCCGAGCCAACCGAGGCAAGAAAACCTCTCAAGCCAGCTAAGGCGTGGAAGCCTGACGAGCCAGCTGAGGCATCCCAGGCGTGACAAGTGTCTCTGTTTTAGCAGTGGTAGGAGGCCGTGGTCCAGGGAGAACGCGAACATTGGCATCAGTTTGGAAGGTATTGCCACCAGGTGCAGGAGGGCACTAGCAGGCATGTAGCAGGATTAGACTGGGCACAGTGACTGTAACACTCCGGGGTTAGAGGAGCCTCTCATCTACTGCTACATGAGTGCTGAGAGACTGGTAGGTGGAAGAGTGGGGTCTGGATTCCTCAGATGAACACACACACGTACGCACACACACACCTACAGTAGGAACCCACCGAAGAGGGTGCAAATGGGGGGCACATAAAGCCCGAACCCTCAAGGAATAAAAGTTGATGACCTGTAGTCAGAGGTACATGATTCAGACTGAGCCACCATGGAGGCAGCTGCTGCTGCAGCCTGGTGCTCCAGAGGTACGCTGTGTACTTCTGGTAGCGCCTTACACATGATCTAAAGAGCCAGGCATTTCCCTCGCAGACATTTCTGCGGGCGACTGTAGCTCTTTAGTGGTTACACTCCAGACGCAAAAGCAAATCTCAGGCCCTCATTAGTTGGCACAGATGATTCAGCCCCTTTCATAAGGCTGCACACAGGCACACACACCGACACAGACACACTCTCCCTTCGCCCCTCTCAGCCCTTATACACCTCATACATCTCACATGCAAGCCCCCAGCATCTCAGCATATTACAGTGGGATAAGATTACTGGCCCATTTGACAATGGTCAACATCGCTGTCAGCTGGATTGTGAGAGACAAGGCAAACAATGTTCTCAGAATATACAACATTGATGTTCCAGGCGCGTTTTATGGGACGTTGCAAGAACATTCATTCATGTGTCCAGTTTTCTGAGGGTTCGGAGAACATTCCATCAACATCCCACCAAACATCTAAAACAGGTTAACATTCACAAGGCTGCAGGGCCGATTATCAGGACCAGCTGGCAAGTGTCTTCACTGACATTTTCAACCTCTCTCTGACCCAGTCTGTAACACCTACGTGTTTCAAGCAGACCACCATAGTACCTGTGCCCAAGAACACCAAGGTAACCTGTTTGAATGACTTTCGCCACGTAGCGCTCACATCTGTTTCCATGAAACGCTTCGAAAGGCTGATCATGGCTCACATCAACACCATCATCCCAGACACACTGTACCCACTCCAATGGTGTTCAACACCATAGCGCCGTCCAAGCTCATCACTAAGCTAAGGACTCTGGGATTGAACACCTCCCTTTGCAACTGGATCCTGGACTTCCTGATGGGCTGCCCCCCAGGTGGTGATGGCAGGCAACAACACATCTGCCACGCTGACCCTCAACACGGGCTCCCCTCAAGGGTGCGTGGCCAGTCCCTGTACTCCCTGTTCACCCACAACTGCATGGCCGCGCACGACTCCAACACCATCATTTAAGTTTGTCGACGACATGAAGGTGGTAGGCCTGATCATCGATGACGATGATGAGACGGCCTATAGGGAAGAGGTCAGCGACCTGGCAGTGTGGTGCCAGAACAACAACTTCTCCCTCAACGTCAGCAAGACAAAGGAGCTGATCGTGGACTACAAGAAACAGAGGGCTGAACACACCCCTATTCACATTGACGGGCCTTTAGTGGCTCGGGTCGAGAGCTCCAAGTTCCTCGGATCACTAAGGATCATAGTCCACAGACACCAACACAGTGGGTTAAATAGTTAACCAAATAGCTACCCAAACTATCTGCATGAACCCTTTTTGCACTAACCTTTTTGACTCATCACATGCGCTGCTGCTACTGTTTACTATCTGTCATTTTATCCTAGTAACATATCTACGTCAATGCATTATTACTATACAGAAAGTCCTTCAATTGTTTAAATAAGTCAATCAAAATCACTTATGAGAAAATAGTCAAGTTTTCCTCCAACCCCTTTCCATGTGTGGTACGGACGTGGGTGAGGCCAGGTCTACATAAGGGTGCTAATTTTTAAAAAAAATCACAAAAGCTCTGACGAAGGCCGTGAGGCTGATATGTAAGCTTATTAAATATCAGTGATACTACCAAGAGCAGTGTGCGGTTTCCTTTTTCCTTCAACTTGTTCAACTGTTGCCATGCACCCGCAAAGAGATTGCGCAGATGTGCGAGTGCCTTTTGAATTACGTATCGTAGACTCGTCAACAGAGATGTTAGCTTGTTCCAGATATTTCTGTAAGTCTTTAGATGACATTCTAGGATTCTTCTTAACCTCATTGAGCATTCTGCGCTGTGCCCTTGCAGTCCTTTTTGCAGGATGGCCACTCCTAGGGAGAGTAGCAACAGTGCTGAACTTTCTCCATTTATCGACAATTTGTCTTATGGTGGACTAATGAACATCAAGGCTTTTAGAGATACTTTTGTGACCCTTTCCAGCTTTATGCAAGTCAACAATTCTTCATCTTGGGTCTTCAGAGTTTTATTTTGTTCGAGGCATGGTTCACATCAGGCAATGCTTCTTTTGAATACAAACTCACATTTTGTGAGTGTTTTTTATAAGGCAGGGCATCTCTAACCAACATCTCCAATCTCGTCTCAATGATTGTACTCCAGGTTAGCTGACTCCTGCCTCCAATTAGCTTTTGGAGAGGTCATTAGCCCAGCGGTTCACATACTTTTCCCGACCTACTGTCACGGATCCCACCGGAACTTTCATTTCGCACACCTGTCCCCTATTCCCACTGATTAGTACTTGTATAAGTGTGCCCTTTGGTTTCCATTGGGCAGTCCGTCATTGTTACAATGTCTGTTGGTGCGTGTGAGTACCTGTGCTGTGTGTTTTGGCTTTCGTGCCATTGCGGTTTGCGCAGATGATTACGGGTCTCATCCCGTGTGTTAATCATTCTGCACTTGTTATTTATTCGAGATACTCCTCGCTCTTTTGTTTGGGTTTCTACCCTGTGTTTTGTATGATGTTTGGTATTCGTCCCCGTGCCTTTACATGGGACGCCGTAATTTGTGTGTCATAGAAAACCCTATTATACATTCTTGCTCCTGTCTCCCGAATCATTCTTACCCCACCCACACTGTGAATGTTTAAATGATGTATTCAATATCGACAAAAATACAATCATTTGTGTTATTAGTTTAAGCAGACTGTGTTTGTCCGTTGCTGTGACTTAGATGAAGATCAGATCCAATTTTATGACCAATTCATGCAGACATCCAGATAATTCCAAAGGGTTCACATACTTTTTCTTGCCACTGTAAATTGAGTGAATGGGATTTACCTACAGAACAATATGAAATGCTCTGTGACAAGGTTGATGCCTGACATAGACAGTGGCGCAGCAGGAAGATCTGAATGCCGCGATCCAAGAAGTTGTACATTCAACTCCCAGGTGAGGACATGTGGAATAATAATGACTGCATAAATTAACATGCACAATGTAATCATGTGTGTGTCAAATATGCAAGTTGAAAACACAATGTTAAAAGCTGTGTGTGGGTATCTCTAAAATGTTCAACAGACAAAAAGGGCTGTGCATGGATCAGTGGTTCACCAATCAGTGATTGGCTCTGCAAGATGTAATAGGTGATTTTTTTTGTTGACAATGTTTTTCCAACCTTCCCATGAAATGTGTCTGGAACATGAATATCTTAAGTTCTGAGAACATGGTAACCACATTCTGGGTAAGTTCTATTTGACATTAAGGGAATGGTCTCTTGGAAATATTCCTTGGACATCACGGGAACATGCCTATGAAAATGTAAATTACCCAATTCGCTTATTTTATTTAACTAGGCAAATCAGTTAAGAACAAACTCTTATTTTACAATGACAGCCTACCCCGGCCAAACGCTCCCCTAAACACGGACGACGCTTGGCCATTTGTGTGCCACTCTATGGGACTCCCGATCATGGCCAGTTGTGATACAGCCCGGGATGGAACCAGGGTCTGTAGTGACCCCTCTAGCACTGAGATGTAGTGCCTTAGACTGCTGCGCCACTCTGGAGTGAACATTCTCTAAAATGTCTGCTTTCAATGTGTCCTACTTCCCTCAGCATGTGCGCTTCAGATACAAAATGAATTTCAGGTTGTTTTGTTTTCTCCTTGTAACGGGTACGCTAGGAGTCGGGAAGCAAGTAAAGGGAGTGCATTTAATAATAAATGGAACAAAACAAGAAAACGTAGCGTACAGAAATAACACAGGAACAGAATCAACATCGCATGGGGAAAGAACCAAAGGGAGTGGCAGATTTAGGGGAGGTAATCAGCAAGGTGATGGAGTCCAGGTGTGTCTCATGAGACACAGGTGCTTAACGATAGTGGCAGGTGTGCGTAATAATGAGTAAACTGGCGACGTGAAGCGCCGGAGAGGGGGAGTGGGTGTGAAAACGTGGCACTCCTGCCCTAAATCAGCACAATCATCCATTAGGCCCATTAGGAAAAGACCTCTGAGGTCAATGAGAAAACGGTAACTGCCAAACACGTTGGCTCTGCAGACTCCTCTTCCCCATAAAGATTGTGTAGGAGTGAAAAACACACAGCACTATACATTTCAGCTGTGGTTATACTTACATATAGGATTTTTGTGTTCATACTTTTAACGCTTTTATGTCTGACTGATGTGCAAATGCATCTGATTTCACCATCACCATCCCTAATCAAAAACATCATTTTTGAAAACAAAAAAACAGGACAACAACGTGAAAAAAGAACGAAGCTTGTTGACGTTTATGTGTGTTCATGCCTTTCTAAAGTGTCTCTGTTTTAGCAGTGGTAGGAGGTCGTGGTCCAGGGAGAGAGCGAACATTGGCATCAATTTGGAAGGTATTGCCACCAGGTGCAGGAGGGCACTAGCAGGCATGTAGCAGGATTAGACTGGGCACAGTGACTGTAACACTCCAGGGTGTTACTGCTACATGAGTGCTGAGAGACTGGCAGGTGGAAGAGTGGGGTCTGGATTCCTCAGATGAACACGTACGTACACACACACACACACACACACACACACACACACACACACACACACACACACACACCTACAGTAGGAACCCGCCGAAGAGGGTGCAAATGGGGGGCACATAAAGCCTGAAACCTCAAGAAATAAAAGTTGATGACCTGTAGTCAGAGGTACATGATTCAGACTGAGCCACCATGGAGGCAGCTGCTGCTGCAGCCTGGTTCTCCAGAGGTACGCTGTGTACTTCTGGTAGCGCCTTACACATGATCTAAAGAGCCAGGCATTTCCCTCGCAGACATTTATGCGGGCGACTGTAGCTCTTTAGTGGTTACACTCCAGACGCAAAAGCAAATCTCAGGCCCTCATTAGTTGGCACAGATGATTCAGTCCCTTCATTAAGACTGTCGGTGAGCAGAGAGAGAGAGAGAGAATTAATGAAAATGTTTCATTTTCGTAGGGGTTGATACAAGTCAAGTCTGAAATTTTTCATGGAAATTACAAACTGTAGAAGCCATTTTAAACCTTGAATTCACAACAAGTTAGCATTCCTGCCGTGCAGGAAAATTCTCAGCAACAAAATAGTGATCAAATTAAGATCATACACCTGTAGCAGCGTAGTCATTGTGGGTGTGAGAGCACTATGACCATGGTTATAAAGGTTATGATGACCTTTTGGCCTCCATGCCAGGGGTCATGTCGCGGAGCTGCAGGTAACCACAGGCGTGAAATCACCATAAAAGTGTGTTTTACAGGTAGGGGTCAAAATTCACAAGGCAGTGTACCATAATACATGGCAACTTCTTTAATAACTGACTGTGTTGTTAGCCCTGGAATGAATGTAGAGGGAGAGAATTAGAAGTACAGAAGTACAGAGGAAGGAGTCAGAGATCTGGCCACAAAAGGAAAAGCGACGTGAGAGATTTTCCTTGAGTCTCTATGGGCATTCATTAAACTCTGTTATTAAACACGATTCTATAATTGATGCAGCCAAAGGAATCTTAAAAAAATATGCTTAGTCCCCAAAGCCCCTCCACACTGCTGGCCCGCCCAAAACCCAAAACACCTGAGGCATTCTGGGATTTAAACCCCCCCCCCCCCCAAAAGAAAACTCCCTTCTAGTCCTTATCCCCATCCAGCCCCATTAAGAGCCAGCACCAGGAGGAAACACCCACTTCCTCCACATTCCTGAAGGATTTTCCATACAGCCTATAGTAAACAAACTCTAGCGAACAAAGAACCGAAAAAAATAACACGTTAATGTTATTTCCTTTGGCGTAGTAAATCAAACTTGAGCACAGGGATTTTTATTTTGTGAGTTCAGAGAGCTAGTTACCAGCAGGAGCGGCAGGGGAACAGATGAAGGCACTGCTAGAAGAGGAAGGCCTCCTTATCAGATTTCAGCATATGTTGTTCACTGACTTGTCAAAATCTGGGCATGAACTTGAGAAGAGACAGAGACAGAGCCTGAACTTGAGGAGAGAGAGAGAGAGAGAGAGAGAGAGAGAGAGAGAGAGAGAGAGAAAGAGAGAGAGAGAGAGAGAGAAAAAGAGGAAAAAAACAGAGGGGGGGTGGGCAAGTAAGAAGAGTTAAACAGCCAGTTGAGCTGTTAACTGACAGCAAGTAGGAACAGGTGACAGACAGCACTAGTGTAGTGATGAGAAGGAAAGGTACCCCCCTTATCTGGGCATGGACTCTGCAAGGTGTGAAAAGCATTCATTTTATATTTACAATTTAGTCATTCAGAAGACATTTTCATTCTTTGTCATACTGGCCCCCCTTGGAAATTGAATCCACAACCCTGGAGTTGCAAGTGCCATGCTCTACCAACTGAGCCACTGTGCTGGCTATGCTGGCCCATGTTGACTCCAATGCTTCCCACAATTGTTTCAAGTTGGCTGGATGTCCTTTGGGTGGTAGACCATAACTTGATACACACAGGAAACTGTTGAGCATGAAAAACACAGCAGCGTTGCAGTTCTTGACACAAACCGGTGCGCCTGGAAGCTACTACCATACCCCGTTCAAAGGCACTTAAATCTTTTGTCTTGCCCATTCACCCTCTAAATGGCACACATACACAATCCATGTCTCAATTGTCTCAAGGCTTAAAAATCCTTCTTTAACCTGTCTCCTCCCCTTCATCTACACAAGTGACATCAATAAGGGATCATAACTTCACCTGTATTCACCTGGTCAATCTGTCATGGAAAGAGCAGGTGTTCTTAATGTTTTGTATATTCAGTGTATATTTTAAACATCTGTAACAGAGGACATAGTCACATAACATAAGTATGAATTACTCATCTATAGCACATTTCTGACTTAGTGGCCCTTCATGGGCCTTTTGCACAATCCCTCTGGCATAGGCCAGGGAGAGCAGATCCTGCCTCAGCTTGCAGAGCAGTTGCGCTTTGTTTCGACACTGGAATGTACTATTGAGAAAGCGCTTCACCACAAACCCTCCCAGCCATTCCACCCCGTAATCATATCCAGTCTGCTAACCCCCATCCCGTCTCCAATCTCCAAGCTCTCAAACACACACACAAACACACACACACACACGCACACACACACACACACACACACACACACACACACACACACACACACACACGCCAACTAGAAGAAACTTTACATCATGCAGCTTAATAACTGTACAGGATGACAAACACATCGCACAACATAACAGAGATGCACACTAGGATCAAAGCTTCCAGATTAAGCTATGTGGACTTATGGGGTAGGCTATATGAGATGTCCTTGTGCTGATTAAAAATCAATAGAGTGGGTTGTCTGTCCATGATGGGTTCATGATACACCATATTGTTTTATCTTTAAAATTACACAGCCACACACGGGCACACACACATACTCTCTCTCTCTCTCTCTCTCTCTCTCTCTCTCACACACACACACACACACACATACTCTCTCTCTCTCTCTCTCTCTCTCTCTCTCTCTCTCACACACACACACATACATACTCTCTCTCTCTCTCTCTCTCTCTCTCTCTCTCACACACACACACACACACACACACACACACACACACACACACACACACACACACACACACACACAGTATGGCACAAAAACATGGGAAAGACAGTGAGCAATCATGCAAGGCTTTCCTCCAATCTCAGGGCAACCAAATCTCTCCATCTCTCTCCATCTGACTGGGTATCATCACTTCTGTTCCATCTTACCATCTCTCCCTCCATACTTCTAGACCCCATTCCCTCCTGAACTCCCTCTATTGCCAGGTCTAGCAAGCAGAAGGTCTGGAAACTGACTGCGGGGCTGTTTTGCTGGCTTTCAATAAATTCCTGACTCCCACCCGTTTTTAAAACCGCAGCTTCGATTACACAAGACAAGCCTCGAAATACTGAGTCACCAAAAGGTGTTTTTAATAATTATAGATATATACATCTGTCAAATCAGGAACATCTGCTGCAAATTTACAGAAAAAGCCCAAAACATTCCTAAAATAGGAGTGACTCACACATAGACTTACACTGTTCCATTGTCGGTACCGGCCCATTTGCAGGCTGTTTTTTTAGCTGGCCACAGCTGCGGAAATGAATATCGAATGTGGTTCTGCTCTCATAAATCAAAACCGTTCAGAGTGTTCTGGGTTTCTTTCCTCTGATAAAACATAATTCACAGGATAGCGTGCATTACTAGGACCAAAGTCATCTGAACTCTTTCCTTGGACCTCTTTTCAACATGACCTGAGGTCAGGGTGAGAAGAGAATGAGTTGAATATCTTGATTATAGAGTGTATGCATGTTGGACCAGGAGTGAAGATAACTGTACAGGTCAGGTGAGACAGGCGGAAGAGAGGGGTGTGAAGTAGAGAGACACACCACATCAGAAAATGCACAACTCAATCAATAGGTCATGTGAATAATATGAGAAAGGGGAAAGTTGCTGCAACTCTATCTATTAATCATCTATTCATTTACCTTACAATTACAGTAATCTAGCCAGGATTTCCAGAGTATTTGCAATAATAAGAGTATTTGCAACACAGTGTAGCACAAAATGAATCAGTAGTACTCCTCATATCATGACACATGGAGTACTCCATCCATTCCACCAACTGCCCAGAGCAGTACTCCATGCAGGCCTTCTCTGTGAACACCCAGACTCCACCTCTGGCTTGTACTGTATCTCTGGGCCTGGCCTGAAGCTGAGGGGAGTCATGCTCAAAGAAATGTCTGTGAATAAGACCTCTCAACCATGCCAGCAAGTTCCGACATAAGAGATGGACTATATCAGAATCACTGTTCTGTCCTCCTCCTTATATGTAAGTATTACTTGACAGGCAGCTAAACACCTTCTCAACATTAAGACTCTGGACACAGGATATCAATTTGTCCTCAGGTTTATTGGCATGAAAAGGGTGAAACTGAGACAAGAAGACAATAATCACTCAAATTGCCTTGTTCACGATAGGCTTGTTCTGGAGTAAGATAAAAAAAACAGTACAGCAGAACAGATATAACAGAACGGCAGTTAGATAGACTAATACAACCAAAGGAGCCCAATGGATTCATAAAAAGTAAGCATGGTCTGACATGAGGAAACAAGTCATTATGTGTAGTTAACATGTAAACCAATAGAGACAAAATGAACTAGCATCTTTAAATCGCGCCATCATTCTCATCAAAAACAACATCAGGTAAGAAGTTAAATGTGTTAAGTACCAACAATGCTATCAAGGGCATATGCTTGCTAACTTCCTGTTTACTATGGTCACATGACAGGTGAGGTCAAGGTCAGAAAAAGTTGAATACTGCTTATTGACAACTGCCAGCAGGGGGAGACACTCGCAAATGTTGTTTTTTGCCATCATTGTAAGCCTGCCACACACAGACACACTATACGATACATTTATTAAACATAAGAATGAGGTTGAGTTTTTGTCACAACCCAGAGTGTGGGAAGTGCCAAGGAGCTCTTATAGGACCAGGGCACAAATAATAATACAATAATAATCAATCATTTTGCTTTTTATTTAACAATTTTACGCATAAAACCTTTTTGTTCATCAAAAATGTGGAATAACTCACCACAGGTTAATGAGAAGAGTGTGCTTGAAGGGGGCTGAGAATCCACTCTCACATAATGGTTGCAAAGGGCATCAGTGTCTTAACAGTGCGACTTTCCAAGGCAGGATACTCTGATTGCAGCCCAATCCAGAAATCTGGCAGTGGCTTCTGGTTAAATTCAATTTTCACAGAACCGCTTGCTGCAATTTCGATGAGGCTCTCTTGTTCAGATATCGGTAAGTGGACTGGAGGCAGGGCATGGTGGGATAACGAATCCAGTTGTATGTGTCATCCGTTTTCGGGAAAGTACCTGTGTAATTGCGCACCCATCTCTCTTAGGTACTTTGCTATATCACATTTGACGCTGTCCATAATCTAGAGTTCATTTGCACACAAAAAAATCATACAACGATGGAAAGACCTGTGTGTTGTCCTTGTTAATGCAAGAGCTCTTCATAATTGTAGCCTCAATTTTGTCCAGCACATTGAATATAGTTGCGGAGAGTCCCTGTAATCCTAGATTCAGATCATTCAGGTGAGAAAAAAACATCACTCAGGTAGGGTGATGACGAGGAACTCGTCATCATGCAAGCAGTCAGACAAGCGAAAATGATGGTCAGTAAAGAAAACTTTAAGCTTGTCTCTCAATTTAAAAAAAATGGGCAATACTTTGCCCCTTGATGACCAGCATATGTTGTAAAAGTGTTACATGGTCGCTGCCCTTATCATTGCATAGCGCAGAAAATACACAAGATTTCAGGAGCCTTGTTTTAACAAAGTTAACCATTTTCACTGTAGTGTCCAGAACGTCTTTCAAGCTGTCAGGCATTCCCTTGGCATCAACAGCCTCTCGGTGGATGCTGCAGTGTACCCAAGTGGCGTTAGGAGCAACTGCTTGCACGTGCGTTACCCCTCCACTATGTCTTCCTGTCATGGCCTTTGCGCAATCAGTACAGATACCAACACATCTTGACCACCAACGTCCATTTGATGTCACAAAACTGTCCAATACTCTATAAATATCCTCTCCTGTTGTCCTAGTATCCAGTGGTTTGCAGAAGAGAATGTCTTCCTTAATTGACCCCCCATAAACGTAACGGACACATATACCAGGAGCTGTGCCAGGCTTGCCACGTCTGTTGACTCATCCAGCTGTAATGCATTTTATTCACTGGCTTGTAAGCGAAGCAGTAATTGTTTCTAAACATCACCTGCCATGTCACAGATTTGTTGTGAAACAGTGTAGTTTTTTGGTCTTTTCCCCCCAGCATTGTCCCAGCCATATCCTCTGCAGCAGGAAGAATTAAGTCCTCCACAATGGTATGGGGCTTGCTTGTCCTAGCCACTCGGTAGCTCACCATATAAGACTCTTCTAGCCCCTTCTTATTAATGGTATCTGTTGCTTTTATACATGTCTTACTATTTGAAAGTCGTCTTAATTCTCGCTCAAAACACTCCTGTGGCTTATTTTTCAAATTGCCATGTTTTGTTTCTAAATGTCTGCCCAAGACTGAAGGTTTCATCGAGTTGTGAGATAGTACTTTTGCACATACGACACACTGTGGCTGAGGGAAGGCACTACTCCCAATATAAGTGAACTCCAAATCAATGTATTTCTCATCATATTTGCGCCTCTTCGATGGTCCAACATCCCTGTCTGTTGTTTGGTGCTTTCCCGGGTAAGGGGGCAGTAGCTCTTCGGCTGCATCAGATTCACAACTGTCAGTGTCCAAGCTACCTGGGCTAACAACAAATGTAGAATTACTGATGCTAGCATTGGAAGTGCTTGTGGAAGCAGAACAACTTGTGTCATCGACAGGTGCAGGTGTAGTACTGCTGGTAGTAGCAGTGCTACCAGTAGAGCTGGTATGTGTCTCTATGGACGCGGGCCTCACTTTTTTTTAACCATTTATCAATTTTCGAGCAAACGGAATGAGCAGCAGCTACATTTGGCTACATACAGACTGTTAGTGTAATTCCCATGAGAGAGTAATGGTTAATGTGATTGGATGTTAATTATTTGACTAGGCTACCTGTATTTCACATTGTGATGTTATTTCGCTGAACACTAGATGGTTGAATTTTATTTTTGGCAGTGAAATGAGGCTACTCAGGTGAGAAAAAACCTTACCCAAATGTACAGCCCCATTGGAAAATAGAAATGGACTGTTTGAAAATGTGATTAAAGAAAAAAAACATATGTGAATCACATTTTTATTTGGCGTACACGGCATTGCGTGTTCCCCAGTTTGGGAAAACCTGGTCTAGACTAAAGTCCTGTTGAACTGATTGGAATTGTGTGATGGAGGCTGTGCAGGTGTAGGGCCATGTCGCAGGGGCCAGGGGCCAGAACTCCTGCCTGGGGAAACAGCACTCCAGCATGGTTCTCGCTCTCTGGGATTAAGTCGGATCAAACGCTGTCCAAACGTTGTCCTAACCAAGCGGCGGGACCAAACCAACAGCCAACCTCTGGCCTGTAGCAGAGCACAATGGGCCTGGGCGCTTGTTGGTGTAACAGGTCTGAGGGATACGTTGGTGGGGCCCACTCTGATGCCCGGGGGTAGAGGCAAGGACTGTGTGTGTGAGAAGGGGTTTGATTCATTCCATTAAAGCCAGGGTAATCGCCGGCCGTGATCGCTGAGAACACAGAGGGAGACAGAGACAGCGGGCCAACGTCAAAGGATGGGAGCTGATCACAGTGTAACAGCTCTCATGCATCACTGAGTGATGTGCATGCCTCACATGACACAGCTAGACAGTTAGTCTCCCTCCATTGCAGGACACATCTCCTATTTCATCCCAGCTAAACAGGCACCTGCTCTTTAGCTCTCGTCTTAACTCTCATCTTTCATGTAGAGCGCTTAGATTGGACCTTTATTCAAATCCATGGTGGGTGATTAGCAGCTTTGACGACACACTCTGTACCAGGAGAGCAAGGCCTTGGTACACTTAGTTATCCTGAAAGCATATCCACGACAACCTGACAGCTTAGAAAACGTTTGGCTCTCCTTGCACATGGGCCTGGGTACAGCGTGTGCAAGTGCTTATTTGTGTCTGTGTGTGTGATTAACTAACGCACACAGGCATGTTTTGCCCTGGCAGTTGGCACCAGCAGCATAGCAACAGCAGCAGTGGCTTATTAAGACGAGCAGATTTGCAGTTCATCCTCTGCCGTAATTGGCAGTTCTTCTGGGAGTGATAATGCAACAGTGTCAGCCACAGGTCCCTGTGGTCTGTAATTAATGTCCATGTAGGACCCACGACGTGTGTGTGTTAGTGTGCATGTTTGTATGTGTGTGCTGGCAGGCACATGCGTTTGTGTGTGAATGCCATCCGTGGGTGGCATAATGACAGAGCCCCTGTGAAGTCCCCAGAATGTTTGCATTAGCTCCAGCACCCGGACCTATTATGGCAGGGACAACAACCCCCACAGCAGTGGAAGAAGTGATGTCATGTCAGCCCTCTCCTTCCCCCTTCACACCCCCACTAGCCAGGGTGGATCAGATCAGACGCTGGCACGCTGACAGTGGGGAGAGAGGGCTACCTTAGCAGGAACTAAAAACACGTACTCTTCCTTCTCTTTGCTCTCGGGCCTGACTGAGTTGGGCACAAGCGGGTGTTCTGAATAGGCCATTCATGTACAAATAAAACAGCATGAACAAAACAGCTGGTGGATGAATGTGGTGCCAGTGCTGCCAATACATATTGTATACACGTCCAGTAACAAGTGTTATCATAGTCGCAAGGTGTTAGATAAATTATCATGTGAAAGTCACAAGAGAAGTGATCAACTGTTTTCGGTGACCAGTGTTTTCCAAAAGTAGAATAGCCAAATAGAAAAAGTAGCCAGCCAAGGAGTTTCAGGCTTGGGGATACTGGCAGTGCATGCCCTTTGGTGGCCTCTGGTACATTCTAATGCCTTGATCCATCAGAAATACACAGCTAAATGATTGAATACTTATCTAGTTTACCGCCCAGATTGGTAAAAGTATTTGTTTTATTGAGCAGAAAGACATTACTATATAATTCAAATGAAATGTGTGAATTCAGTGTGTTGTTAGTTGTTTTGGATATCGTCTTGGTCTAGGCCTCACTCAGCCTTTCTGAACTGACTCAGCAAGGTTCTCATGAAATAGCTTCCCGGACAACCCTGACAATCTGGATGAGCTCATCGTTCTGGCCATCCGGATTGACATCCGGCTTCAGGAACGTCGTCGTGATAGGTCGGAGGGGTTCCGAGTGGTCTCCAGTGTTTCAGGTCCCGCTGAGGGAGTCGCTCCTTCGGTTGTTCCACTGCCTTGGTTCTGTACCCCGTCAGAGTTCTCAAATCGGCTCTGGTTCCCCTTCATATCCTTCAGAGGAACCGATGCAATTGGGACGCACCAGACTTTTTGCTCTGGAGAGAAGGCGCAGGACTAACGAACAACATTGTCTTTACTGTGGACTGTCTGGACACTTCCGATCCTCCTGTCTCGAGCCGACGGGAAACAGGATGACTCGTCAGTAGACGGGAGAATACGGTACGCACCTTGCTTCTGGCCAACCTGTGGTGAGACAATGGGCAGTTGGCTACCGGCTGTTTTCTGGATCGCACATTATCTCGCCAACAGGGGCTGCCTCTGACTGGACATTTTGTTGTCGGTCACTGCGCTGGATGGTCATCCCCTAGGGTCTGGGAAGGTGAAGCAACTCACCATGCCAATTCAGCTACTAGTTCTGGATTACCATCTGGAATTTATCCAGGTACATCTGGTGGACTCTCCTAAGCTTCCCCTGGTTCTTGGACATCCGTGGCTTTCTATCCATAATCCTCAAATTGACTCACCCTCAGGAAGGGTCCTGGGATGGAATCTTTCATGCCAGCTCACCTTCCAGCAAGTTTCTCCTCATCTTTCTGGTCCTGCTCATCTGGAGGCTTCCGATGCTCCTGTTCCGCCGGCTGGGGATGACAAACCTAATCTTTCCCGTATACCTCGGGATTACTGGGATCTCGGTCAGGTCTTCTGCAAACAAAGGGCCAGTGAACTGCCTCCTCACAGGTCCTACGATTGTGCCATCGACCTCCTGCCCGGCACTACTCCTCCGAGAGGAGAGCTGTATTCTCTCTCAGGTCCAGAGACTGCAGCCATGAACAGATATATTAAGGAAGCCCTGGTGGCTGATTTCATTTGGCCGTTCACGTCACCTGCAGGAGCTGTTTTTTTCTTTGTTGGAAAGAGGGATGGGGGAGTATGTCCCTGTATCGATTACTGGGGTTTGAATAACATTACCATCAAGAACTGTTACCTCTGACGTCATTGGCTTTTGAGAGACTCCAGGGAGCTACGGTTTTCTCAAAATTGGATTTACCAAACGGGTATAATCTGGTGCGCATCAGACAGGGAGATGAGTGGACATTATGAGTACCATGTCATACCGTTTGGACTTACTAATGCTCCAGCCATTTTCCAGGCCCTGGTCAATGATGTGCTGCGTGACTTCCTTCACCAGTTTGTGTTTGTATACCTGGATAACATCCTCATCTTCTCCAGGTTCATTGTTGAACACGTCCAACATGTTCGCCAGGTCCTTCAAAGACCCCTTTCTCACCACTTGTTCATGAAGGCCAAAAAGTGTGGGTTTCACGTTCCTCAGATCTCCTTCCTGGGGTACATTGTAGCTCAGGGCTGTGTACGGATGGACTCCCAAAAGGTAGAAGCGGTGGTCAACTGGCCACAGCCCAGCACTGTCAAGCAAGTCCAGCGTTTTGGGGTTTTTGCTAACTTCTACCACAGATTTGTGAGATACTTTAGTTCTGTGGCTGCGCCATTGACAGTGCTCACCAAGGGCTCGGCTGGGCATGTAAGCTGGACCTCTACTGCTGAGAAGGCGTTCCAAGACCTGAAATGTCGGTTTTCTTCTGCACCCCTTCTCTATCTTCGTGGTAGAGGTGGATGCCTCTGACGTTGGCGTGGGTGCAGTTCTGTCTCAGCGCTCGGCTAAAGACCAAAAGCTTCATCCCTGTGCCAGGCGTCTCACTCCAGCGGGGAGGAACTATAATGTCGGCAATCGGGAGCTTCTTGCGGTCAAACTGGCTTTGGAGGAGTGGTGGCACTGGTTGGAGGGTTCGGAACATCCTTTTATGGTTTGGACGGACCACAAGAACCTGGCGACATCCAGGAGGCTAAATGCCTCATTGGGCTCTTTTCTTCACGCGATTCAGATTCACGTTATCTTACTGTCCGGGGTCTAAGAATGTGAAGCCGGATACTCTGTCTCGCCAGTTCCCCAGCTCCAGTGAGGATCGGCCACTTGGATCCATCATCCCCAGGTCACTCATCCTCACGATGGTGTTCTGGGCTCACTGTAGTGAGGGAGGCGCAAGGTAGGGAGGCAGTTCCTGACGGCTGCCCTTTTAACAGACTTTTTGTTCCTCTTGGGGCACTTCAGTGGGCTCACTCGTCGCATCTCACCTCTCATCCGGAAGGGCATGAGTTTTTGAGGAGGAGGATTTGGTGGCCCTCGGCAAAGGCGGACCCCCGGAACTTTGTGGATGCCTGTCCGACATGCGCCCAGAACAAGACTCCTCATCTGCAGTCTCTGGGGCTTCTTCATCCTCTGCCAACACCTTCTTGACCACGGTCTTATATCTCCATAGATTTCATTACGGGTCTTCCATCTCATCTCTCGTTGCCGCCAGACCTGGAAGAGGCTCAGCGCTCCTGAGGTCCTCAGCTCGGGTTCAACAACAGGTCAACCATCATCGCCGCTCGAGTCCTCCCCCCTTCGTCCAGGCCAGATGGTCTGGTTTTCTACTAGGGATCTGTCAATTCGTGTGAAATTTAGAAATTTGGCACCCTTGTACGTTGCACCATTCAAGTTTCTATTGCGCATCAATCCAGTGGCCTATTGTCTTTGTCTTCCCTGGTCCATGATTCATCACACCTTCCACATCTCCAGACTCAAGCCTGTGATGTTCATTCCTCTGGTTTCGGGCACTTAGCCTCCACCTCCGCCTCGCATGATAGCAGGACAGCCAGCCTACACGGTGTGACGCATCCTCTCCAGTCATTAGTTCTGGTGTGGACTCAGCATCTCATGGACTGGGAGGGTTATAGTCCTGAGGACTCATTCGGGACTTCCATCACCATTCAGTTACCCCAGGAGCCATTCCTTGGGAGGACACCTTTATCTTGTTTATAATTTCCAGGTTACCCTGATTGCTTTTTATTGGGTTGGTTTGGTTTGATTGCCCTCTCTGTTCAGCTGGTTGCCTGGCTATTTAGGTTCCTCTGTTGGCCTGTATCCTTGCTTAGGTCTTATTTTCGTTTAGTGCACTCTTGTGCGGTTACCTTGTTTCTGTCAAGACTTTTAAGTGAAGATCTGGATTTACCCTTACCTCTGCTTGTGTTTCTCTGTGACTGGGTTCGAGTTCATACAAGCATCATTGTAACATAGGTTTTCTCCTGTCAAGTAAAACGTGGATTTCCTGTTGAGAAACAATATTGATTTGCAGGAAAATGTCTTTAAAAAATGCCACAAATGTCAAACCCCTCGCCAGATTGTGAATAGACCAGGTATGATTGAAGAATGTTGCAGGTGTTAAACATGGGCTTTGCTACACAGAAAGCAGCTTTTGACTGCTCTATTGTCAACACTTTAATCAAATCAGTAGGCCTATCATGACATTTAGGCAACACTTTAGTGGTCACTGGCTTGTCTAGACATTGGCTTCGAATCCTAAGAAATTAAAACAAGATCTTTGGATTACTTTTCTTGATGTGATACCATGGACATAGACAGTGCATTCCTTGACTTTTTTTTCACATTTTGCTACATGACAGCCTTATTCTAAAATGGATTAAAAAGTTTTTCCCTCAACCTAAACACAATCACCCATAATGACAAAGCAAAAACTGTTTTAGACATTTTTGCAAATTTATTAAAAATAATAACCTGAAATATGACATTTACATACTGTAAGTTTTTAGACCCTTTACTCATTACTTTTTGGAACACCTTTGGCAGAGATTACAGACTTGAATCTTCTTGGGTATGACGATAAAAGCTTGGCACACCTGTATTTGGGTAGTTTCTCTCATTCTTCTCTGCAGATCCTCTAAAGCCCTGTCAGGTTGGATGGGGAGCATTGCTGCACAACTATTTTCAGGTCTCTACAGAGATGTTCGATTGGGTTCAAGTCCGGGCTCTGGCTGGGCCACTCAAGGTAGTTCAGAGACTTGTCCTGAAGCTACTCCTGCGTTGTCTAGGCTGTGTGCTTAGGGTCGTTGTCTTTTTGGAAGATGAACCTTCACCCCAGTCTGAGGTCCTGGGCACTCTGGAGCAGCTTTTCATCAAGGATCTCTCTGTACTTTGCTCCGTTCATCTTTGCCTCGATCCTGACTAGTCTCCCAGTCCCTGTCACTGAAAATCATCCCCACAGCATGATGCTTCCACCGCCGTGCTTCACTGTAGGGATGGTGCCAGATTTTTTTCCAGACGTGACGTTTGGCATTCAGGCCAAAGAGCTCAAACTGCATTTCATCAGACAAGAGAATCTTGTTTCTCATGATCTGAGAGTCTTTATGTGCCTTTTGGCAAACTCCAAGCGGGCTGTCATGTGCCTTTTACTGAGTAGTGTCTTCCGTCTGGCCAGTATATCATAAAGGCCTGATTGGTGGAGTGTTGCAGAGATGGTTGTCCTTCTGGAAGGTTCTCCACAGAGGAGACTCTAGAGCTCTGTGAGTGACCATCGGGATCTTGGTCACCTCCCTGACCAAGGCCCTTCTCCCCCGATTGCTCAGTTTGGCTGGGTGGCCAGCTCTAGGAAGATTCTTGGTGGTTCCAAACATCTTCCATTTAAGGATGATGGAGGCCAGTGTATTCTTAAGGACCTTCAATGCTGCCAAAATGTTTTGGTACCCTTCCCCAGATTTCCCTCGACACAATCCTGTCTCAGAGCTCTACAACATTTACTTCAGCCTCACTGCTTGGTGTTTGTTCTGACATGCCCTGTCAACTGTGGGACCATATATAGACAGGTGTGTGCCTTTCCAAATCATATCAAATTAATTGAATTTACTACAGGTGGACTGCAATCATGTTGTAGAAACATCAAGGATGATCAATGGAAACAGGATGCAGCTGAGCTCAATTTCGAGTCTCTTAGCAAAGAGAATACTTACTTAAAGAAGGTATTTCATTAACAATTTTTTTTAAATACATTTCCTAACAATTCTAAAAACCTGTTCTTACTTTGTCATTATGGGGCATTGTGTGTAGACTGCTGAGGATGTTTTTTATTGAATCCATTTTAGTATAGGCTGCAGCGTAACAAAATGTGTCAAAAGTCAAAGGGTCTGAATAGTTTCTGAAGAAACTGTAACTACGTTGTAGGATTTATGAATAGCAAACGGATATAGGGGATTGACTTTATTCCGTCAGTTTGGCACCTTTTATAAACTAGTCAACACTTGCTGTTAGGTTGTTAATCAAAGCACAGTGGTTTAAATAGCCTATGCGCCCGACTCCGTAGTTGGCTATTATGCCAATGAAACACGCCAAAGAAAATAAATGAACGTGCCACAAAATAATAATGAAGTGGCTTTCAACTCAAAGTTACCACTTACATTATGATTGTAGCCAATCAGAGCACACAAAAGTAACACAGGTACCGAGAGGCGGGACAGACAGCAGATTGACAAACCAGAACTGTTTCCCTGTCATCGATCACTTTGTGTCAAATTATTTTTTTATTTTATTTCACCTTTACTTAACCAGGTAGGCAAGTTGAGAACAAGTTCTCATTTACAATTGCAACCTGGCTAAGATAAAGCAAAGCAGTTTGACACATACAACAACACAGAGTTACACATGGAGTAAAACAAACATACAGTCAATAATACAGTAGAAATATAAGTCTATATACAATGTGAGCAAATGAGGTGAGATAAGGGAAGTAAAGGCAAAAAAAAGCCATGGTGGTGAAGTAAACACAATATGGCAAGTAAAACAGGCAAGTAAAACACTGGAATGGTAGATTTGCAGTGGAAGAATGTGCTAGGTAGAGATAGAAATAATGGGGTGCAAAGGAGCAAAATAAATTAATAAATAGAGTAGGGGGAAAGGTAGTTTGGGCTAAATTATAGATGGGCTATGTACAGGTGCAGTAATCTGTGAGCTGCTCTGACAGCTGGTGCTTAAAGCTAGTGAGGGAGATAAGTGTTTCCAGTTTCAGAGATTTTTGTAGTTCATTCCAGTCATTAGCAGCAGAAAACTGGAAGGATAGGCGGCCAAAGGAATAATTGGTTTTGGGGGTGACCAGAGAGATATACCTGCTGGAGCGTGTGCTACAGGTGGGTGCTGCCATGGTGACCAGCGAGCTGAGATAAGGGGGAACTTTACCTAGCAGGGTCTTGTAGATGACCTGGAGCCAGTGGGTTTGGCGACGAGCCAGCCAACGAGAGCATACAGGTCGCAGTGGTGGGTAGTATATGGGGCTTTGGTGACAAAACGGATGGCACTGTGACTGCATCCAATTTATTGAGTAGGGTATTGGAGGCTATTTTGTAAATGACATCGCTGAAGTCGAGGATCGGTAAGATGGTCAGTTTTACAAGGGTATGTTTGGCAGCATGAGTGAAGGATACTTTGTTGCGAAATAGGAAGCCAGTTCTAGATTTAACTTTGGATTGGAGATGTTTAATGTGGGTCTGGAAGGAGAGTTCACAGTCTAACCAGACACCTAGGTATTTGTAGTTGTCCACGTATTCTAAGTCAGAGCCGTCCAGAGTAGTGATGTTGGACAGGCGGGCAGGTGCAGGCAGCGATCGGTTGAAAAGCATGCATTGAGTTTAACTTGTATTTAAGAGCAATTGGAGGCCACGGAAGGAGAGTTGTATGGCATTGATGCTCACCTGGTGGGTTGTTAACACAGTGTCCAAAGAAGGGCCAGAAGTATACAGAATGGTGTCGTCTGCGTAGAGGTGGATCAGAGACTCATCAGCAGCAAGAGCGACATCATTGATGTATACAGAGAAGAGAGTCGGTCCAAGAATTGAACCCTGTGGCACCCCCATAGAGACTGCCAGAGGCTCGGACAACATACCCTCCAATTTGACACACTGAACTCTACCAGAGAAGTAGTTGGTGAACCAGGCGAGGCAATCATTTGAGAAACCAAGGCTATCGAGTCTGCCGATGAGGATGTGGTGATTGACAGAGTCGAAAGCCTTGGCCAGGTCAATGAATACGGCTGCACCATATTGTTTCTTATCGATGGCGGTTAAAATATTGTTTAGGACCTTGAGCGTGGCTGAGGTGCACCCATTACCAGCTCTGAAACCAGATTGCATAGCGGAGAAGGTATGGTGGGATTCGAAATGGTCTGTAATTTGTTTGTTGACTTGGCTTTCGAAGACCTTGGAAAGGCAGAGTAGGATAGATATAGGTCTGTAGCACTTTGGGTCAAGATTGGCGAAACGAAAGACGACACGAAAGAGAGGTTGAACAGGCTAGTAATAGGGGTGGCAACTATTTCGGCAGATACATTTTGGAAATAAAGGGTCCAGATTGTCTACCCTGGCTGATTTGTAGGGGTCCAGATTTTGCAGCTCTTTCAGAACATCAGCTGACTGGATTTGGGAGAAGGAGAAATTGGGAATGCTTGGGCGAAATGCTGTGGGGGGTGCAATGCTGTTAACCGGGGTAGGGGTAGCCTGGTGGAAAGCATGGCCAGCCGTAGAGAAATGCTTATTGAAATTCTCAATTATAGTGGATTTATCGGTGGTGACAGTGTTTCCTATCTTCAGTGAAGTGGGCAGCTGGGAGGTGTTCTTATTCTCCATGGACCTTACAGTGTTCCAGAACTTTTTTGAGTTTGTGTTGCAGGAAGTAAATTTCTGCTTGAAAAAGCTAGCCTTGGATTTTCTAGCTGTGTCACGTCCTGACCTTAGTTCCTTTTTTATGTCTCTGTTTTAGTTTGGTCAGGGTGTGAGTTGGGGTGGGCATTCTATGTTTTGTGTTCTATGTTTTCCATTTATGTGTTTGGCCTGTTATGGTTCCTGTTACGATCTACTAGGTGTGGTGGGTGGAATCAGGCGCAGAGAGCAGGGTTCAGTCGTTTTCCTCAGATTTATTCCCCAGCGCAACAAAAACAGTCACGCCAACACACAGGGCGTAAATACGTTGCTAGTCCAAAACAACAACAGGACTAAACAGTCCGGAGAATAAATACAATAATAAATCACACCAACAAAACACAGAGTAACAAAAACAAGCCCGCACAAATACCCAGCGGGCCTAGTGCCCTTAAATACCCTACAAACAAATCCTAATACAAAACAGGTGTACCCAATTAACCAATAACCCAAAACAAACGGAAAGGGAATCGATGGCAGCTAATAGGCCGGCGACGACGACCGCCGAGCACCGCCCGAACAGGAAGAGGCACCAACCTCGGCGAGGTTCGTGACAGTTCCCAATCAGAGGCAGCTGGCAATCGTTGTCTTTGATTGAGAACCATACTTATGCAGCTTGTTTTTCCCACTTGGGTTGTGGGTAGTTGTTTTCTGTCTCTGTGTCTCTACCAGACAGGACTGGTTTGGTTGTTCTTTTGTTTACTTTGTGTTTCAGTGTTCAGCTTATCTGTCACGTTCTGACCTTTATTTCCGTTGTTTTGTATTTATTTAGTATGGTCAGGGCGTGAGTTGGGTGGGCAGTCTATGTTTGTTTTTCTATGTTTTGGGGCATTTCTATGTTTTTGGCCTAGTATGGTTCTCAATCAGAGGCAGGTGTCATTAGTTGTCTCTGATTGAGAATCATACTTAGGTAGCCTGGGTTGCACTGTTTGTTTGTGGGTGATTGTCTATGTTGATGGCTTGTTTCAGCACAGTCCATATGATTAGCTTCACGTTTGTTATTTTGTTTACTGGTTTTGTATAGTGTTCAGTGTTCGCTACTTTCTTTATTAAAGATTGACCATGGACACTTACCACGCCGCGTATTGGTCCTCAGATCCATCTCGCCTCTCCTCTTCAGATGAAGAGGAGGACGGCCGTGACATTATCAAATAAATCTAACATGGACACTTACCACGCTGCATCTTGGTCCTCTCCTTCCAACAGCCGTTACAAACTGCCTGTGTATATTGGTTTCTAGCTTCCCTGAGAAGTTGCATATCACGGGGGCTGTTCGATGCCAATGCAGAACGTTATAGGATGTGTTTGTGTTGGTTAGGGGCAGTCAGGTCTGGAGAGAACCTAGGGCTATATCTGTTCTTGGTTCTACATTTCTTGAATGGGGCATGCTTATTTAAGATGGTGAGGAAGGCATTTTTTTTAAATAACCAGGCATCCTCTACTGATGGGATGAGATCAATATCTTTCCAGTATACCCCGGCCAGGTTGATTAGAAAGGCCTGCTCACTGAAGGGTTTCAGGTATCATTTGACAGTGATGAATGGAGGTCGTTTGACCGCTGACCCATTACGGATGCAGGCAATGAGGCAGTGATCGCTGAGATCTTGGTTGAAGGTCTAGTCGGGCGCAGTCGGGCGCAGCAGTTCCTCTATACCAGCCAATGGAATAACAATGTTACAGCAATGCTCTGGCTATTACAAGACACAGTCAATTGAAAAAGCAACAGCACTAAGCCACTAGCCCTGCCAACTCTGAATGAATCCCTGAGGAGGAGAGGAGGAGGGAGAGGAAAGGATGAGATGGGTGTGCAGCACCTGTAAGTCCACTTGCCTGAGAGCCCAGGGAGCAGGGGGAATCCGTGCAAGGCTTTAACCCTGTGTTTTCCCAGGCCCAGCTCTGAATGGGAAGCCTTGTTCCCTGTGTTAGGCCTGCCCTGCTCTGCCAGGATCTTACTGGAGGATCTCTTTGAATCTGGCGGCGGTGTCAGCAGCTCCTGGCCCAGCCGCCATACCGGCCTTGATGTGCCCATGGGGAGCGACAGCCTGGGTGCCGAAAGATCTGCCAACCTTTCTACCCGTACCAGTCTGTTTGCTTTCTACGTCCCCCCCCCCCCCCCCCCAACACACACAGACACTGGATACTGTATATTCTCCGAATCATCGCCAAGGCCATCAACCACTGTAGCCTATTCTATGAGGCCATCCCAATCTGGTTCACTTCATTGTGGACACACAGTGGGTACATTATAATAAATTGATACCATACTAAAGGGATAGTGCAAGCTGTGCTGGTAACTTCCAATAGCGCTACCTTCAACTTCTTTCAAACTGCACGCAGAGACATAAAAATGGTATGCATGGCTTAATTGCTTAATTGCCAAAATATCGCACTATCCCTTAAACCATTTGATTTACGAAATACACCTGCACAAGTCATAGTGATGTTAATGAAGTTTGTCATAGTAACAAAGATACAAACACCAAACAAAAAGACTAAAGCCACAAGCCCACAACTCATACTGACCAGAGGGAGTCTGTTTGTGGACAAAACAGATGTTCAAAATCAAACTCAAGTGTGTGTATGTGTGTGTTGTTTATGTGTGTGTGTGTGTTTGTGTGTGTGCATGCGCAAATGTCTGTGAGTGTGTGTGTTTATACAAGCTCATCTGTGTGCGTGTGTGTGGTATGAGTATACTTTATGTCTATGTGTGTGTGTGTGTATGTGTGCCTTTGTGTGTGTGAGGTAGTTCCGACTGTCACCCTGCCATCCAGGTATTAACACAATTTAACAGAGGCCTCGCTCAGATGAGCTCGGGTCCATCTAGGGGCGCTGACAGCAACACACTCCGGGAAAGCAGGAGAAAAATGCTCTGGGGGATCCTGGACTTGCATCAGGACACACACATCCTCTGCCAGAGACCCCGCACGCACATAAATCACAAGCAGCTACTTCCAATGAGCAACCCATTATTCATGGCATGTATCTGGATGGGCAGCCTCTGCCAGAGGATGTGGTCTGCAGTCCAGTTAAAACTCACTGGCCAGACAGCATTCCAAAACAATATTTTATTGATAAATGGCCTGGAAATTTGGGCCACTAAAAGCTAGTAGTAAGCATAGCAACAGCACTGCCGCAGAGAGTTATGTATAGAGCTGCAATTGGAGGATTACGGGGGAGCGAAAGTTTCGCAGCAAAATTGTAGGTATCTAGCTCAGACTAATCACCAGAAATATACTTTGATTATGGACCTTTGAAAAGGCCCTGAAAACATCAATATATGCCTTCACTGTAGCTCACAAAAAAAACAGAAGAAACAATTGCTCAGCACTACTCAGCACTACTCAGAACTCTTTGCCAGCTCAGTTCACAGTTCGCAAGCTGTGAGAAATCTTTTTTTTATTTTACCCCTTTTTCTCCCCAATTTCGTGATATCCATTTTATTTTTATTTTTAGTAGCTACTATCTTGTCTCATCGCTACAACTCCCATACGGGCTTGGGAGAGACGAAGGTTGAAAGTCATGCGTCCTCCGATACACAACCCAACCAACTGCTTCTTACAGCGCCATCCAACCCGGAAGCCAGCCGCACCAATGTGTCGGAGGAAACACCGTGCACCTGGCAACCTTGGTTAGCGTGCACTGCGCCCAGCCCGCCACAGGAGTCGCTGGTGCGCAATGAGACAAGGATTTCCCTACCGGCCAAACCCTCCTTAACCCAGATGACGCTAGGCCAATTGCGCATCGCCCCACGGACCTCCCAGTCGCAGCCGGTTACGATAGAGCCTGGGCGCGAACCCAGAGTCTCTGGTGGCGCAGCTGGCGCTGCAGTACAGCGCCCTTAACCACTGCGCCACCCGGGAGGCCCAGCTGTGAGAATTCTTGATGATGATACTTGATGGTAATATTATTATATTGTTGTAGCCCTTTCCTGCAGTCAAATGGCCAAATCGCCCTCTAGTGACCTCACAGGTGGAATGTTAATATTTTTCATAATTTCATAATTCATAAAAATATATATATATACACTACCGTTCACAAGTTGGAGTCACTTAGAAATTTAAATGGTTTTGAAAGAAAAAACAATTTTTTGTTCATTAAAATAGCATCAAATTGATCAGAAATACAGTGTAGACATTATTAATGTTGTAAATTACTATTGCAGCTGGAAACGGATGATATTTTATGGAATATCTACATAGGCGTACAGAGGACAATTATCAGTAACCATCACCCCTGTGTTCCAATGGCACGTTGTGATAGCTAATCCAAGTTTACCATTTTAAAAGGCTAATTGATCATTAGAAAAACCTTTTGCAATTATGTCAGCACAGCTGAAAACTGTTGCTCTGATTAAAGAAGCAATACAACTGGCCTTCTTTAGACTAGTTGAGTATCTGGAGCATCAGCATTCGTGACTTCGATGACAAGCTCAAAATGGCCAGAAACAAAACACTTTCTTCTGAAACTCATCAGTTTATTCTTGTTCTGAGAAATGAAGGCTATTCAAGGGGATAAATTGCAAAGAAACTGAAGATCTCGTACAACGCTGTGTACTACTCCCATTCACAGAACAGCGCAAACTGTCTCTAACCATAATAGAAAGAGGAGTGGGAGGCCCCGGTGCACAACTGAGCAAGAGGACAAGTACATTAGAGTGTCTAGTTTGAGAAACAGATGCCTCACAAGTCCTCAACTGGCAGCTTCGTTAAATAGTAACCGTAAAACACCAGTCTCAACGTCAACAGTGAAGAGGCGACTCTGGGATGCTGGCCTTCTTAGCAGAGTTCCTCTGTCCTTTTTTCCATCTTAATCTTTTCTTTGTATTGGCTAGTCTGAGATATGTTTTTTTCTTTGCAACTCTGCCTATAACACTGTAAACAGGAAGAGGGGATATTAACTGCCCAAAAATTATTAAAAGGAAGACGTGACATTTCTTCCACCAGCAGCAGTCACTTTGCTAGCAAGCTGAAGTTACCTAGTCACATAAATGTACGTTCAGTCTGTTAATTATTTCAGACCGATTGGACTTATCTTACTATATCATCATGGCTTAACATAATTTATTTTGTTTTTGACCTCAACATTTTTTATGGATAGTTTGATTGCTAACATGCTAACTTTAGTGCTGTTAGCTTCCTAAGCCAAGGCGCTAGCTAGCTAACCTCCTATGTGGATGCCTCCATCTAGTAGTTCCCAAGAACAGCAGACCGATAAGTCAACTTTGCTTTCAAATTTTGTAATAATTTTTAAAGTTGTTTTACATGTACTCATACTACCTAGATGTTTGGTTAAAAAGCCTGTTTATGTCATTGGTTGTTTCTTTGTAGCTAGCTATCTAAGCTATCACTAGCTATCTAGGTGGTTAATTTTATTTAATTTATTTTATTTCACATTTATTTAACCAGGTAGGCTAGTTGAGAACTGCAACTGCAACCTGGCCAAGATAAAGCAACAGTTCGACACATACAACAACACAGAGTTACACATGGAAAAACAAACATACAATCAATAATACAGTAGAAAAATCTATATACAGCATGTGCAAATGAGGTAGGATAAGAGAGGTAAGGCAATAAATAGGCCGTGGTGGCAAAGTAATTACAATATAGCAATTAAACACTGGAATGGTAGGATGTGCAGAAGATGCATGTGCAAGTTGAGATACTGGGGTGCAAATACAGTAAGGGGATGAGGTAGATTGGATGGGCTATTTACGGATGAGCTATGTACAGGTGCAGTGATCTGTGAGCTGCTCTGACAGCTAGTGCTTGAAGCTAGTGAGGGAGGTAAGAGTCTCCAGCTTCAGAGATTTTTGCAGTTTGTTCCAGTGGTGTACAGTAGGCTACAGTGCCATTACAGCATTAGTGAATGACAACAATACAGCCTTGTCACTACTAGTCAGCAAGTTGGTTGGTACAGTACAACATTACTAAATGTAGAGTATGCTACAATACAGTAGAGTAGGCTACAATACAGCAAAAGGCATACTGTTCTGTTATTCGTTGGGTCTGGAAATTGTTGAATTAGCCAACATTATAGAGAGACAACACATTCATGCAGCTGTGGTGGTGTCGCATTGTCTTTATCCATACCATAGCTGATGTTATGGATTTGCCTTTTACTTGAGTGCTCTGCCCTGTTTGACAGGTCTCCCTTGATTTTTTTACTTTTATGGTTTGGTTTTGTGGCAGATTTTCAAAAGAAAATAAACATATACAGTACCAGTCAAACGTTTGGACATACCATCTCATTCAAGCATTTTTCTTTATTAAAAAAAAACTATTTTCTACATTGTAGAATAATAGTGAAGACATCAAAACTATGAAAAAACACATATGGAATCATATAGTAACCAAAAAATGGCTTTTTGAGATTCTTCGAAGTAGCCACCCTTTGCCTTGATGACAGCTGTGCATACTCTTTGCATTCTCTCAACCAGCTTCATGAGGAATGCTTTTCCAACAGTCTTGAAGGAGTTCCCACATATGCTGAGCACTTGTTGGCTGCTTTTCCTTCACTCTGCGGTTCAACTCATCCCTAACATGTCACGTTCTGACCTTTATTTCCTTTGTTTTGTCTTTATTTAGTATGGTCAGGGCATGAGTTGGGGTGGGCAGTCTGTTTGTTTTTCTATGTTTCTATGTTTGTTTCGGCCTAGTATGGTTCTCAATCAGAGGCAGGTGTCGTTAGTTGTCTCTGATTGAGAATCATACTTAGGTAGCCTGGGTTTCACTGTTGGTTTGCGGGTGTTTGTTTCCATGTCAGTGTTTGTTCGCCACATGGTACTGTTTCGGTTTCGTTTCTTCACGTTTCTTTTGTTATTTTTGTATTCAGTGTTAGTGCTTTCTTTGATTAAAGTTATGGACACTTACCACGCTGCATCTTGGTCTGATCCTTACTCCTCTTCTGGCGAAGAGGAGATCTGCTGTTACATAACCATCTCAATTGGGTTGAGGTTGGGTGATTGTGGAGGCCAAGTCAACTTATGCTACACTCCATCACTCTCCTTCTTGGTCATATAGCCCTTACACAGCCTGGAGGTGTGTTGGGTCATTGTCCTGTTGAAAAACAAATTATAGTCCCTCTGATCGCAAACCAGGTGGGATGGCGTATCGCTGCAGAATGCTGTGGTAGCCATGCTGGTTAAGTGTGCCTTGAATTCTATGCAAAGCACCCCCACACCATCACACCTCCTCCTTCATGCTTCAAGGTGGGAACCACACATGTGGAGATCATCCATTTACCCACTCTGCGTCTCACAATGACATGGCGGTTGGAACCAAAAATCTAAAATTTGTACTCATCAGACCACAGGACAGATTTCCACCAGTCAAATGTCCATTGCTCATGTTTCTAGGCCCAAGCAAGTCTCTTCTTATTATTGGTGTCCTTTAGTAGTGGTTTCTTTGCAGCAATTCAACCATGAAGGCCTGATTCACGCAGTTTCCTCTGAACAGTTGTTGTTGAGATGTGTCTGTTGCTTGAACTCTGTGAAGCATTTATTTGGGCTTTAATCTGAGGTGCAGTTAACTCTAATGAACTTATCCTCTGTAGCAGAGGTAACTCTGGGTCTTCCTGTGGCGGTCCTCATGAGCGACAGTTTCATCAAAGCGCTTGATGGTTTTTGCTAGTGCGCTTGAAGAAACTTTTAAAGTTCTTGAAATGTTCCGTATTGATGGACTGTCATTTCTCTTTCATTTCTCTGTCATTGTCATTGTCATTTCTCTGTCATTTCTATTTCTCTTTTTTTTTTCTCTTTCGCTTATTTGAGCTGTTCTTGACATAATATGGACTTGGTCAATTACCAAATAGGGCTATCTTCTGTATACCACCCCTACCTTGTCACAACACAACTGATTGGTTCAATTGTATTAAGAAGGAAAGAAATTCCACAAATTAACTTTCAGCAAGGCACACCTGTTAATAGAAATGCATTCCAGGTGACTACCTCATGAAGCTGGTTGAGAGAATACCAAGAGTGTGCAAAGCTGTCATCAAGGCAAAGGGTGGCTAGAATCTCAAATATAAAACATATTTTGATTTAAGTAACACTTTTTTGGTTGCAACTTGATTCCAAATGTGTTATTTCTGTCAGGAATCAAGGTAAGATACAGATGCAGACACGTCAAATTGACAATGGTTTAATATTCCAATAGGGGCAGGCAATAGGTAGGTAGGGGTCAGTAAACCAGAGGTGGGGCAAAGGTACCGGACGGCAGGCAGGCTCAGGGTCAGGGTAGGCAGAGGTCAACAATCCAGAGGTGGGGCAAAAGTACAGGTTGGCAGGCAGGCTCGGTGGCAGTCAGAGTGGTCAGGAAGGCGGGCTCAGAGTCAAGACAGGCAAGGGTCAAAACCATGAGGGCGAGAAAAGTGAGACTGGGAAAAGCAGGCGCTGAGAACAAAAACGCTGGTAGGCTTGAAGAAACAAAATGAACTGGCAACAGACAAGAGAACACAGGTATAAATATACAGGGGATAATGATGAAGATGGGCGACACCTGGAAGGAGGTGGAGACAATCACAAAGACAGGTGAAACAAGGGTGTGAGAACTTCCCCTTGGTGCTCTGACAGAAGCCTCATCACCAACCTGACAGGGCTCTGTGGGAAAGAAATCACAATAATTATACCTTGACACATAATGAGTATAGCCCCACGGGCCGCTATACATAACAGCAGGGCTATATGAGCTGTCACTGCTCCCAGACGGCTAGCACTCAGCGCTAACCAAAGACACGTGAATTATAGCTCATGACACATAGTTCTGTCATTAATCATGAAGGGACAGAGATCTAACGATTTTTGGCGTATAGTTGCAAGAGGCCTTCCAAAAACATTGAAACACCTGGATTATGTCCCACGGAGTTGCAGAACATCTTCTCTCGACAATTAGGGGAACTGACAGACATTGTATGGTGAAGGGTTTTGTTTCATTTGACTGTAAAAGATGTGATAATGGTTCTGTTTTCTAGAGTGGATGCATTTCCCACATCCATTTTATACAGCTAGTTCACTGCGCTTAGAAAAAAATACTATGCATGGTGAAAATAGCTGTTTTGAATCCAGTGTGGGCTCAGATCAAATTGGGAAATTAATATTTTAACCACCATCCATCTTTGAATAAAGGAGTGATCGTGACAACTAAACAGCCACAACTAAAGGTTTTCCAGTAACTTTATCTACAACTAAATCCTTATAGGATTTCCTCTTTGTGCAAAGCTTCACTACATTGCTACTCACATTGACCGTTCTGTCATACAGCATACAGACTTCCCCATGACCAGGGCTCGAAGTTCAAATGTTCCTAAAAAAAAGTTAGGAGCACCACCTAAACGTTAGGAGCACCACATAAACGTTAGGAGCACCACATAAACGTTAGGAGCACCACATAAACGTTAGGAGCACCACATAAATGTTAGGAGCACCACATAAACGTTAGGAGCACCACATAAACGTTAGGAGCACCACATAAACGTTAGGAGCACCACATAAACGTTAGGAGCACCGGGAAATATGTTTTACTTGATTGAGATACAGCCTTTATTGGGCCTGCTTGTTGTGCCCTAGAAACTAATATGGAACCCTGTAAAGACATTTGTTTACTATAAAAGCTAAAATGTTGATACAGACACCTGTCATTGAAATTACAAAGTCATTTGTGGAATATTAGGTTTCCAATAGACAGGTTGGTTGTTTAGCAACAAAACCGGCGTCTGTGCAGCTATGGGGCAAAACAGACAGGGTGGACTTAGATAGTTGACTAAATGTAAATTATAGTTTGTTTCCGGTGTTTATTGAAAACGTAAATACATTTGCACAATGAGCACATTTTGTCTCTCAAATAGAATGGTTATAGTTGTTGGTAAGCTAGCTAGCAAAATTTCGCCATATTAGCATAGACGTGACATTAGTCAAAACACCTCAAAACAAGACATGGCATCAAAAACAGGATAAAACTATACTGAACAAAAATATAAACGCAACATGCAAGGTGTTGGTCCCATGTTTCATGAGCTGAAATAAAATATTGAAACGTTGTCAATAAAGCAGTGAATTGGGAGCTTTAAACAGTGTGCGGGCCTTCTTGTCTAGACTAGTATTCTTTATTAGCCCAGCACCTATGTTTTTAAGGATGTGCGTATGACCACAAACTTTTCCATACGCACAAATGCTTATTTCTCTCAAATGTTGTGCAGAAATTTGTTTACATCCCTTTTAGTGAGCATTTCTCCTTTGCTGAGATAATCCACCACCTGACAGGTGTGGCATATCAAGAAGCTGATTAAACAGCATGAACATTACACAGGTGCACCTTGTGCTGGGGACAATGAACCGCAGACCACGTGTAACCATGCCAGCACCTCCACATCCGGCTTCTTCACCTGTGGGATTGTCGGAAACCAGCCACCCGGACAGCTGATGAAATTGAGGAGTGTTTCTGTCTGTAATAAAGCCCTTTGTGGGGAAAAACTCATTCTGATTGGCTCCCCAGTGGTTGGGCCTATGTCCTCCCAGGCCCACCCATGGCTGCGCCCCTGCCCAGTCATGTGAAATCCATAGATTAGGGCCTAATGAATTTATTTCAATTCACTGATTTCCTTATATGAACTGTAACTCTGTAAAATTGTTGCATGCTGAGTTCCTATTTTTGTTCAGTATGGTTGAAATGATCCATCTACAATTGCAACATGGCAGCTTCTTGACATTGTTGCTAGCTATCTAGAATCAAAACAACACATCGAAGAGTGCGCATAGTTTTCGTGACGTTGTCAGCTAACCCGTCCATTGAGATGCATTACATTGAACTGTCTCTTTAAGAACGATGATGTGCAAATCTGTCATTCATTCATCGCTATGATCCTTGATCTCCTGAAGAAGCTATCCCTTTTGTACCTTGTCAGCTCAGAGATTTGAACTTGCAACCTTCCGGTTACTAGTCCAACACTCTAACCACTAGGCTACCCTGCTGCCCCAAAGTTACCAGGTTGGTAGAGACATGCTACAGAACTTTGGCGACTAGTAAGTATTTTTGGGCTGGATGTGTCAATGTGTAGTTGATAGATGCATAATCTATGAGCAGAATTACTGTTTTACCTCAATTCGCCCCGAAATCCCTAGTTTGACAGTGACTGTTTCTCTGGAAGTTGTGCTGCGCCATTTTACCTACATTTTCCCCCACGTGGCCAGCCCCCCTAGCAATTTGAGTTTGAGCTAATGAGCTTCAGCCCCTTGCCATTTGAGTGACAGCTAGCAAGATTCACACTCAGCAGAGCGAGAGAGAAAGCAATGATGTGGGGCACATATCTGCACATATGTGACAATTTTCAGGGACCACTTTTGGCTCATGAGCCCTCCTTTCAGAACTACTGTCTAAAAAGCATATAAAAGTACTGGAGAAGCTCTTTAACCTGACTGATCCTATAGATGTACAGCACATCAGAAATCTGTTTGCTAGCTCAGTGGTTCTCAAACTTTTTGACCTGTGACCCCCAAAAAGCAGTTGTTCAAAGCTTGTATTTAGGCGTGCACCGGGCGAACACCCGTGCACAATTGCTACACAAATGTAGCCTTTTTCTCACCCATCTACACACAATACACTATAATGACAAAGTGAAAATGTGTTTTTACAGATTTTTGCAGATGTATTTAAAATTAAATTCATAAATATCTAATTTACATAAGTATTAACACCCCTTTGTTATGACACTCCAAATTGAGCTCAGGTGCATCCAATTTCCTTTTGATCATCCTTGAGATGTCACTCCAATTTGACATGATTTAAAAAGAAACATGCCTGTCTATTTAAGGTCCCACAGTTGACAGAACGTGTCAGAGCAGAAACTATACCATGAAGTACAAGGGACTGTCCATAGATCTCCAAGATAGAATTGGGATGAGGCATATATCTGGGGAAGGGTATAAAACAGTTTCTAGAGTATTGAAAGTTTCCAAGAGCGCAGTGGTCTCAAAATATGGAACTACCCAGACCAGAGCTGGCTGTCTGACCAAACTGAGCAACTGGGCAAGAAGGACCTTGGTCAGGGAGGTAACCAAGAGCCCAATGACCACTCTGACAGAATTACATCGTTCCTTGGCTGAGATGTGAGAACCTGCCAGAAGGACAACAGTCTCTACAACATTTCACCAATCTGGGCTTTATAGGAGAGTGGCAAGACAGAAGCCATTTCTGAGAAGAAGAAAAAAGCACATGACAGCATGCCTGGAGTTTGCAAAAAGGCATGTGGAAGACTCTGATATTATAAGGCAAAAGATTCTATGGTCTGATGAGACAAATATTTTACTATTTGGCCTGAATGCAAAGCGTTATGTCTGGAGAAAATCCGGCACAGCTCACCATCCGTCTAACACCATCCCTAATGTGAAGAATTGTGGTGGCAGCATCATGCTATGGGGAGTGGCAGTGACTGGGAGACTGGTAAGAATAGAGGGAACAATGAATGGAGACATGGAGCCAAATACAGGAAAATCCTTGATGAGAACCTGCTTCAGAGTGCAAACGACCTTAGACTGGGGCAAAGATTTACGCTCCAACAGGACAATGAACCCAAGCATACATCCAAAGCAGTGATTTAATGGCTTTAGAACAAGAATGTGAAAGTCCTTGAGGGGCCCAGCCAAAGCCCAAACTTGAGTCCCATTGAACATCTGTGGAAAAACTTGAAGATTGTTGTTCACCGCCGCTACCATCTAACGTAACAGAGCTTGAGAAAATCTCCAAGGAAGAATAGGAGAAAATCCCTGAATCCAGATGTGCAAAGCTGATACAGACATACGACTCAAAGCTGTAACCGCCGTCAAAGGTAGTTCTACAAAGTATTGAATACTCATGTAAATTTGATATTTCTGTTTTTCATTTTCAATACGTTTGCAAGAATTTCTAGAAACGCTGTCATTATGGGGTATTGTGTGTAGTGAGAGAGTGAGAGAAAAAAATATTTTTCATCCATTCTGAATTTAAGCTATAACCCAAAATGTGGAGTAAGTCAAGGGGTATGAATACTTTCTGAAGGTACTGTATGTAGATAACTTTGTTAGAAAGAATACTGTATTTCTGAATGTAAACAAATGTCTCAACTTACCCCACTCTCCCCTACAGCGAAGCCTAATTATTCTGGCAGATTATTTTACTAGGCGCACTGGTGCTCCCAAATTCCAAATCGCACAGCAAAATAATTATTAGCATATGTGATAAAAATGGTCGCACTTTAGAGCCCTGCCCATGAATATGTTACCTCACTATAGTATTCTATGTGTTGTTGGGGTGAAAGATGAGTCAGAGCGGAGAAAGGGATTTATTTTCCAATTAATGACAGTTCGGTCACCCCAGGGCAGATGAAGGAGGAGATAAAGGAACAGGCCCCCACCACCACGCTCAAAAACCCTTCACCTGCTGTTCATTCCCGAGTCTCACCACTATCTCACCCTTTCACAGGTCTTTTTTTCACCGAAAAAAAGATAAAGCTTCTGTTTGACCCCCTAGATGCACCACACCTCTCCAAAGCATCATGCCTGATCCAGAGGTAAATGTCTGTTTTCCAATTGTGCTTTCTGTTTGTTGTAAATGTGTCTTTGTATAAAACGTTATATGCTGCTATTTTAGCCAGGTCGCTCTTAAAACAAAGATTTTTAATCTCAATGAGATTAACTTCGTAAAATAAAATTCTATACCTACATCTTGCCTCATTTAGTCGTCAGACGGAGGAAGGAGCTTTTGAGAGGAATTCAGCGTTGATATATGGAGACCTTGTGAAATCAATGTGACAGAACACCATCCAACAAGTACTGTTCCAACATGATAAAACTGGAAAGGGAAAACTATGCGTGCCATTTCACTGGAACACATACCTGTGTCACAAAAGATGTGCACACAAGCAACTACATGAACAACACAAACACACATTCAGTGTTTCACTACAGTCCTGTTCATCATTTAGCCAACACCAATCCACACAAAATATGTCAGAGAAGAAACTCAGGATTCATTTACCCAAGGGCACATTTGAGTTGAACGTGGATTGATGAGAGAAAAAAAGAACAATGGGAGAGAAAAAAAAAAAACATTCCTGGAAATGTTTGGATAGACAAACAAGTGTGGTATGGTTATGATGGTGTGTTTGGCATGTCTCCATCAAAACCTGTCTATGCTGAACCGACAAGCTTTCATACAATACACTGTCTCCACAAATGGAGATATGGTGATGTGTGTGTGATTTAGGAGAAGGCCTATATGGGCAGAGAGCAGACGATCGGCCTACGACTCCCAGAGTACAGTGCAAGAACATGTGTCTTAATGGGGTTACCCTGCATTCATAATCAAGTGGGAAGGTAGTATTTACTACATATGACTGGGGAAAATCCACTTCAACACCCTCCAACTGGTAATTAGCCTACTAGTAGGAAACTTGTCTATCATCCCTGAGCTCCAACTTCTCCCACATGCTGACCTCTAACGTCACCTACTAAGGAAATGACCTCGATAACCAGGTATTAAATTGGGCCGGGTCCCGCTGGGTCCGTGACCTGGCACCTATGATCCAAATGAGAGCCAGATGGAGCTGAGACCCATTTCCTTTGGTAATACAAAATTTGAATTTTCTCATGAAGAATTGTTGTTCATTTTCCTCACCCAACAACAAAAGTAAGCAACAGCAAAATTAGACAACCCCATAGAAGAATCGTTTAACTATTCAATTGGTCAGCTTTTCGCATTCTACTGTATGCAAGAAAATGATATTCATTTCGAGTGCCGCACAGGAAGAGAAACATGCATGCGTTGTAGGCTACAACATTCTTAATGCAGTCGCGGGAAACACATTTGAAAGCAGTTTTGATGGCCACTGTTAGTAAAAGAGGAGGATCACAGAGCGTTCTAGTGTACACTTATTTCTCAAATCCCCCCAAATTTGGGAACCGTTTTAGAACCTGAGTTTTTAGCAGCGGCATGGTTTATGCGCACCTAGCATGTGTCTTCTCACAAAAACGTCTGTAGAGTCCCAAATGGTTTGTGCTATATTATGACCCAGCTATGAAAAGCTGAGACTCTCACAAACACGTACATGTGATCTGTCTTGCTCTATGATGCTCAGAGTAGTTAGAAGGTAAGAGATTATTCTACATAGAAGGTCATTGGAAATCCCAGGACATAGTGCCTATAAGACTGTAATAAACTCACATAGTTGCTGTCACAAACTCCACACAGTTGTCACTGACTAGTTGGATATTCATTTCCTACCTAGCAAATCATTTCTATTCTCCTAAATTAATTGTTATCAGGTTTTTGCTTGGTGGACCTTATTTTTGTTGTTGTTGACATTTGTCAATAAAACTCATGAATGCAAGAGTTTATGTCAAATTGTTTGGTGTTGTACTTGTTGGCCTGGTTTTCCTGAAAGTAAAATACTTAAATGGGATGCTAAATATAAGCAGTGAAAAAAATGCAGATTTTTGCTGGGGTCCTCAGGCCTGATGTTAAATTGAAAAACTCCTCCATACAGCTACAGCGCTTGTGAGAGTCTTGAGGGTACTGGTGGGGGGAAGACTTTTCATTTTTGCAGTACAAGAGGGACAAGTTCATCACCTGCTGTGACCTTGTTTCCACTGATCTCATGCTAATTGCATTTAACATTCAAGTGTTCCTGGGAGGGCACTAAATGGACAAAAGGTTAAATCCCTCGACACCGAATGTTTTTTTAAATCAGCTGTGTTCTTTCTGTGTAAGAGTCAATTATATGAAACTTGGAGTCATTTAATTTGAGATGATGTCAAATCCTGAATGTGTGTATTGGGGTCGGGAAGAGGAGGAGGGGGAGAGGGGAGTTGAGCGGAGTGGAGGGGGAGGCCAGCTGCCAAAGCTCTCTCTGCTCAGTGCTCAGTTTTCTCTACTGTAAAATCTCTCTCCTCTATCATGTGTTACTTTTCTTCATAATGGATCCATCCACTCACACACGGTTGTCTAAATTAATTAGGTGCTACCTAAATAACAGCTTATAGCCTATTCCTAAAGAGTTTTCTTATCAGCTTTTTCACATTCCCCTAACATCCATTTGTTTTACACGTTCTTCCCCGCAACATGTACATTTGACCATGTTTTCTATAGTGTAATGTATACAGTAGGATGTATTCAACATTGAATCAGTATAGGAAAACATTCTGATCAAGTTCAGGGAGCATTCTCAAACATGCGCACACAGACAAATCAGTATAGGGCAACATTCTGACATTTAAAATATACTGTATTCATGTCAACAGAAAGGTTGAGAATGATGCATCAATCAAATGTGTCTAAATCGTTCAACGAAAGAGAGGCGTGGCCAGTCACGACCAGCCACCAAGCCTCATTGATGTATTTAACTAGCGATGTTTACACTCAACTCATAGCATGGACAACAGCGCCCCCGAGTGGAACTTGATACAGTACATTGCAGGCTGGCCAGAGAAGTATACTAAATACACCATTCTAATGTAATACTGGTAAATTACCTCAACTACAGTCACTCTCACCTTGTTCAAGTTCAAATGCAGTTAATTATCAAATACCATCCCCTTTAGTGAAGTTAAACAGCAAGTCTTATTACAGTCCAATAGATTTGTGTAGAAATTCCTTCATGCTGCCTCCTATATATAGATAATGAGAGGGAACAACTTCAGCTCAGTTGATGAAATACTGTGCGGGTCAGAAACACACTTCTTACATTTACAGCTAAAAACGAATAATATATTTGCACTTTATATTAGGCCTTAGCAAAGTCCTCCCACCAAATAGTGTCACAAAAACAGAATAATTAGAAAATTGCTAGGCCTACACATTGAGGTGTGCTACAAGATAACTGGTAACTCTGTAAACAGGAGTAGGTGCATCACTGGTCACTGAGCTGGCCAGCTAAAGTTAGTTAGTTAGTCACATAAATGTACGTTCAGCCTGATGATTATTTATCTTACGAAGTCAGCATGGCTTAACATAGTTTATTTCGTTTTTGACCTCGACATTGTTGCTGGATAGATACTTTCATACGTAATATGCTGGCGCTGCTAGCTAGCTAATGCTAACGGCGCTAGCTAACCTCATATCTGGATGCCCCACTCTAGTTCCCGAGAGAGCAGCATACTGGTAAGTCAACTTTGCTTTCAAGCTTTGTAATCATCTGTAAAGTTGTTTTACATGCAATCATACAAGCTAGATAGATAGATATGTTGTTAAAAAGCCTGATGTCATTCATTGGTTGTTTCTTTGGAGCTAGCTAAGCTATCACTAGCTAGCTAGGTGGATAATAATGTAATGTAGTTGGCTACAGGAACGTTACAGTATAATATAGCCTTGTTACAACTAGTTGGTTGATATGGGGTGTAGTGTGCTAGCGTCGTTGTTAGCCTATTTTACCAGGTCAAAAATTAAAACATAATGGTTGTGTGCACTATAGCGGGATAGAATTGTGTGGTTTGGTGGCAGATTTTCTAAAGAAAATAGACATATACAGTATATGATCAGCAATTCTCAGTCAGTTCAGATACACAGCGAACCCATGTTGAAGTTCATTCATACATGCGGACACTAATTATTGTTAATATTCCCATTCTCTTAGGCCCTCCATTCCCAAACCTGAAGCCACCTGTCCCCAGCAGGAAAGACCAGGAAAAAGTGCTAGCTTAAGGTACAACTTCCATTTTGAGGAAATATAAGACAACTCAATGTCACATTTAGATTTAGAGTTACTGACATGAATAGAAGCATATACAAGCAATCTATCAAATGTATTTTATTAAACCCCATTTTACATCAGCAGTAGTCACAACGTGCTTATACAGATACCCAGCCTAAACCCCAAAGAGCAAGCAATGCAGAGGTAGAAGCAGTGTCTAGGAAAAACTCCCCAGAAAGGCAGGAACCTAGGAAGAAACCAGGCTCTGAGGGGTTGCCAGTCCTCTTCTGGCTGTGCTGGTGGAGATTATAAAAGAGTCCAGCTATTTAGCCAGATTATTCTTCAAGATGTTTAAACGTTCATAGATGACCAGCAGTGTCAAATAATAGAGGGTCGCTGGAACTTCCAGAGGCTTGTAAACCTGAAGCAGTGTGATGTGGTCCAGGTAATTATCAAATACACGTATATACATTCACTCACTCTGTTTTGTTGTATAATTTTAACTTTAAAAAATGGTTCCTCTTTGAGATCTGACACCCCTATTAGCTCAACCACAGTCTTCACAGCTGCAGTCGTCTGCCCCTGCATCTGCTACACCGGCCACGACAGGTGATACAGGTAATTATCACATACATACATACACCCATGCACACTGTCCCTCACTTGGTGCTCTATTCAATCAGATCCAAATTAGCCGACATCCACATAGCGGTTGTTTTGGCGGTGTCTGATGTGGAACTGTGTTAGAGCTGTCAAATTCACAAGCGGCTCCTGTCATTATACCTAAAGCAGACATTGCATTAACAGAAATCTCATGCAGCCCTGTTTACAAGTTAGAACATTGCAATTTGAGATGTAATCTACATCTCGACTAGGCTGACAGAAATCCTCATTATTTAGTTTCTGATTGAATCTAGGCCTTTACAACTAAATAGATTGAATGAGTGCATGATTACAGTGGCTTGCGAAAGTATTCACCCCCTTAGCCTTTTTCCTCTTTTGTTCCCTTACAAACTGGAGTTAAAATAGATTTTTTTTGGGGGGGTTGATCATTTGATTTACACAACATGCTAAATATTTTTTATTGTGTAACAAACTAAAAATAACACAAAAATACAGAGAACTTGAGCGTGCATAGCTATTCACCCCCGCAAAGTGAACACTTTGTAGAGCCACCTTTTGTAGCAATGACAACTGCAATTCTCTTGGGGTATGTCTCTATAAGCTTGCCACATCTAACCACTAGGATTGTTGCCTATTCTTCAAGGCAAAACAGCTCCATCAAGTTGGATGGGTTCCGCTGGTGTACAGCAACCTTTAAGTCATACCACAGATTCTCAATTGGATTGAGGTCTGGGCTTTGAATAGGACATTCCAAGACATTTAAATGTTTCCCCTTAAACCACTTGAGTGTTGCTTTAGCAGTATGCTTAGGGTCATAGTCCTGCTGTAAGGTGAACCTCTGTCCCAGTCTCAAATCTCTGGAAGACTGAAACAGGTTTCCCCCAAGAATTTCCCTGTATTTAGCGCCATCCATCATTCTTTCAATTCTGACCAGTTTCTCAGTCCCTGCCGATTAAAAAAAATAAATAAAAATTAAAAAAACATCCCCACAGCATGATGCTGCCACCACCATGCTTCACTGTGGGGATGGTGTTCTCGGGGTAATGAGAGGTGTTGGGTTTGCGCCAGACAGCATTTTCATTGATGGCCAAAAATCTCAATTTTAGTCTCATCTGACCAGAGTACCTTCTTCCATATGTTTGGGGAGTCTCCCATATTTCTTTTGGTGAACACCAAACGTGTTTGCATATTTTTTTTCTTTAAGCAATGGTGTTTTTCTGGCCACTCTTCCATAAAGCCCAGCTCTGTGAAGTGTACGGCTTAAAGTGGTCCTATGGACAGATACTCCAATCTCCACTGTGGAGCTTTGCAGCTCCTTCGGGGTTATCTTTGGTCTCTTTGTTGCCTCTCTGATTAATGCCCTCCTTTCCTGGTCCGTCAGTTTTGGTGGGCGGCCCTCTCTTGGCAGGTTTGTGTTGGTGCCATATTCTTTACATTTTTTTTGTAATGGATGCTCAGTGGGATTTTTTTAATGGTGCTCAGTGGGATGTTCAAAGTTCCAGGTATTTATTTATAACCCAACCCTGATCTGTACTTCTCCACAACTTTGTCCCTGACCTGTTTGGAGAGCTCCTTGGTCTTCATGGTGTCCCTTGCTTAGTGGTGTTGCAGACTCTGGGACCTTTCGGGACAGGTGTTTATATATATATATATATATATATATATACTGAGATCATGTGACACTTAAATAAAGTCCACCTGTGTGCAATCTAACTAATTATGTGACTTTTGAAGGTAATTGGTTGCACCAGATCTTATTTAGGGGCTTCATAGCAAAGGGGGTGAATACATATGCATGTGCCACTTTACCATTTAAAAAATATATATATTTTTAAACAAGTTTATTTTTTTAGTTTCACTTCACCAATTTGGACTATTTTGTGTATGTCTATTACATGAAATCCAAATAAAGTCCATTAAAATTACAGGTTGTAATGCAACAAAATAGAAAAAACGCCAAGGGGGATGAATACATTTGCAAGGCACTGTATTTTCAGTGAAGAAAATTGTGCCTGTCTCTTTTAGATCTGCCACCCCCAGCAGTTCAGCTGCAGTCACAGCAGTCCTCTGCTGTGGTATTTAATTTACCGGCTGCACCAGGTCCTACTACACTGGCCGTTAAGGAAGAAACTATTTTTTACGATACCCAGATGAATACAGGTTATTCAGAATTATATTGCATATGCTCACCCACACCAACAGATGTACACACAGACATGTTGTTGAGCTGTATACTTACTGTCACTTTGTGCATCTCTCTTTCAGATCTGCCATGTACTCCACCACTGCCTGACAGCCTCACCCAGACGTGCATACACACGGGGCCTAGCAAGACTGACAAAGCAGAGATGGGTGGCTGACAAGGAAAAATAAAACAACATGCACTCAAACACATTATACACAATGTAAATAAGTTGTAATTACCTGTTCATTTAATGTTTGGTCCATTTTATTTTAGGATTGGAGA
The DNA here is from genome assembly GCF_013265735.2 of Oncorhynchus mykiss. Taxonomy (NCBI): domain Eukaryota; kingdom Metazoa; phylum Chordata; class Actinopteri; order Salmoniformes; family Salmonidae; genus Oncorhynchus; species Oncorhynchus mykiss. The sequence goes on from NC_048565.1 coordinate 65,799,313, forward strand.
GATCTACTCCTTCATATCCATTGTCAATATCTACATAATTACTCTAAATATCTATCAAATTAAAGTGTGATTGATAATTTTGTAAAAGGCTATGGCTTAATGTTTACAGTTTGGGGGAATTCTGTGTGCTTTTTTCTTTGAGTTGAAAAACATGTCTCCCTCTCACACACACATTAGACCCAATGTAAATAAATTGTAATTATTTTATGTATGCTACATTTTATTTGAGGAAAATATCTGCAATAAACTACATTCAGTTAAATTAAATCAAATGTATTTATATAGCCCTTTGTACATCAGCTGATATCTCAAAGTGCTATACAGAAACCCAGCCTAAAACCCCAAACAGCAAACAATGCAGGTGTAGAAGCACGGTGGCTAGGAAAAACTCCCTAGAAAGGCCAAAACCTAGGAAGAAACCTAGAGAGGAACCAGGCTATGAGGGGTGGCCAGTCCTCTTCTGGCTGCGCCGGGTAGAGATTATAACAGAACATGGCCAAGATGTTAAAATGTTCATAAATGACCAGCATGGTCAAATAATAATAATCACAGTAGTTGTCGAGGGTGCAGCAAGTCAGTACCTCAGGAGTAAATGTCAGTTGGCTTTTCATAGCCGATCATTAAGAGTATCTCTACCACTCCTGCTGTCTCTAGAGAGTTGAAAACAGCAGGTCTGGGACAGGTAGCACGTCCGGTGAACAGGTCAGGATTCCATAGCCGCAGGCAGAACAGTTGAAACTGGAGCAGCAGCACGGCCAGGTGGACTGGGGACAGCAAGGAGTCATCATGCCAGGTAGTCCTGACACATGGTCCTAGGGCTCAGGTCCTCCGAGAGAGAGAAAGAAAGAGCGAATTAGAGAGAGCATACTTAAAATTCACACAGGACACCGGATAAGATAGAAGTACTCCAGATATAACAAACTGACCCTAGCCCCCCGACACAAACTACTGCAGCATAAATACTGGAGGCTTAGACAGGAGGGGTCAGGAGACACTGTGGCCCCATCCGATGATACCCCCGGACAGGGCCAAACAGGAAGGATATTACCCCACCCACTTTGCCAAAGCACAGCCCCCACACCACTAGAGGGATATCTTCAAACACCAACTTACCATCCTGAGACAAGGCCGAGTACAGCCCACAAAGATCTCCGCCACGGCACAACCCAAGGGGGTGGCGCCAACCCAGACAGGAAGATCACGTCAGTGACTCAACCCACTCAAGTGACGCACCCCTCCTAGGGACGGCATGAAAGAGCACCAGTAAGCCAGTGACTCAGCTCCTGTAATAGGGTTAGAGGCAGAGAATCCCAGGGGAAAGAGGGGAACTGGCCAGGCAGACAGCAAGGGCGGTTCGTTGCTCCAGAGCCTTTTCGTTCACCTTCGCACTCTTGGGCCAGACTATACTATACAGACTATACTCAGACTATTCGCACTCTTGGGCCAGACTATACATATATCATATGACCCACTGAAGAGATGAGTCTTCAGTAAAGACTTAAAGGTTGAGACGAGTCTGCGTCTCTCACATGGGTAGGCAGACCATTCCATAAAAATGGAGCTCTACAGGAGAAAGTCCTGCCTCCAGCTGTTTGCTTTGAAATTCTAGTGTAGGTATGTATGGCAGGACCAAATCAGAAAGATAGGTAGGAGCAAGCCCATGTAATGCTTTGTAGGTTAGCAGTAAAACCTTGAAATCAACCCTTGCCTTAACAGGAAGCCAGTATATGATAAAAAAAATTGGTTCTAGTCAGGATTCTAGCAGCCGTATTTAGCACTAACTGAAGTTTATTTAGTGCTTTATCCGGGTAGCCGGAAAGTAGAACATTGCAGTAGTCTAACCTAGAAGTAACAAAATAATGGAATAATTTTTCTGCATCATTTTTGGACAGAAAGTTTCTGATTTTTGCAATGTTACGTAGATGGAAAAAAAGCTGTCCTTGAAACAGTCTTGATATGTTAGTCAAAAGAGAGATCAGGGTCCAGAGTAACGCCGAGGTCCTTCACAGTTTTATTTGAGACGACTGTACAATCATCAAGATTAATTGTAAGATTCAACAGAAGATCTCTTTGTTTCTTGGGACCTAGAACAAGCATCTCTGTTTTCTCAGAGTTTAAAAGTAGAAGGTTTGCAGCCATCCACTTCCTTATGTCTGTAACACAGGCTTCTAGCGAGGGCAATTTTGGGGCTTCACCTTGTTTCATTGAAATGTACAGCTGTGTGTCATCCACATAGCAGTGAAAGTTGACATTATGTTTTCGAATGACATCCCCAAGAGGTAAAATATATAGTGAAAACAATAGTGGTCCTAAAATGGAAGACAAACCATTCACAGAGACAAACTGAAATCTTTCCGACAAATAAGATCTAAACCAGGCCAGAACTTGTCCGTGTAGACCAATTTGGGTTTCCAATCTCTCCAAAAGAATGTGGTGATGAATGGTATCAAAAGCAGCACTAAGGTCTAGGAGCACGAGGACAGATGCAGAGCCTCGGTCTGACGCCATTAAAAGGTAATTTACCACCTTCACAAGTGCAGTCTCAGTGCTATGATGGGGTCTAAAACCAGACTGAAGCATTTGTAATACATTGTTTGTCTTCAGGAAGGCAGTGAGTTGCTGCGCAACAGCTTTTCTAACATTTTTGAGAGGAATGGAAGATTCGATATAGGCCGATAGTTTTTTATATTTTCTGGGTCAAGGTTTGGCTTTTTCAAGAGAGGCTTTATTACTGCCACTTTTAGTGAGTTTGGTACACATAGAGAGACGTTTATTAGGTTCAACATAGGAGGGCCAAGCACAGGAAGCAGCTCTTTCAGTAGTTTAGTTGGAATAGGGTCCAGTATGCAGCTTGAAGGTTTAGAGGCCATGATTATTTTCATAATTGTGTCAAGAGATATAGTACTAAAACACTTGAGTGTCTCTCTTGATCCTAGGTCCTGGCAGAGATGTGCAGACTCAGGACAACTGAGCTTTGAAGGAATATGCAGATTTAAAGAGGAGACCGTAATTTGCTTTCTAATAATCATGATATTTTCCTCAAAGAAGTTCATGAATTTATTACTGCTGAAGTGAAAGCCATCCTCTCTTGGGGAATGCTGCTTTTTAGTTAGCTTTGAGACAGTATCAAAAATACATTTTGGATTGTTCTTAAAGTAATGTCTTTGGTTTATTGGATATTTCTCTGAATACAATGTGTGACCAGAAGGAAGTTGGCAGACCTGCAACCCTTGGACAGTGTAGGTTTGTCATCTGGAGCTGAAAAATAGAGAGCCAGGGAGGAGAGGAAGAGTGCAGTTTAAAGGTTTATCATAAATACTGACAATTCTATAATGAATACATATTAGAATAATAATAGATAATTGAGTGATCAATAGTATGATTGTTTTGTGTTTTATATACTCAATCAAGTAGTGTCCCAAGGTGGGATCGAACCGTATCTCAAAAGCAGCAGAAAAAGTCAAATAAGGTCACCAAAATGTCCGTTATGGCAATACACGACTGGCCCCCGCGATGGGAGTGTGGATGATAGCTATTTTGTTGTATGTCTTCATAAAACAGCAGGAATATCTGTTAATGATAACATGTAGCTAAGAAATGGCATGTCGCTAAAACATGACAAATCGTGATTAAATCGAATCAAATCAAATTGTATGGGTCACATACACGTGGTTTGCAGATGTTACTGCGAGTGTAGCGAAATGCATGTGCTTCTAGTTCCCACAGTGCAGCAATATCTAACAAGTAATATCTAGGCTACTCTACCTACATTTTTATATTTGTGTCTAACAATATGTTAGAAAAGAAAGTCCCTACCTGATATCGTCTTTGTCTACACTGCTTAATTGTCAGTCACTGACAGTTTAGGTAGGTACTGAGCGGCTGGTTCACGTATTCAATGTTATCTCAAGTTCAACGTACATTAAGCAGTAAGCAGTAAAAATACTGCTCCAGGTGAGGCTCGAACTCACAACCTCGGCATAGCTCTACAATGTACTGTCATATAAGTACCGCGCGCTAACCGATTGCGCCACTGGAGCTCCACTTCTACGGCTCAGCAATAGAGATTATGAACAGTCTAAACCGGATGCTATCTTCTCTTTTTTTAATGATTTATTTATCGGTAATTAAATTGTCTGTTATGTGTTACAACACAACCAGAACCATACAGCAACACCCATAGAAACCGATCAAGACCCGACTAAGCTTTAATAAATTACTGATTTGCCGAATCAGTCGTTTGCGTTGTTTGAACATCGCTAACTAGCTTGCTAACGTTAGTTCGCCTGAACTGCTCATTGGATGGATAGAGAGCTATCTGTTGTCGAGTCTATTGTGACTAAATGGTATTTTCCTATATTGGCCGTGTGTATTTGACAGCTAATCTGGAAAGTGATATAATATTGTGTGGTTGTAGTATGAATATTAATTTCATAACAAGTTGCTAATTTCTGTGAAATCGTGGCTGCTACAGGGTCCTGACTAGTTACCACAGCCACAAAGTTATGGCTAAACCCCACATAGTTCTACAGTGTTCCTAACCGTAACCCTAATTTAACAACACTGCTAACCTTAATTCTAGCCCTAACCTTAAATTAAGGAACAATGTCAGCATTGCTGTTTTGGCAAAACAAGTAGGTGTATAAAACAGTATCTTGCAGGATTCAACCGTTGGAATTGTAAGAGTTGTTGCCCTGTCCCTGTGGACTTTCGATCACCATAAAGACAATGCACAATACAGTACTTGATTGACTACATTGACACATCAACTGGTTTGCGATGTGATGATGTGGATCAGTTGGTAGTAGAGAATCATGCTTTTAACTCTAGGCTTGTGGGTTCAATTCCCATGGGGGACCAGTATGAAATGCATGCCCTCACTACTGTCAGTTGCTTTGGTTGAGGGTGTCTGCTAAATTGTAAAACGACTGATAGAAATAAGTTCCATTTGCAAAGTATTTCAAGAAACTGGAAAATAAATATCAAGCAAGTATTTATATATTCCACAAGTATTAACTGTTTTGCACAGATAATTATCAGACTGAAGTTACACATGCTGGTAAACACTCAAATACATTTAGTTAACCTTTTTTCACAAAAGTAGTGCACTAGTCCTGTGATCGTCCTGCAGCACCCCCACCCCCAAACTACTTCCCGAAGCTATGTTGACTAAACGTGTTCTTTCTCTTCAGGCTACCCTCTATAACATGATGCAGTTTTGCTTGTGTATAATAATCTATTTTCGAAAAAGAGTCCATTGTTTTATTGTGGTATGGTTATGTTAACATTGTAAACTGAATGAAAAACACTGCTAGTCTAGACATGTATGGTAGGGATAGTTTATTGGAGGATCACAATTCAACATGTCAACAACCATACTTGACAACATGAATTCAGATCATTATCATCTATCCACTAACTTAAGCAATCATCTGTCTTGTATCTGGATGGATGGATAGATGGAGGGAGAGAGGGATGGAAATGTAGCATATGTAGCTGCCTTCTTTAACATATGCTTGGGAGATAAATCTGTCACATGACCTTCATCTCCAAGGAGGCAGATTAGCAAGAACTAATCTTATTTCACAAATGCATGTCTAGACTGAGCTCCCAGCAGACTGTGGCTCCTGCCAAGCTCCAGGATATCGACGGCGAGGGGATGTAGTGTGGAGATATGGAGCTCATTAACTTCTTCAGGATTGGTGGGACGGTTGAGCTAACATATGCTAATGCGATTAGCATGAGGTTGTAAATAACAAGAACATTTCCCAGAACATAGACGCATCTGATATTGTCAGAAATATTAAATTCTTGTTATTCTAACTGCACTGTCCAATTTACAGTAGCTATTACAGTGAAAGAATGCCATGCTATTGTTTGAGGAGAGTGCACAGTTTTGAACATGAAAAGTTATTAATAAACATATTAGGCACATTTGGGCAGTCTTGATACATCATTGTGAATAGAAATGCAATGGTTCATTGGATCAGTCTAAAACTTTGCACATACAGTGCTACCATCTAGTGGCCAATGTCTAAATTGCATCCGGGCTGGAATAATACATTATGGCCTTTCTCTTGCATTTGAAAGATGATGGTACAAAAAAATACAAAAACAGGTTGTTTTTTTCTTTGTATTATCTTTTACCAGATCTAATGTGTCATATTCTCCTACATTCCTTTCACATTTCCACAAACTTAAAAGTGTTTCCGTTCAAATGGTACCAAGAAAATGCATATCCTTACTTCAGGGCCTGAGCTACAGGCTGTTAGATTCGGGTATGTCATTTTGGGCCAAAATTGGAAAAAAGGGGCCGATCCTTAACAAATTGATGGGAAAGGAAAATGTGAGAAACTGCTCTTTAGTCCACCTGGGACTTGATTAGAGAGTGTGAAGATGATGATGATGATGATGATGTCATATTGCCCTGCTCCTCCCATGACAGACCCTTCTCTATTGGCCACGAGAGACTGAGGGGACGAGAAGAGAAACTGATTTGTGGATATGCAACTGGTATGTGTCTTCCCCACGCATGAATGACCCGATCTGCATTGTGTCCCACCCACCACCCGCCAACCCCTCTTTTACGCTACTGCTACTCTCTGTTCATCATATATGCATAGTCACTTTAACCATATCTACATGTACATACTACTTCAATCAGACTGTCTAACCAGTGTCTATGTAACCTCGCTACTTTTATAGCCTCGCTACTGTATATAGCCTGTCTCTTTACTGTTATTTTATTTCTTTACCTACATATTGTTCACCTTACCTTTTTACCACTATTGGTTAGAGCCTGTAAGTAAGCATTTCACTGTAAGGTGATCTGTTGTATTCAGCGCACGTGACAAATAAACTTTGATTTGATCACCATTTTTCAGCTACTTAGCTGTTAATGCTACTTTGCTCACATTTTTCTCTCTCTCTCTACCTCTCACCCTTTCCTCTTCCCTCAGGAGAGGTCGTCTATGACTCTTGCCAAGATTCCCTCTGTCTACAGGAGTCTGATCATTCGTGGACACAGCCAGTGAGTCAGTTTTCTTTAGAATACAGGAATTAGCTAGTGTATGAGAAAGTAAAAGAGAAGTAATCAGGTATATTGTTGATTTCTTAGTTAACAGTGGGGGTGGGCTGAGGGGGTTGCCCTATTCATCTTACCCTGACCTCTGATGTCATCACCCTGGTTGTGTGTCATCAATCTGGACCCAGACAGTAAGAGCTGATAGTAGAATAGTAAGTCCTATGCACTTTTTCAGATTTTGTCACATGCTTCACAAACAACAGGCTTATACTAACAGTGTAATGCTTACTTAAGGGCCATTCACAACAATGCAAATAACACAAATAAATACACAATGAGTAAAGATAAATTGGCTATATACACAGGGTAACAGTACAGAGTCGCTGTGCAGGGGTACAAGGTAATTGAGGTAGATATGTACATATAGGTAAGGTTAAAGCGACTAGGCAACAGGATAGATAATGAGAAGTAGCAGCAGCATATGTGAGGAGTCAAAATAGTTAGTGCAAAAGGGGGTCAATGCAGATAGTCCTGGTAGCTATTTGCTTAACTATTTAGCAGTCTTATGGCTTGGGGGAAGATGCTGTTCAGAGTCTTGTTGGTTCCAGACTTGGGGCATCAGTACTGCATGTCGTGCAGTAGCAGAGAGAACAGTCTATGGGTGGCTGGAGTCTTTGACAATTATAAGTGCCTTCCTCTGACACCGCCTGGTATAGAGGTCCTGGATGGCATGGACCTTGGCTCTAGTGATGTACTGGACCGTACACACTACCCTCTGTAGCGTCTTGCGTTTGGATGCCAAGCTTTTGCCATACCAAGCGGTGATGCAGCCAGTCAAGATGCTCTCAATGGTGCAGCTGTAGAACTTTTCGAATATCTGAGGGCCCATGCCAAATCTTTTCTGCCTCCTGAGGGGGAAGAGGCGTTGTCGTGCCTTTTTCACAACTGTTTTGGTGTGTGTGGACCATGCTAATTCCTTAGTGATGTAGACACAGAGGAACTCTCAACCCGGTCCACTAAAGCCCCGTCGATGTGAATGGGGGCGTACTCGGCCCTCTGTTTCCTGTAGTCCGCGATCAGCTCCTTTGTCTTGCTGATATTGCGAAAAGTGGTAAGTGGTAAAAGAAGGGGATTTTAAGGTGATGAACTCAGCCAATAAAACAGGTTCAAACATAGAGTACAGTCAATTTAAAATGTTTTTTAAAACATTTTAAAAAATACAACTAATTTAATTGTACCTTTGATAATATACATTGCTTATCCATGTACATTCTATGAGACTGCAGAGACTGCAGTGCTAATTTTAATGGGATTCCTGCTTCCCTCCTACTCATTAACATGTGCAGCCCTCGTCCCCTCATCACTTCACTCCATCACATTACTGACAAGTGTTTCCGCTTTGGTTTTATATGACCGCCCACATCACTGTCACTAGTTTTCTTATTGTGGGAATGTAATCAACCTTTCACCGATCACACCGGACTCCTACCCTAGTTATCCCACTTCTGTATTTTGGACTCTCAGTCTCTCTGAACCCCCCCCCCCCCCCCCAAAAAAAAAACACAGAACTAAGTGATTCAATACACAAAGAGTTATTTTTTCAGTTCCAATTTTCACATCACTTTGCAATAATGAGTGGGAAACCACTTCTTGTGAACAAATGTGGACAAATGGATTGCAGAGAATGAAAAGGCCTTTCTACCACCAGTGTGCAACAAACTCACGTGAGTAGCAGCCTGGGCTAGTTTCGTTTATAGACATCGTTATAGTTTCAGTTTTAGATGCACACTCCGGTGTCACTAGATTAAACAAACTATAACTTATAAAGTCTTCATATAAAGTGTTCATAAGCAATAGATGCGTCACAAATCATCTATAAGATTTACATGAAGCATCTGTTGTTATTTTAAAATGGGACCATGCCATCATCATGTTGAGCTGTAAAATAAGTTCTGTTTACCCCTCTTTAATAGTCAAATATGAATCGTTCACGCTATGTTGGCAAAAGATTGACAAAGGTAATGAATGTGAGCAAAGTGCATGCTTGCATATTTTCTTTCTCCTCTAGGCATTTTTGTCAGCTGAACATCATGCTTGTTGGAGGTCCCAACACCAGCAATGATTAACACATAGAGGAAGGGGAGGAGGTAGGAGAAAAGGCCAGCATTCACCTATGACATTGACCAAATACTGTGGCAAAGGATTGAGTGATGCTCTTCTGACTGAGTTTATGTGAGAAGGTTAGGCACGTGGGCCAGGAAAGATACTACGGTGGCTTCAATCAATCAATCAAATTTATTTTATATAGCCCTTCGTACATCAGCTGATATCTCAAAGTGCTGTACAGAAACCCAGCCTAAAACCCCAAACAGCAAGCAATGCAGGTGAAGAAGCACGCTTGACTGATTGCTAACTAACTAGCGTGGTAATGTCCTTGCATCAGTTGCTTACTTTCAGATAGGGACATTGCATAGGAATGATATCTCAAGCACTTGCAGACAATGGGCATTCAAATGACTAAGAGATATTATGTATGTGATATAAGACTTATCAGACTTATATGCGCTATGTAAAGACTTTATTCAATGAGTGTACAAAACATTAGGAACATCTTCCTAATATTGACTTAGAACAGCCTCAATTCGTCAGGGTATGGACTACAAGGTATCAAAAGTGTTCCGCGGGGATGCTTCCCATAGTTGTGTCAAGTTGGCTGGATGTCCTCTGGGTGATGAACCATTCTTGATACACACGGGAAACTGTTGAGTGTGAAAAACCCAGCAGCGTTGCAGTTCTTGACACACTCAAACCGATGCGCCTGGCACCTACTACCATACCGCGTTCAAAGGCACTTAAATCTTTTGTCTTACCCATTCACCTTCTGAATAGCACACATACACAATCCATGTCTCAACTGTTTCAATGCTTAAAAATCCTTCTTTAACCCATCTCCTCCCCTTCATCTACACTGATTGAAGTGGATTTAACAGGTGACATCAATAAGGGATCATAGCTTTCACCTGGATTCACCTGGTCAGTCTATGTCATGGAAAGAGCAGGTGTTTCTAATGCTTTGTGTACTCAGTGTATTTACAAAGCATTTTCAAGAACACAATCTAGCCACTGGAGGTCAGTAGAAGCACATTCATTGAGCACTTGAATGTGATGTGAAGCCTAAGACATCCTCCGCATGATGTATCTGTGTTTTTTATTCAACAGTTATTCAAAGCTTATCTCGCCAAGGCCACTGTTTAACATAAGTGATAGTGCCATAAAAACTGCAGATTTTGTAGGTTTGTGTTTGTGTCACACACACCCCATGTCCTCCTGTGTCCATATCTGGTCCTCAGACATTTCTGCTCCCTGCTCGGATCCCCCACTCCCCCCAGAGACTGGATAACACTGTGGGGCTGGTGTTGGAGAGAAGGAGGCTTCATTCAAAGACAGACTGTTTAAGGTACCACCATCCACCATGCCTTCTTCTTACACACATCTCACACCTCACATCCCCTTGACCCCCCTACGAGAGAGAGAGAGAGAGAGAGAGAGAAAGAGAGAGAGAAAGAAAGAGAAAGAAAGACAGATAGAGAATGAAATCATGCCTCTGTGGTTTCAGGTAATGTGTGGATGACACTACAGACATTTTGAGAGGGTTTTACTGTGAAAACCTGAGGACCCAGCTGGTGCCAGTGATTCAAAAGTGAGACGCATGTCATTGAGTTTAGTCCGGCATTAAACATAATTTTTTTTGTGAACATTAGTGCTCGGCAGGGAATACTCAGCGGATGCTGCGGTCCTCAGTTTTTTTTGCGTCGGAGCAGCACAGAACAGGCAAGTTAAACCCAGGTGACTCCCCCTCTCACAAAGTGACAATGGGAAAGGTGGTCTTCAGTAGGTGTTGCACACTACTTTTATTTTTTGTGTGGTTTTACATCTGGTTTGTGGATATTTTGCTGTGCAAGTGTGTCCCACGACACGAGAACCCTGTTGGCCAATGTGCTATCATTTTCTGTCTGTCTAGACTTCAGACAGCCTCAGAACACCTTGCATGTGATGACCCCCTTCCACTTCAGAGACTGAGTGGAAAAACAGCATCCCTCCCTGGCCAGCTGACACCCCATCTACATGTTCGGGGCCCAGTTTGAGACGGCGGTGACCCTGGAATATCTGGAATGATGACTTAGCTATTTGTTGACCTTTTACGTTCATTGAAACCTTTGAAAGCGACCAACAACCAGTCCAGACTGAGCTCCCCACTTGATTCAAACTCATGACTTGCTAATATTGAAAGTTACAGTAAGTTGCTCACTAGTGTAGTAGGAGGAAAGTGAGCTATAGGTCTGGTTTATCAGACTAGTGAGTGTAAAGATGAGGATGGTGGTGCTAATGTTACTTCTACTACTCTGTGACAGACCATGCTGTGTGGCCCCGGGCAGACAGAGGTTTGTAAACAAGGAACTGATGTCTGGTTATGGCAGCAGGTACAGTGTCACTAATCCATTTGAGAATTTGCATTTCTGTCACGTCATCATGCCTTCACTATTTATTTAAACGTGTGGTATTTCTCTCTTTTCATTTCACTCGCTCTGCTTCCTTCTGTCTATTGGCACTTTCGTCCTCACCTTCTCTTCCTCTCCCAGGAGGGATCCCTCCCCATGTGACTCTGGATGGCCAAGAGTTCCCTCAGTCCACAGGAGACAGCCTACTCATTCCGGGACATAGCCAGTGAGTGGGATGATGAGTGTGGTAATAAGAAAAGGAAACGGAAGATAGAGTGGATGTTTGTGAATTGCCCCAATAAATAATGGCTTTAGAGAAAGAATGTTGTATTCAAGTAACACGAGAAGAAAGAGGTCGTCACTCATACAGTAGATGCTATTATTTTGTGGTTTGCTAGAGGAATCTGTTTGAATTTCTGTTTTTGTATGATTCCGGTGCTTGCGGTACCAGTGGAGGGGAGAATTTGCCTGTTTGTCACTCAAAACCCAGGAAGGAGATGTGCATGACCTCTGATGAGCACGCTCTCTGCTGCGACGCACAAGGAAAAAGGAGGGTCAGCGAAAGAGATTGCATGTTCTTTTGCTGCAGAGAGCGTGATTGTAACCCTGAGTCATAAATGACGTTAAAGATTAACACTCTGTAATGAACTCAAAGATAAGATTTGGGTAAGTATTGAGTAAAACAGGAAGTCAAACAAACTGTAATAGAACATCTTGACAAATAAACTTATCAACAACAATATATTTTCATGCTTTCGGAATGAAACCATTTCATGAACACCTGAATCAGTGTTGAAATGTATTCAAACTGAATTGTACATTTGTACAATTTGTACAAGTGTTCATAAATAAATACAAATATGGTATGTGATCTCTTGTTTGTTAACACACCAAATGGTTTCGTTAGCACTTCCCAGCAGTCAGGATGGTTGAATGAGGAAGTTCACACGTACTTCCTGTAATACTTCCCTTCATGTAAACCACACACTGAAGCATAACTTTGATCTTCCACTGATGCAATGCTCCATTAGATTCATTTGAACAACATCCATTTAACCAAGTTAAACAGTTCAGTTCAGAATAACTCATTGTATTTCTCTGTAGTCCAAACCTGATGTATGTAAGATAGCAGAACAAAATAGAAATCAGCAATTCACTGAACGTTAGTCGAGATATTTGACGGGCCTACTAATTAAAACCCTTTTTTAATATGAAGCCTTTGATCCTTTAGGATGTTTGAACAGTACTTAGGTTGTTCAACTGAATGTGGTGTGTGGGTTTGTGACAGTGGCCCTACAGTAGATTCTCTTCCCAGCACAGTGTACTGCCCACAGAGCAGATGACTGATACATTCTGTCATGTTCCAGCTTGCCTCATTTGATGCTTGATAGTGCACTTGTTATTCGCTGCCATGGCAACCGACTAGTGCTCTCTCAGTAAAAATGCTTGCCTGTATTACCGTGTTGACAGTTTATTACCATGCTTACTGAAAACGATGGACTTAAGGGTTTGTGAGGACACTGTCATTTACATGGTGTGTTTCCATTTATAAATTGGGTGGTTCAGGTCCTGAATGCTGATTGGCTGACAGCTGTGGTATTTCAGACTGTGTACCACGGCTATGACAAAACATGTATTTTTAATGCTCTGATTACATTGTTAACTAGTTTATAATAGCAATAAGTCACCTCGGGGGTTTATGATAAGGGCTGTTTCCAGGCACTCCACATTGTGTTATGCCTAAGAACGGCCATATACCACACCCCCTCGGGACTTATTGCTTAAGTATGCTGTGTATATAATAGCATGTAGGTGAGACTGTATGACTTGGTAATCCTCTACAGAGAGTCATCAGTTAGCCAGTCGTACTCTCAGAGTTTTTCTGATGACATGCTGCTCTGCTATTAGTGAGGCCAGAGCCCAGGGCAGGGCGTACTCAAGAGTCACCAGCCCTGCCAGGTTATAGCTAAACCCAGAGTAGTCCCATGGACAGGCTCCTAGAAACCTCAGCACCACGCCCCAGCTAAACTCCCACAGGTAGATGAACAGGGTGTAGACCAGCATGCGTAGCAGCAGGGGGCAGCACTGGGCCAACAGCCTGCCACGCAGGCCCTCTATGAGGAAGATGGCCAAGGCATACATGGGGAGGGCCCAAAGGCTGGTGTGTCCTGCCAGCCTCCTGTCCTTGGTCTCCCACCAGTCCCATACAGCGGTGAAGCCCACCTCACACAGGCAGCCGTGCAGGGCGTAGACATAGAGGCGGCCCAGAGGGGACAGGGGACGATGGGTCACCCGCTCTGGTGGCTCTGGTGGGGCCTCCTCGTCATCACCAGCCTCTGTCACAGGAAGAGAATATCAAGACTTGTCGCACGCTATGAAGTATTTCTCACCTGTCCAGACAGTTCAGTCGATTACGAGTGATGAGTGCACAGCGTTACATGCTGACCAGACCGGACACGTTGCATGCGCGAGCGTCGCAAAATAAATTTAGAAATCCGTGTTATTCAATTATTGCACCCACACTGCTCGCGGGCGCCAACGAGTGTCTGCGTTGCCAAGGGCTAAAATAGAATTCCTTTCTATTTCTGACGAAGATCGCGTTGAAAGTCCTACCTCTCCCACCTCCTCAATGGTTTCTAGAAGCAGGTACCCACGTGCCATCTCCTCATTGGTTATAACCACGTGGATGATTGAAAGACAAACTGTTTTGCCGATCACCTTATAAGTTCAAAGATGAAAAAGCCCGGAAGGAGGAGAGATGACTAGAAACGATTCGGTTGGCCGTTTTATGTGTGGATTAATTGTCGGAGTAGAGGACCTTGTGCATTTCAGGTAAAATAACAACTCAATGTTTATATCCCATGACAAATTAGCTAGCAACAGCAAGCTAGCTAAACAGAAAGCTAGCAAGTGCAAGCTAACTAGTTAAATTGCCATACATGTTTAATGCTTTTCGACTTGTCCCCAAATTAATGTCATTGGTTCAGAGTTTGTTTTGCTATTTTAACCTGCGTCTCGTGATCGCGTTTGGTGTAGAGGGACAAAATAAATATATGCACGATAGCGCAGGATGTCACATGCGTGCAGCAGGTTTGGGTTCCGTGAGACAGTTACAGTATTATGCAACACAGAGCAGTTTAACAGTCTCACAAAATACTTGCTCCACATATCTGCATGCTCTGGTTAAATGCACATAGTCATAGACCCATGCCAGTGCATATCAGGAGACAACTCTACTATATATATATATACTAGTCTTAGCATGTCCAAATGGAATGGTTTGAGATGGTTCACTCTGTATGTTTCCATGTTCAGTTACAGCTCTGTGATACCTACAGTATTAGAAATGTCATTTTGACAGCAGGTTCACCAGGCAAATACACAAAACCCCAGTTGTCAGATCGAGAAAGACAGTCATTCCCACTAGTTACAGCATCAACTCGTGTGTAACCCATACACCCAGTGTGACCCTTACACCCAGTAAAGTTTGCCTTTTACTAAATGGTTTTAAGGATACACTCTACAAATATTCTACCACTAAAATGATATAGTTATACATAATAGATATGTGCTTACTACTGTAGCTCCACCCATGAGTGATCCTGCAAACCCAGCCATGTGGTGGGCTACTGAGATAAGGGAAGCTATTTTAATGAACTTTCTCACTTGGTACTGTCAGCTAAAGAAGAAGAAAACCACCACTGAAGATGCTGTGATGAGTGTAAATGTTGAAGAGAATGTTTCTCCCCTGGTTTGCATTCCCCCTTTTGCAGGTTTTACTATATCATTGAGTCCATCTTAGACAAATTTCCTCATCTGCTTTCATGCGCCTCCCCTATGTAAACATGTTTTTGTTACTTCCCTTATGCACTATGCTTTTCCGGGAGCTAACTTCACCACAGGTCAATATGGTCTACAGGTCTGTCTATCCTGCCCTCTATCCACCATGCATAGTGACAATAGTAGTAGGTGGATCGTTTGTCCACATCTGCAATAGGCTTAACTGTAAAATAATTCAAAGCTGCACCAAGGCTGTAAACTGCAATGATAATGTCATTTGAACAACGGTGCAAAAGCCCTGTGATTTGAATATTGCCTTCCATTTGGATCAGTTGTGGGTCTGCTCTCGACGGTTTATAAGGTCTAGAAAGGCACAGTAGCAGGCCAGTCTGCTGTATTTTGTGGACCATCATTCTCCCAAGTCGTCCTATAATAATTTGGCCACATACAGTACCAGTCAAAAGGTTGGACACACCTACTCATTCTTTATTGGAACTATTTTCTACATTGTATAATAATAGAGAAGACTGTGAATAGCGAAAACTATGAAATAACACGTGGAAACATGTAGTAAAAAAAAGCGTAAAACAAATTAAAATATATTTTATATCTCAGATTCTTCAAAGTAGCCACCCTTTGCCCTTATGACAGCTTTGCACACTTTTGGCATTCTCTCAACCAGCTTCATGTGGTAGTCAACTGGAATGCATTTCAATAAACAGGTGTGCCTTGTTAAAAGTTAATTAGTGGACTTTCTTTCCTTCTTAAGTGCGTTTGAGCCAATCAGTTGTGTTGTGACAAGGTAGGGGTGGTATATATTTGGTAAAAAAAAACAGCTCAAATAAGCAAAGAGAAATGACAGTCCATCATTACTTTAAGACATGAAGGTTACTAAATCTGGAAAATTTCAAGAACTTGGAAAGTGCAGTCGCAAAATCCATCATGCGCTTTGATGAAACTGGCTCTCATGAGGACCTCCACTGGAAAGGAAGACCCAGTTACCTCTGATGCCGAGGATAAGTTCATTAAAGTTACCAGAAATTGCAGCCCAAATAAATGCTTCACAGAGTTCAAGTAACAGACACATCTTAAAATCAACTGTTCAGAGGAGTATGTGTGAATCAGGCCTTGATGGTTGAATTGTTGCAAAGAAACCACTACTAAAGGACACCAATAAGAAGAAGAGACTTGATTGGGCCAAGAAACACGAGAAATGGTGGAAATCGGTGGAAATCTGTCCTTTGGTCTGATCAGTCCAAATGTTCGATTTTTGGTTCCAACCACCATGTCATTGTGAGACGGAGAGTAGGTGAACGGATGATCTCCACATGTGTGGTTCACACGTGAAGCATGGAGGAGGAAGTGTTATGGTATGGGGGTGCTTTGCTGGTGACATTGTCTGTGATTTATTTAGAATTCAAGGCACACTTAACCAGCATGGCTACCACAGCATTCTGCAGCAATACGCCATCCCATCTGGTTTGCGCTCAGTGGGACTATCATTTGTTTTTCAACAGGACAATGACCCAACAAACCTCCAGGCTGTGTAAAGTCTAAAAAAGGTAAGCTTAAATTGCTCTGCTTCCTCTCTACAAATTTACGCTTTAATATAGCCTGTATTTGTCATTTCACTTTTTAAATGTATCACCTTTCATGTGTGACACAAACACAAACAGTCACAATGTTCTAATCTGATTAGGCTAATTCAATGGAAAGAGACATCTGTTACAAAACTCAAAAAAGTGTAATGACATTCAGAGATTGTCAAGCCAAGCCTTCGATACTGGGTAGGCCTACAAGGTAGGGAGGGATGTAGACCCGTATATTCTGTTTGTCGAGATTGACAAGTCTATTTGATTGTGGTGTTGAAAACGCAAACCATGATGTTGAAGCGTCCAAAGTCGATATGCTTGGCTTATTGGTTCTGTGGTGCATTTGGCACAGAAACCTGTTGTTGGAAAATTAATTGCATATGTTTTATATAATTATAAATATTGCATCAACATTTTGTAAATCGGATTCCTACCTAGCTGATCATTGTCTGCAGCCGGCTCTGATCGTAGTGTAATGAAACAGGTAGGGAGAGTTAACTTGTCCGTGGTGGTCTGCGAACCCTCAACCTTCTGGCCCGTAGCCCTGCATGGTATCGACTGTGCCATAAAAGCATGGTGAAGTGGCGAAGATGATATCCACGTTTAAAAACACAGGGTCGCTACAGTTATTGTTATTTGTGGTCGTAAACATTGTTTTGGGTTAACTCTATAAGTATAAGGGGGAGGGTGTGCATTTTTACCGAGGTAAAGACAGTTTCAGGTTGGATTTTCAACGGATATTCGCCTGTGGTTTTCCTTACGACCACCAACAGCAGTTAGGGACCATCAACATAGTAACAAATCACATGTTTCTAATTTCAATAGCTCTTTAACCATTACACCTACAGCTTTCAAAACTGGTTGTAGCTTACCCAGTGGCATAGACACACATTGCACACACTTTAAAAAAGTGTATTTACATCTCGCACTATTTGAAATGATTTATTTACATTTTTGAATTTCAATAGCTCCTTGGTCATGTGACCTACTGACTTCAAACAAGGTTCAGAATGTCCACTGACTACCCTTCTATATTGCACACCCTTTAGTTTGTCCATTTTCATCTCACATGATTTTATATGAATATTTCTAAATTTTACATTTCAATAGCTCCTTGGTCATGTGACCTAATGACTTCAAACAAGGTTCGGTACGTCCACTCAGTGGGCCTACACATTGCACACCCTGATGTTTGTCTACTTTCATCTCATGCTATTAGACTTAAATCTGTAAGCTTTGCAGGCCTTCATTTTACATGGGTGTTCAACATTTTTGGGGGAAGTTAACAAATGTTCCAGCCTCGCAATAACTATCGTTCACACGGACACTGAAAAGATCCACAAATGGCTGTATGTGGAATGGATCAAGGACAGGAGAGGTGTTCGAACAGAGGTGCTTAAAGGAAGGAGCACAGGTAGGCCTCATGAAAAACAATGTTTCATATGCTCTTTTTAATCACGGTAATAGGCAGGGATTTGTCAATCAGAGTGAGCTTGATAACGTGAAATAATAATTTTCATAGCATCTCTTTCATATACTGTACATTAACACAAATGCTTCTACTGTGAGTATTAGCACGCAGTTTACATAACCTGATAAAGACTTGATATTTGTGTGCATTCCCAACAAGCCACCTGCAGACAACTTACAAAATACTATAGTGCATTTGAGCGTTCGTTTTTTCTGATGAAAATAGTTATTTGATGCATGGCCTACTATTTCTAACTGGGAAAATAGATTCACATATCTTTTTGTGTATCACCAAAACGTATAACATGCGCACCACAACTACACGTTGAAACTACTGTTTTTTTCCTGTGAAGTGATCAACTTCAATTTTGATCGCTTTCTTCTATTTCTGAGTGACGGAAAGGTATCGCCATAGTGATGAATTCAACTTTTAATGTCACCACAGAGAACATACAACGACAACAAAATGATGGAGTTATTAACAACACGTTGGAAACAGAGCGTGTCATGAAACTGGCAAATAAAGATGACAATGGAAAGGGAAATATTGATGGTGGCCAGAAGTTCAGTCAACACCATCTAGATCCTTACTCCAGAGACAGAGGGACAGAAGGTGAGGCCGAGAGACTCTAGCGGACAGGGAAAATGACAAACAATCACGAAGTGACAATGGTTTTTTTTTTTTTTTTTTTTTCAAATGTTAAAGGATTGTGATCGTTTGTTTTCGGTTCATGTTTAAGAGGACAATCACTCTTCTAAATGTGTTTCAGTTGCATATTGCAGGTCACAGCTCTGTGGCGAAGAAAAAATTGCGAGGTGGTGGTTGCTGTCGTGAGGTCTACAGACAAAAAGACCCTCTTTCCTCCTCCATCATTCAAGAGTTTAAAACTCTGCAGCCCCACAAATGCTTGTGGGTGAGGTAAATAAATACTCGTCATAACATGACAATAAGCATTTTTTTTTATCACAATTCTAAACATATTGTGTAAAAAATCATTCACACAGTATGAAGGATGAACATAGAACATTAGATGTGCACCTAACCAAGTATAAGGACATGTAATATCATTATGTAGTTAACTGGAAATGGAGCTGAATGGTTCTGATGACGTACACTTTAATATTTATGGCCCTAATTTTTTATGACATACTGTGAAAAACTGTCTTGGCTGCTAGCTCTGTCACTTTCAGACATGCGCAGAGCAGACTGAAAGGGGATGGGTAGCTATTCTTGAACCACAGGGATTCTCTGTAAAGAGAGGGTAATCCAAAAGGCACAGACACACCCCTTGACTTTCAATTGGCACCCTTGACCTGTGTATTCTCTCCTGATTGGTCTCCGTGGTGCTTAGTCAATAGGAACTCCGTTGCTGGCCCCATCATTAAGTTTTTACACAGTCTGGCAGTCTGACTCAAGTGCCAGAGGTATGAGGAGAGACATCCTCCATTGTATTTATGGGAACAAATGTTTTCTATTGCTTTGTATCCTATTCTTGCACAGTTAGAAGACACAATGCATCAATGCAAAAAAATATATATATTACTAATTACTGACAATGAGTAACCTCAACCTTGTGGGTCTGTGGATGTTTGGGCCAATAAAGTGCCAACTCAATTCTACCACTGACTAGTCTCTCATGCCCCTATGGACGGGGACACAGGGCAATAGTTTTTCATCTAAACCAGACCTTTTTAACTGGAGCACACTAACCCCTAATTGGGGCTCTTTTCTTGACACACGGTAGCAGTTTACCAGATAAGAAGTCAAGAAGATCAAAAAGCAGATTGTTGTAAGGGTGTATTACGTCCTGTGCTGGTCCCATTGTCATATCCATTCTGGATTCTGAGTGGTAAAATCATAGCTGAAAAATACCTCTATGTACGTGTAAACTGTATGTGGGAATGTCTTATGTCCGTCCTACATTTCATGTTGGTACATGGAATATTCCTCATCTGTATATATCATAAATTGTTATTGCAAATAGAGGTATTATGTTCAAAAACTGACATTTTCAGATATTATTTTGACAAACACACTTTAACACACTTTGGTGCTTGCAATTCATTCTCCGTTGTCATAGATTTGGTGGGCACTGTCATCTGTGATCTTTGTGATATGACTTTCTTTAAGCACGTACTGATGAAACTGTCCCTTAATAATTGTTTCCTTAAAGTCTACAAATGCTCTACATTTATTCACTCTGTGATAGGGTTGGATCCTATATGCTACTTTTATTATTGTCCTGTAAATGTTTCAGGGCCTATAATTTGGGCTGTGTGTAGAATGGGGCATAACCTCTCGTAGGAACCTCTACTAAATTACAGTGATAATGAAAACAGCATAAAGCACAGAACTTCCCCAACATCCCCTCCCAAATGCATATAGAACCTTCAAAAACACATGGAGCAACTGCGAAAAGAAATGGCTTGAGGTTATACTAAAAATGTCTGGTATGTAATGACATGTCATTCAAAGTAAATGTAAATATTTTTTTATGTTATGTATATTTTTATGTTGTTGTGTGGGACAGCCATATGCTCAGGTCATGCCTATGATTTCAGAGTTCAACAACTGCTTCATGTGTGCCACTGATAAAGAACCTGGATGTGGCCCAAAGACTGCCTGGGTTAGTAACATGTAAGACAATTTATGATAGAACACAATGGATGGCTAATACGTCATACTGCATTGATATTTGATATTATTTATAACGTGTTAAGCTTTGTTTTGTTTTAGGTTGAATGTTTTGCATGCCAACGGTGGTTCCATGTGCTGTGCCTAGGAATGAAGACAAAAGAGTTCAACAGAGTAAAGAACACAAACTGGAAGTGCAGTCTGTTGTTGAAAATGTATGCTATACCCCATCCACACTGAAGAGGCTCTGAAATGTACATCAACCAGGGATAAAGAGAAAGTTAACACGGTGACATGTTTCGTACTTAATTGAAGTAAAGTCTCTGTTGACATGTTGGAAAATATTAAAGGTCTACAATTTCTGTTTAATTTGTCAATATACATGTTTTATTCATTGATTTACTGGCCACCATTACTGTGGTTACATGTTCAGTATATGTATTGACCAGCAAACCCACTGCAGCCTACCTCACTAGCTCACTCTCCATCCCTGCTTTGGACAATTAATAACATGACTCTCGTACTTTGACCTTTTCCTTTATGGTTGATATTAACGACGAAAGGAGATATTATCTGTCCCTCTCCTATTGTGTACCTCTGTTAAATACTGTGGCAAAATAAAAAACAGGGAAAACAAGTACTTAGAACTACCAGTTATTATAGATAAATATTAAAGAAAAGGGTATACACAACACTGGACTGAACCCCCTAATTGTCAAACTAATATTAATGTACAACAATATAGAAGATACATGACTAGAGGTTATGCAATATGGATGTATATCCACTGTATGCTTCTTAGGTGTGTAATTGACATAACCAAGAAGCTATTGCAATTTAAAACTATGAAAAATGTACGTTACACCGCATGATTTTACAGTACACAACCAAGAAGTGTGCAATATAGGAGGGTAGTCGGTGTACATTCTGCACCTTGTTTGAAGTCACTAGGTCACATGACCAAGGAGCTATTGAAATTCGAAAGTTTCAAAATTCATGTAAAATCATGTGAGATTGAAATGGACAAACTAAAGGATGTGCAATGTGTAGGCCCACTGAGTGGAAATTCTGAACCTTGTTTGAAGTCATTAGGTCACAGGACCAAGGAGCTATTGAAATTTAAAAATTAGAAAAATTACTGTAAAATCATGTGAGATGAAAATGGACAAACTAAAGGGTGTGCAATATGTAGGCCCCTCTGAAAGGACATTCGGAACCTTGTTTGAAGTCAGTAGGTCACATGACCAAGGAGCTATTGAAATTCAAATGTAAACAACGTTTGTACTTCCTAATTCAATTAGGAATTCAAAATGCTGCTCACATTTCCACATGTTTATTAGCTTTGGAAAGCAAATTAATGTCCAAATCGTGAAAATAAGACCTGTGCGATGTTGTGCACAATTTTACCAACATCATGACAATGATTTGGAGTCTGTTTCTCAAATAGTTTGAAAGCTATTGAGGTTTGAAAGAGCGAATATCCGTTGAATATCCAACTTGAAACTGTTTTTACCTTGGTGGCATTTTTATTTATTTTTTACAGTACAAGGGGAGTGTCATGTGGAAATATTTTTGACGTTGGGGAGGTGGGTGCAAGTAACCTTTGTCTTCTATTGACTCACGGGGGAAACACAGACGATTTCACTACATGCTTTCCTATTAAAAAGTCTCTATGGTATTCCATGCAAAGTTTAAGAAATGTGCTTATACTATGTCAGCATTATTATGGTCTATAGAGTCTATTTTTCTCAATTTAACAGACAAACAATTGACTTTATCTGTGATTGTTATGGATCAGGCTGTTACTGTAAAAGACTCAGCTTAGGAAAGAACTGAACACGTTTTTATTTCAGCATAGAAACATTTATGGCTGTAGGTCCACTGTAACAAATTGATTAGCTGATAGTCATGATTGTTATCTGAAATTATTTGTGATAAAAATGCAATCCTATAAAACCAACTCCCCCAAAAAATGACTCAATGACTCACCCAAAGTTTTACCGCCTAGTACCCTCCTTACGTGTAGTGTTCCTGATTCCATCCCTGAGCCGTGTATGTCTCTGTGGTTACGTTGCCTTTTATACTGCTTCCCGGTCTGCCTCTTTGTGTCTATGTGTGTGTGTGTGTGTGTTTAGACCCTAGGCTAAACATTAAGCCAGTCCATGCTATCAGAGGTACAGAGCGACATCTCTTCTCCAGTCTAAGGTCAGGGTGGAGTGCGGAGGCGGTGGGGAGGAGAGCCAACCAGGTTTACCACTCACCTGGGCCATCAGTGACAAACAGTGTGTGTGTGTGCGTGTGTGTGTGTGTGTGTGTGTGTGTGTGTGTGTGTGTGTGTGTGTGCCTGCGTGTCACTGTCGCCAAAGTAAACTTTACTAAGGCTTTAGGGGTACTTTCTCTACCGTCTCAGAGCAGGCTGCGTGAGGCTTATCAGTTGAGGACAGGCGAAGGGAGTGAGGGACATGACCTTATGGGACATTGATAAGGATGGGCTAGCCCTGATATTACATCTAGGTCCTCTGGAATTACAGAGAGGATCACCATTGTCTGCCTCCCAGGCTGGTTTAATGTGTGATGTGTACATTTACATGGGATGGGAGAATTGTGGGTATGTGTTAATGTGGGATGTCTAACATGCAAGTAGGGCCGACACTCTTAGCAAAAAAAGG
Organism: Oncorhynchus mykiss; assembly: GCF_013265735.2. Lineage (NCBI taxonomy): Eukaryota > Metazoa > Chordata > Actinopteri > Salmoniformes > Salmonidae > Oncorhynchus > Oncorhynchus mykiss. Next base: position 65,822,982 of record NC_048565.1, read on the forward strand.
TGCTATCTTCTAGAACCTAAAAGTGTTCGTTGGCTGTCCCCATAGGATAAGCCTTTGAAGAACCCTTTTGGGTTCCATGTAGAACCCTTTTCCACAGAGGGTTCTACCTGGAACCCAAAAGGGTTCTCCTATGGGGACGGCTGAAGAACCCTTTTGGAACCCTTTTTTCTAAGAGTGTAGTACACTGTACTCTGTTTACACAGTGACCAAGATATTGATACAACGCTGATCTGTCCAATATCTAACAATTTACATTTGTGAGTTTTAAAAAGCTAATGGAAGTACACTTTCGAGACAGTTTGCATAATATCTTTCAGTTCTGTGCCAGAAATGTCATAGGTTATCTAGCACAAGTCCTTTTCACAAACCACATCGCTTCCCCTCGAAAGGCTCTCAAAACATTACGATTCAACTACTTTTACAGTCATTCACAGACAGAGGGGAATGACTTAGTGGTAATTGACTCCCACACTGTGAGTGTTGTCCACCTCCTAGGCCTCCCACAGTGTTTGCTGCCTGCTGCTGTGTGTGTGTGTGTGTGTGTGTGTGTGTGTGTGTGTGTGTGTGTGTGTGTGTGTGTGTGTGTGTGTGTGTGTGTGTGTGTGTGTGTGTGTGTGTGTGTGTGTGTGTGCGTGCGCGCGCGCGCGTGCGTGCGTGCGTGCGTGTGTGTGTGTGCGTGCGCGTGTGTGCGTGTGCGTGCGTGCGCGTGCGTGTGTGTGTGTGTGCGTGTGTGTGTGTGTGTGTGTGTGTGTGCAAACTGGACTCTGGTCTCTTATTTTCCTACTTTATTACACCGCACACAAAACAAACAGAGGCCGTAAAAGTGGCACCACCATAGGGTTAACATCTGCCTATCAACACAGATACACTAATGTATTGCAGAGTATTTGTGCATGGAGAAGTGTTGTTTTGAAAGTGTGAAAGTCAGTGGGTGCGGTTGTGTGCCCCTATTTATTTTTTGCAATATGTGCTACTTCTGTTCTGTGCTCTGTGAAATAGAGCTAGTGAGACCGGCAACCTCAAAATGACTGACGACAGAGGACTTGAGACATCGCTGACAGATAGTGCTGTCATCTGAACATTTCTAAATCATTTCCTATGGACTTTGTTCAGAGTAACACCGTCTGTTGTCACATACTAGGGGATTTTTTACCTTGAGATGTATATGGTTATATTATGACGTTGATGCTATAAACATTATTCATAGAGCAGACAATTTTTCTTATTTTCTTTTTTTCTTCTTCAAGAATCAATGGCTATATATCATTCATTTAAAAGTCTTAAAACGGATGTAGCAATCCCAGAATGCTCCTTTAAGACACCCAAACTCATTCTTGAAAAATTGAAGTAGTCCTCTATCGCTGCTACGAGCTTAATCACTGTTCTCAGCCAGGTGCAATCCATGGACTGGTTCATAGACTACAGTATAGCGGGATCCAGGGGGAATTAGGTTGAAAAGGAGCTTCTGGGTTGATACAGTATATGTTGCTCATATGTCATGACTCATGGGTATTAGTGGAACTGTATGCTTCAGGAAAATCTCTTCCCCCATTTGTATGCCTGGTTTTTGTTCTCATGAGGACAGCACATTTAACCTTCTCTTATTCCTCATAACACGTCTATATCTTGACTCACTGGTATTTTGACCAACATCCCCTATCGCTGTGAACAAGCAGTTGCATGTTAAAATAACCACAATGATACCTCAGATTGAGCAAAGAACCCCAGTCATACAGAAGTACGGTGCCTTCAGAAAGTATTTATACCCCTTGACTTATTACACATTTTGTGTTACAGCCTGAATTCAAAAATTTATGAAATATTTTCTCCTCACCCATCTACACACAATAATGACAAAGTGAAAACATGTTTTTAGAAATGTTTGCAAATGTATTGAAAAGTAAATACAGAAATCTCATTTACCAAAGTATTCACTCCACCTCACTTGTAGAAAAAAGGGTTCAAAAGTGTTATTCAGCTGTACCCAGAGGAGAAACATTTTTGGTTTCATGTAGAACCCTTTTTGGTTCCAGGTATACTATTTTGGCTTTCATGTAAAACCCTCTGTGTAAAGGGTTGTACATGGAACTCAAAACGGTTCTACCTAGAACCAAAAAGGTTCTACTTGGAACCAAAAACGGTTCTCCTATGGTGACATCTAAATAAAGGATTGTTCTAGATTGCACCTATTTTTCTAAGTGTGTAAGGCAATACTTTGTAGAAGGACCTTCGGTGCCGATTACAGCGTTGAGTTGTCTTGGGTGTGTCAGTATCAGCTTTGCACATCTGGACTGGGCCACTCAAGGACTTTCACATTCTTGGACTGAAGCCATTCCAGCATTGATTTGGCTGTATGCTTGGGGTCATTGTCCTGTTGGAAGGTAAAATCTTCACCCTAGTTTGAGGTCATTTGCACGCTGATACAGGTTCTCATCAATGATTTGCCTTTATTTGCCTGTATTCATTGTTCCCACTATCCTTACCAGTCTCCCAGTCCCTGCCGCTGAAAAGCATCCCCATAGCATGATGCTGCAAACACCATGCTTTACGGTAGGGATGGTATTAGACAGGTGATGCCTGGTTTTCTTCAGACATAATGCTTTGCTTTCAGGCCAAATAGTTCAATTGTTGTCTCAGACCACAGACTCATTTACCTTATGCTCTCAGTCTTTCACGTGCCTTTTTGCAAATTCCAGGCATGCTTTCATGTGCCTTTTTCTCTGGAGTGGCCTCCGACTGGCCACACTCCCATAAAGCCCAGATTGGTGAGGTGCTGTTGAGACTGCTGTCCTTCTGGCAGGTTCTCCCATCTCAGCCAAGGAACTCTGTAGTTCTGTCAGAGTGGTAATTGGGTTCTTGGTCACTTCCTTGACCAAGGTCCTTCTTGCTCGGTTGTTCAATTTGATAGGATGGTAAGCTCTAGGCAGAGTCTAGGTAGTTCCATATCTTTTCAAGACCTCTGTGCTTTTTGAATCTTTCAACACTCTAGAAATGGTTTTATACCCTTCCCCAGATATACGCCTCATCACAATCCTATCTCTGAGATCTACGGACAATTCCTTGGACTTCATGGTATAGTTTCTGCTCTGACATGTGATGTCAACTGTGGGACTTATATAGACAGGTGTGTTTCTTTTTAAATCATGTCCAAACAATTTAGTTGGCCACAGGTGGACTCCAATCAAGTTGGAGTGACATCTCAAGGATGATCAAAGGAAAATGGACGCACCTGAGCTCAATTTGGAGTGTCATAGCAAAGGGGTGTTAATAATTATGTAAATAAGGTATTTCTGTTTAATTGTAATGAATTAGCAAACATTTTAACAAAGCTGTTTTCCCTTTTCCATTATGGGGTAGTGTGTGTAGATGGGTGAGAAAACAAATTGATTGAATCCATTTTGAATTCAGACTGTAAAACAACAAAATGTGGAATAAGTCAAGGGGTGTGAATACTTTCTGAAGGCACTGTATATGCAGACATGGCTGAACCAGATGACACTCAAATTAGGGTTTGGTTGTGATTGCAAACTCCCTGAATTAGCTCAGAGATCACACTTGTGATGTCATGTTGGCTCTGGCAAGCCCTCAGAGGAAGTCAGTCTTAAAGTGTATGTCAAGACGCCTCTCTAAAAAAAAAAACAGAAAATCCGGAACAGTGGAAACACACAAGAGAGGAGATCTGTTGAGGACATTCAAAGTCATCTACAGGATTCTAAACTGCTCTTCAACCCCAAATGCAGTCATTGACCCCAAACGCTCAACTGGTGAGTAGTGAATATGCGAAAAGTTATCTTATCTATATATACAGTGGGGCAAAAAAGTATTTAGTCAGCCACCAATTGTGCAAGTTCTCCCACTTAAAAATATGAGAGCGGCCTGTAATTTTCATCATAGGTACACTTCAACTATGACAGACAAAATGAGAAAACAAAATCCAGAAAATCACATTGTAGGATTTTTAATGAATTTATTTACAGACTATTAGTAGAAAACAGCTCTTCATCTGTCTTGAATAAATAACCCTGGCAAATTTGACGTTATTTTCTCACATTTGCCTTGTTTGTGCAGATATCCTCTGAGATGCTCTGAAAAGAGGAAGAAAAAGAGGCAGATTGTGTGAAAAACACCAACATTGAGGTTTCCTGGAAGCAAAAACATACTCAATCTAACGATGGTTGATGAAGCAACAGTAGTGCACAGTAACTCTACCGGAAGACTGAACCAGCCCTTCCACTGCCTGGCCACTCAGAATCTGGTGGCTGACATACTGCCTCCTGTCCTGATTATAGAGCTCCTAGTGGGCTTGCCAGGCAACGTAATGGCCCTGTGGATCTTCACCTGCCGTCTGAAGACTTGGAGGGCCAACACCCTGTTCCTCTTTAACTTGGTCCTGGCTGACTTCCTACTGCTCATCTGCCTGCCCTTCCGCATTGACAACCTGTTCCGTGGGGAACACTGGGTGTTTGGCGAAGCCTGGTGCCGGATCAACCTCTTCATGCTCGCTGTCAACCGCTCGGCTAGCATCGCGTTCATGACTACCGTGGCCTTCGACCGCTACTTCAAGGTGGTCCACCCACACCACCGTGTCAACCACATGACATCTACCCAGGCAGGATGGGTGGCGGGGGGCATCTGGGCAGTGGTGATCTCCTTGCGGCTCCCCCTGCTGACCACCAACCTCCTCGGGCAGGATGGCAACATGTCCCTGTGTCGCAGCTTCAGCTCCTACACTGTGACTCCCCTGGCAATCAAGATACACAACATGGTGTTCGTCGGAGAGTTCTTCCTGCCCCTGCTGCTCTTGTTCTTCTGCTCAGCCAGGATTGCCTGCATCTTACGCCAACGGCAACTGGACAAGGAGCAGAAGGTTCGGCGGGCCATCCGGGTGGTTGGGCTGATCGTGGCTGTGTTTGTGCTGTGTTTCTTTCCCGGCATCGCCACAGGCCTGAGTACGGTCTATATCAAGAAGGTCAGACCCAGGGACTGTGTGTCTTACAACATGGCTGCGCAGCTCTTCAGCCTGTCCATTGGATTTACCTACCTTAACAGTGCTCTGGACCCAGTCATCTACTGTTTTTCCAGTTCCATGTTCCGAAACTCCCTCAAGAGCTCCATCAATAAGCTGGGCCTGGTGGAGATGAGGCTGAGTCGACGGGGAAGCATGACCAGCGATGGGTGAAGAGCGAGGCCTGCCTTGTTCAGGGGCAGAACGGCAGATTTTTACCTTGTCAGCTCGAGGATCCGATCCGATTCTGTAGCTATGTGGGATACATACTTGAAAGGACTGAGTACGTGTGTATGTGTGTATATGTATGTGAAACAAAGACAGGAAAAAGAAAGCCTTCATTCTACTGAATGGTTATTTTTTAGAGCCGAATGATGTAGAGTGACATGTTTTTGTCTTGATTTAGTCATGTCTATCAAATACACCATTTTAACCAGATGTAAGGGATGTTTCAAAATGTACAGAACGGGGACCAGGAGGAGAATGGGGGAGGGACATGCTTTCTATTTCAGTCGAGGAGGATTTAGTATTTTCTAAATCAAGTCCAGGGGAGGGTCATGCAATTTTTAATTGATTACATTTTAATATTTATCAGTGTTTTAGAATTAGTTGCTTATTATGCTATACATTGCCTTCAGAAAGTATTCCCACCACTTGACTTTTTCCACATTTTGTGTTAAAGCAATTTACATTTTTTATGTCACTGGGATTGTTTTATTTTTGTTATTTTTTTTGTACAAATGAATAAAAAACGCAACGCTGAAATGTCTTGAGTCAATAAGTATTCAACCCCTTTGTTGTGGCAAGCCTAAATAAGTTCAGATGTATAATAATGTTGCTATGGATCGGTGTCCCCTGAACTGGACAGTTGTTGCTCAATATGCATAATGTGACTAAAATATTGTTTTAAACCAAAACAAAAATTTGGTACATAGAAGTGTCTTATATGGGCATAATGCTTCAATTTTGGTTAATGTAATTGCATTGTCCAATTTACAGTAGTTAGTACATCGCAAAAATAACATGCTGTTGTTTGAGTGCACAACAAAACACTTGTATCACAGTGACAGGTTTGATACATTCACGTCTGAAGGTAAATCATTTAATTACATTCTGAAATCTTGCTCTGATTTGTCATCCTAAGGGACCCAGAGATAAAAATGTAGTGTGGTTTGATAAAAATCCTTTTTCATATCCTAAAAACGTCCATTTAGTATGCACGAATTTTGTATTTCCACAAGTTGAACTTGCAAAGAAAAATCTGTGCAAATCGAATGCTAAACGTTGTTTCAACCAGTCAAATTAAGTTTGTATTTATTCCTCAGACACTCTAAAAAGTAACCAGCCTTTGCTATATCATTCTTCATTTAGTATATCCACTGGAAAGCCCATTATAGCCAGGAAGATATGATGTGTCATTGCGCGCCGATGACATGGCGGTGTTCACTTGATTGACTGTATCTTTGTCCAAACGATCGTTTTGAAACCAAGCTAGCTAGATAGCCAATGACCTGTGCTTTACGTGAGTAGGTGGGAACCCGTTGTGTGAAACCCGTTTTGAACATAAATGGCTACTAATTCTGGAAAAGCTAAATCAAAGTCCAGGTATACAGATTTTGGATGATATTCTAACAGAAATCTACCGGGAAAGTGTCACTGACTCAGTGAATATAGTTTAGACAACAGCTAAAGGAGGGGAAGCTACTTTAGACTGGTAAGTGAAATACCAGTCTTTATATTTATATTTTATATTGTAAATCCGAGCTAACGCAGTTTGAATGGTTGTTTAGTATTCATTTGAGAGATTTTTGAAATATTATCTTTGATTGCTATATACAGTGGGACAAAAAAGTATTTAGTCAGCCACCAATTGTGTTGGTTCTCCCACTTAAAAAGATGAGAGAGGCCTGTAATTTCCATCATAGGTATACTTCAACTATGACAGATGTGACGACCCTCCCACTCTGTCTGCCGTATTCTGTCTTTGTTCTTGTTTCCTTATTAGGATGCCGGTGGGCGGAGTTGGGAGGGTCGTCAGCTACATGGGAAAAACCTGGGCCAGGTGTGACCCAGGATGAAAAGACCTCTTCCACATTCATGGAGGAGACTCTCTCCATGCAGACACTTTGATAGTTTTTTTTTGTTGTGTTTCTTGGTTGTTTGCTTTAGCACCTTTCAAAACCCTGCATTATCACATTCATGCATGCAAAACACTCACTTACACTACTGATTACACACACCATTGTATATTTTCCTTAGTTGCTTTAGTTAATAAATATATATTTTGTTACTCCTTATCTCCACGTTGTCTCCCTTTTGTTACGGGCTTTGAGCCGGTTCGTGACACAGACAAAATGAGAAAAAAAATCCAGAAAATCACATTGTACGATTTTTAATGAATTTATTTGCAAATTATGGTGGAAAATAAGTATTTGGTCAATAACATCTCAAAACTTTGTTATATACCCTTTGTTGGCAATGACAGAGGTCAAACATTTTCTGTAAGTCTTCACAAGGTTTTCACACACTGTTGCTGGGATTTTGGCCCATTCCTCCATGCAGATCTCCTCTAGAACAGTGATGTTTTGTGGCTGTTGCTGGGCAACACAGACTTTCAACTCCCTGTAAAGATTTTCTATGTGGTTGAGATCTGGAGACTGCCTAGGCCACTCCAGGACCTTGAAATGCTTCTTACGAAGCCACTCCTTCGTTGCCTGGGCGGTGTGTTTGGGATCATTGTCATGCTAAAAGACCCAGCCACGTTTCATCTTCAATGACCTTGCTGATGGAAGGAGGTTTTCACTCAAAATCTCACGATACATGGCCCCATTCATTCTTTCCTTTACACGGATCAGTCGTCCTGGTCCCTTTGCAGAAAAACAGCCCCAAAGCATGATGTTTCCACCCCCATGCTTCACATTAGATATGGTGTTCTTTGGATGCAACTCAGCATTCTTTGTCCTCCAAACACGACGAGTTGAGTTTTTACCAAAAAGTTATATTTTGGTTTCATCTGACCATATGACATTCTCCCAATCTTCTTCTGGATCATCCAAATGCTCTCTAGCAAACTTCAGACGGGCCTGGACACGTCTGGCACTGCAGGATTTGAGTCCCTGGCGGCATAGTGTGTTACTGATGGTAGGCTTTGTTACTTTGGTCCCAGCTCTCTGCAGGTCATTCACTAGGTCCCCCCGTGTGGTTCTGCTCACCGTTCTTGTGATAATTTTGACCCCACGGGGTGAGATCTTGCGTGGTGCCCCAGACCGAGGGAGATTATCAGTGGTCTTGTATGTCTTCCATTTCCTAATAATTGCTCCCACAGTTGATTTATTCAAACCAAGCTGCTTACCTATTGCAGATTCAGTCTTCCCAGCCTGGTGCAGGTTTGGAATTTTGTTTCTGGTGTCCTTTGACAGCTCTTTGGTCTTGGCCATAGTGGAGTTTGGAGTGTGACTGTTTGAGGTTGTGGACAGGTGTCTTTTATACTGATTACAAGTTCAAACAGGTGCCATTAATACAAGTAACGAGTGGAGGACAGAGGAGCCTCTTAAAGAAGAAGTTACAGGTCTGTGAGAGCCAGAAATCTTGCTTGTTTGTAAGTGACCAAATACTTATTTTCCACCATAATTTGCAAATAAATTCATAAAAAAATCCTACAATGTGATTTTCTGGAATTTCTTTTCTCATTTTGTCTGTCATAGTTGAAGTGTACCTATGATGAAAATTACAGGCCTCTCATCTTTTTAAGTGGGAGAACTTGCACAATTGGTGGCTGACTAAATACTTTTTTGCCCCACTGTATTTGCTAGTTAACAATCTGATTGATAGTTTATATGATTGCCATTAACATTAGCTAGATAGCTAGCTAAATTGAAACTGCTGGGTATCATTATAACCCCATACAACTTTCATATGGAATGTTGCCAGATGCTCTTGAGCAGGCTGCCTGAGCGCAGAGATCTATAGCTGTGCATGAGGCACAGATTCCAATTCAAGTTTTAGCAGGAACTTCTGCTTCTGTAAGGTTTTATGGCAGACTACATCTATTGGTTTACTGCCGCCACCTACTGTACGGGGTAGTGAAACAAAACATATTTAATCGCTTTAGCTGGAACTGATATGCCTACCTTTTTTTTATTTCACCTTTATTTAACCAGGTAGGTTAGTTGAGAACAAGTTCTCATTTGCAACTGCGACCTGGCCAAGATAAAGCAAAGCAGTTCGCCACATACAACAACACATAGTTACACATGGAATAAACAAACATACAATCAACAATACAGTAGAAAAATCTAGAAACATCATGTGCAAATGAGGTAGGATAAGAGAGTTAAGGCAATAAATAGGCAATGGTGGCGAAATAATTGCAATATAGCAATTTAAAGACTGGAATGGTAGGGTGTGCAGAAGATGAGTGTGCAAGTAGAGACACTGGGGTGCAAAGGAGCAAGATTTGAAAAAATACATACAGTATGGGGATGAGGTAGGTTGGATGGGCTATTTACAGATGAGTTATGTAGAGGTGCAGTGATCTGTGAGCTGCTCTGACAGCTGGTGCTTAAAGCTAGTGAGGGAGGTAAGAGTCTCCAGCTTCAGAGATTTTTGCAGTTTGTTCCAGTCATTAGCAGCAGAGAACTGGAAGGAGAGGTGGCCAAAGGAAGAATTGGCTTTGGGGGTAACCAGTGAGATATACTTGCTGGAGCGCGTGATACGGGTGGATGCTGCTATGGTGACCAGTGAGCTGAGATAAGGCAGGGCTTTACCTAGCAGAGACTTGTAGATGACCTGGAGCCAGTGGGTTTGGCGACGAGTATGAATCGAGGGCCAGCCAACGAGAGCATACAGGTCGCAGTGGTGTGTAGTATATGGGGCTTTGGTGACAAAATCGATGGCACTGTGATAGACTGCATCCAATTTGTTGAGTAAAGTGTTGGAGGCTATTTTGTAAATGACATCGCCGATGTCGAGGATCGGTAGGATGGTCAGTTTTACGAGGGTATGTTTGGCAGCATGAGTGAAAGATGCTTTGTTGCGAAATCGGAAGCCGATTCTAGATTTAATTTTGGATTCGAGATGTTTAATGTGAGCCTGGAAGGAGAGTTTACAGTCTAACCAGACACCTAGGTATTTGTAGTTGTCCACATATTCTAAGTCAGAACCGTCCAGAGTTGTGATGCTGGACGGGCGGGCAGGTGCAGGCAGCGAACGGTTGAAGAGCATGCATTTAGTTTTACTTGCATTTAAGAGCAGTTGGAGGCCACGGAAGGAGAGTTGTATGGCATTGAAGCTCATCTGGAGGTTATTTAACATAGTGTCCAAGGAAGGGCCAGAGATATACAGAATGGTGTCAACTGCGTAGAGGTGGATCAAAGAATCACCAGCAGCGAGAGCGACATCATTGATGTATGCAGAGAAGAGATTCGGCCCGTGAATTGAACCCTGTGGCACCTCCATAGAGACTGCCAGAGGTCCGGACAACAGGCCCTCTGATTTGACATACTGAACTCTATCGGAGAAGTAGTAGGTGAACCAAGCGTGGCAATCATTTGAGAAACCAAGGCTGTTGAGTCTGCCATTGAGAATGTTGTGATTGACAGAGTCGAAAGCCTTAGACAGGTCGATGAAAACGGCTGCACAGTAATGTCTCTTATCGATGTCGGTTATGATATCGTTTAGGACCTTGAGTGTGGCTGAGATACACCCATGACCAGCTCTGAAACCAGATTGCATAGCGGAGAAGGTATGGTGAGATTTGAAATGGTCGGTAATCTGTTTGTTAACTTGGCTTTCAAGACCTTAGAAAGGCAGGGTAGAATAGATATTGGTCTGTAGCAGTTAGGGTCTAGAGTGTCTCCCCCTTTGAAGAGGGGGATGACCGCGGCAGCTTTCCAATCTATGGGAATCTCAGACGATATGAAAGAGAGGTTGAACAGGCTAGTAATAGGGGTTGCAACAATTTCGGCAGATCATTTTAGAAAGACAGGGTCCAGATTGTCTAGCCCGGCTGATTTGTAGGGGTCCAGATTTTGCAGCTCTTTCAGCTATCTGGATTTGCTGTGGGGAGCGCAGGGCTGTTGACCGGGGTAGGGGAAGCCAGGTGGAAAGCATGGACAGCCGTAAAAAAATGCTTTTTGAAATTCTCAATTATAGTGGATTTATCGGTGGTGACAGTGTTTCCTAGCCTCAGTGCAGTGGGCAGCTGGGAGGAGGTGCTCTTATTCTCCATGGACTTTACAGTGTCCCAGAACATTTTGGAGTTTGTACTACAGAATGCAAATTTCTGTTTGAAAAAGCTAGCCTTAGCTTTCCTAACTGCCTGTGTATATTGGTTCCTAACTTCCCTGAAAAGTTGCATATCACGATGCTAATGCAGAACCCCACAGGATGTTTTTGTGCTGGTCAAGGGCAGACAGGTCTGGAGTGAACCAAGGGCTATATCTATTCCTGGTTAAAAAAAATTTGAATGGAGCATGCTTATTTAAGATGGTGAGGAAGGCACTTTTAAAGAATTACCAGGCATCCTCTATTGACGGGAGCATGTCAATGTCATTCCAGGATACCCCGGCCAGGTCAATTAGAAAGGCCTGTTCGCTGAAGTGTTTTAGGGAGCGTTTGACAGTGATGAGGGGTGGTCGTTTGACCGCAGACCCATTACAGATGCAGTCAATGAGGCAGTGATTGCTGAGATCTTGGTTGAAAACAGCAGAGGTGTATTTGGAGGGCGTGTTAGTTAGAATGATATCAATGAGGGTGCCCGTGTTTACGGCTTTGGGGTTGTACCTGGTAGGTTCATTGATCATTTGTGTGAGATTGAGGGCATCAAGCTTTGATTGTAGGATGGCCGGGATGTTAAGCATGTCCCAGTTTAGGTCACCTAGCAGCACGAGCTCAGAAGTTAGATGGGGGCTATCAATTCACATATGGTGTCCAGAGCACAGCTGGGGGCAGAGGCTGGTCTATAGCAAGCAGCAACGGTGAGAGACTTGTTTCTGGAAAGGTGAATTTTTAGAAGTAGAAGCCAGGATTTAGACACAGCTAAGACATTCGGGTTGGCGGAATGTGCTAAAGCAGTGAATAAAGCAAACTTAGGGAGTAGGCTTCTAATGTTAACATGCATGAAACCAAGGCTTTTACGGTTACAGAAGTCACCAATGAGAGCAACAACTCTACCTCCTTATTTAGCTACTGAAATGTAAATATAATTACTGCATGCATTATGTTAATTGCTTAAAGGCTTTAAGGAACAAGTGCCATATTTTCAGGGTCAAATTGAGGTGCAATAATTGTACTATTTATTTATGTAAATAAATGCGATAAAATTGGTGGATTGTAGTAGGATATTGAAATAAATGACAGACCTGTGTTACTTGATACAATTAGTGATAATATAACATCAAAACAGTATTTAGTGGAACAGAAGGAAATGTGCAGCACAATTAACATTGCAATTCGCTAACAGACAAAGGATTGCCATTAGAAGCCAACAGTGCAAGCAATCCAGATATCATTAATTAAACCATTATACTGCAGTTTTACTGCATTTTGTAAAGGTATCCTGTATTCTTGTGCATGTTTATCTAACATGCTGGTAGCCTAGAATGAATGTTATGAAAGTGAATGTGCACTTTTCAATTGGGTGGACAAAACTACGAAAAACACACTGCCATAGCCTGTAGTGAAAACACAAGCATTTATAGCATTGAATATTCTCTAAATTAGGGACCATACCTGATAGCTATAGGACCACAGAGACTACCACAAATTGGAGCTTTTAATGAACTAGCAAATTCATTGACTTGGAGGTGAAATATATCATATTTATTTGTTTAAAAGAAATTGCCATTTCATCACCTGCCGAATGAAAACCTCAAAATGTCCCTACTCCTGAAAAAGTTCACCGGCCCGGATAAGCTGAAGTGGACTCGGCCCGAGTACCATTAGCCGGAGCCCATGGTATTATGATTCTGCCGGATTTGGGAAGAGCTCGGCCTGCATGAAGCCCACCCTGAGTCACAGTCCAGGCCAAATCCCCAGGGTCTCAAACGGAATAGGCCTGAGCCCAGTGTGTTGACTGGGTACAAAATGCCACAAGACCCTGACCCTGCTTTGGTGAGCTCTGCCAGCTGTTTGTCAAGTGTGCTCAACTCAATCATGCAAACCCTGCTGAAAAAGAACATTACTCCAACATTAATAGTTGTAATGGTTCACATGTTTTATATGTAATGGGTGCACCGCCCACAAACACTATGCACATGTTTATATAGATGTGTTTCTATTAATTAAGTAGCATTTAAATAACTGGTCAGTTATTTAATCAGATTTCAACCAAAAAACAGATTAGCAGTAGCGCATTTGAGGAATGGGTGTGGCGATCGTTCCAGGGCTCGCTTCAAGGCCACTCACAACATTCTTATAAGAAATGAAAGACAGAAAACTGGTAACAGTATAGTGTCTGAATCCTGACTAATTCAGTCTATTAAATCGCCAGAAAAAATAATATATTTTTTACAATATGCCCAAGGACTAAACCAAATCAAAAACAGTAAGGGTGCCACAAAATGCGCAACAAATAAACAAATAACTATGTCTAAAACCCACACTTACTCCAGTGCTCACTCACTCCGCTAGTCAATGAACACGCACACACAAATTCTACCACCTGCTACAGGTAGGCTACCACAGCAATTCTTGGCTTTTTCATTAATTACGTATCTCTTCCACACTTCAGCAAACAATCGAGATCTGGACAAGCTCACCAGAGGCCCAGGAATCGATGGGCCGTGTCAAACTCCCAGTGAGTATGGTGTTGCGACATGTGGAGTAAACGTGGCGCAATCTGCTTCTTTCCATCTGTTTCTATTAGTCTACTTCTCATCTGTGTTTGTTTTGTCACTGGTTCTTTTACACCATGCCCAAACATCAGAACTCAAAAGAGCAGACAACGACTCTTGTTTCACCACTCACGCCACCCTATCTGCGTCGCACCGAACAATGAGCATCACACATCCCAGGAATCTTCCCCTCCAGTTGCTCAACTTCTACATTTATAGCGACCCCAGTAATCACTCCTTTCAATGGCGCCCTTTTCTTGAGAGCAAGACAATTCACATTTCTTGCCCCAATTTATTAAATGCGGAGTCCCTCTGACCAGCAGAAACACGAACAATTATTACAAGACCACTTCTGGTTACCCTCCCCGATTCCACAGCACCCAACTCTGTTTTCACCCACCCTGAAACCACAAATGGATCAGCCAAAAGGCAAGAGTCCACCTTTTCCAAAAACATCACTCCTACTGTCACAGACGCATCTTTATCCTGCCCCTTGGTACAAGCCTCTGGCTCGAGAACTTCATCACACTTCATACCGATACTTTGCCCTCATACACTTCCATTTCTCCTCTTGTCTTCATCTCACTCAGCTTACACTTTCTATCATTCCTCTTTAACAAACCATCTCCCTTTTTCCCGCGGTTTTTAACCGACTCAAGCTCACCCTCTTCCTCCCTCTCTCTTAGACCTCCTCTGCCTCTCTTTTCGCCATCCATTCCTCCTCTGTACTCCAAATATATGTCCCCTTATGATAATACTGCACTTCTCCTGACATACATCTTGTTCTTGCCTTCTCAAGGGACTGTCACAATCTCCGTACGGTCAGCACGGACCCATCAGGATGTAACACTCAACAGTGCATCCCACTTATAAAGCAGCTGCTTCGTCTTGATGTTCTTCTTCATCAAAAGCTACCGCAACACTTTTCCAGTTCAAACAGGCACGCTCTTCCAACCACCACCCACCGTCTCGCTTCACTCGCTCGGTCAGAGGACGGCGCATCCGTTATAAGAGCAGCGAAGCATGTGCACCCGTTCAGGTAATCAGAGGCAACCTAACATGATTTGGGCTCACTTACACACCAAGGGGTGGGTTAATAACATGAGATTAACACGTCGTATACAAACCACAGTAACCCCCTTTTGCAAACATGGGTCACGCTCGTCGTAAGGAGGAGACCAAGGCGCAGCGTGATGAGAATACATTCCTTCTTTTAATAAACGAAGAACACTAAACAAACTATGCAAAACAACAAAACGAACGTGACGCTATGCATAATGAGTGCTGACACAGGCAACTATACATAGACAATAACCCACAAAATACCCAATGAATATTGGCTACCTAAATATGGTCCCCAATCAGAGACAGTGAAAAACAGCTGCCTCTGATTGAGAACCGATCTAGGCAACCATAGACATATAAACCCCTAGACATACAAAAAACCCTAGACGATACAAAAATTAAACAAACCACCCTTGTCACACCCTGACCTAACACAAATAATAAAGAAAACAAAGATAACTGAGGTCAAGGCGTGACAACGTGTGACATATGAAAGACAAGTTATTTTGATATCATTTCACTCCTACGTATTTCCTTATGATCTATAGCGGGATTTAAACGTCGTAATTTTATTTAATTGACTTTGATCCTCTTCACCCCTGTCTATGCACAGGCTTTGGGAATGAATGAACAACTTGGGAACGTAACAAATTTTGTGGAATTCTGAGGTTGACTGTTCCAAAGATCTAGATACCAGATATACGAAGTATGTGGACACCCTTTCAAATTCGGCTCTTTCAGCCACACCTGTTGCTGACAGGTGTATAAAATTGAGGACACAGCCATGCAATCTCCATAGACAAACATTGCCAGTAGAATGGCCTTATTGAAGAGCTCAGTGACTATCAATGTGGCACCGTCATAGAATGCTACCTTTCCAACAATTCAGTTTGCCAAATGTCTGCCCTGCTACTGCTTCCCTGGTCAACTATAAGTGCTGTTATTGTGAAGTGGAAACGTCTAGGAGCGACATTGGCTCAGCGTGAGTCTGTATTTGGTTGCAACACTCACTGC
Organism: Oncorhynchus mykiss; assembly: GCF_013265735.2. Taxonomy (NCBI): domain Eukaryota; kingdom Metazoa; phylum Chordata; class Actinopteri; order Salmoniformes; family Salmonidae; genus Oncorhynchus; species Oncorhynchus mykiss. The sequence continues at coordinate 65,838,900 of NC_048565.1, forward strand.
CGAGTTCAAACTGCCTCTGGAAGCAAAGTCAGCACAAGAACTGTTCGTCAGGAGCTTCAAAAAATTGGTTTCCATGGCCAAGCAGCCGTACAAAAGCCTAAGGTCACCATGCAAAATGCCAAGCTTCGGCTGGAGTGTTGTAAAGCTCGCCGCCATTGGACTCTGAAGCAGTGGAAATGCGTTCACTGGCGTGATGAATCACACTTCACCATCTGGCAATCCGACGGACGAATCTGGGTTTGGCCGATGCCAGGAGAACCCCACCTGCCCCATAGTGCCAACTGTAAAGTTTGGTGGAGGAGGAATAATGGTCTGGGGCTGTTTTTCATGGTTTGGGCCAGGCCTCTTATTTCCAATGAAGGGAAATCTTAATACTACAGCATACAATTACATTCTATACGTTTCTGTGCTTCCAACTTTGTGCCAACAGTTTGAGGAAGGCCCTTTCCTGTTTCAGCATGACAATGCACCTGTGCACAAAGCGAGGTCCATACAGAAATGGTTTGTCAAGATCGGTGTGACGTTCGATGAGCAGGTGTCCACATCATTTTGGTCATGTAGTGTAGGCATCCAAGAAGAGATTCATTAATGTGTCATAGCAATATTTCAGCAGTCCAAAGTGCAAAAAATACTTTAAACCTGGCAGTGTGATTTAATTTGACACTTTTCTTTAACAATATGCTTTATAAGGAGGCAATTATTTATCTAGAATTTTGCAAACTGAGCAATACATAAATAGTTGACTCTTTATAGCACACGTTGGTGTAGAAAAGTTCAAATTAAATTATTCTGACAGATTGTGATGAGGTTAATGGTACATTTTACACTTTGCACAATGCTTTTGCCACTGGCATACTGGACTCTCCTGCAGCTCCCACAAGGTGGTGGGGCCCAAGAGCTCTGGGGGTCCATGCGCCTGATATCGATGTCATTTAAAATAAACAAAAATTATAAATAATTTTGACAGTAACCCTTCAAAAAGTAATTCCTAAACTTTTTTCATTTCCATACGTACTAGGAAGCTAAGTGTTTGCTTCTTGGGATGCAGGAATGTGACTGAAAAAGTGCCTCGGGCCTTTTTAACTGATTGAAAGCACAAGGGGATATCGGTGAACAAATGTCGTGATCAAGGCTGCGACGGAGCCAGTGCAATGTGTGGCTCTAACACTCAGGTGTTAAAAAGGGCACATCAGCCCGAGAGCCTAGTGCTTCTTAGGGTGTTCTTTATGAGTTTAGGAAATGATCTCTCCGCAGAAGCGACAGTTACAAAGATGGTAAACAGCTTGATTGCGTAAGAACATCAGGGATCAAATACAGCAGTTATATAACATCTTTAATTGAGCCTCACATTCTCCTTAATTGCTGGCCTCAACATATTAAAGAAGATATTAACTGTATAGGAAGCTCTGGGGACAGGTTGTCTGTATACTGGACAGCAGACGCTAACAGATTATCATCTTTCGCTGACAACAGTTCTTGAGGGCATGAACAAGCAAAAAATGTGTTCATAGGCTGCTGGTGAACTGGCATTTGAGTTGTGTGGCTGCAATATCAAGTCTCTTATCTCTGGTATATCTTGGCATGCATCATTCAAGACTACATATAAATTGTGTGCAGCGCAAAAGACAGATAACGCACAATGCCTCAGAAAAGACTGTCTGGGTTGGTAATGCTTGGTACAGAAAACAGTCAGGCCCGCAACCTAGACCTACAGGCCGTGGTGTAAACATTTGGACATAAAAAAGGAGGACTTCAGGAGACCAGGGGCGTCTCTCAAGTTGGATTTAATTTGATTTAATACAATTTGCCATGAGTATTTGCAGCCCATTTGTATAGGCTATTAGCCAGACAAAACCTGCTGGGTAGTGGCTAAATTTATCCTCAAGCGAACTACTTTCTTCCTCATTGTTAGGCTATTTGATTTATAATTTTTTTAAAAAGTTTATAAAAAAACAGCTAAATACGGTATATAGCTATAGCTAGTACACTGCATAATGAAACAATTCCTAGTAAGCTAGTTTTTTTTAGGGTTGACTTATTTAGCACTAATAGACTGGTTTTACCAGCCAGGTCACCCATGATACAGGTCAGTATTTGATGTCCATCATTATCTGAGGATGTCGGGAGATGACGTGGAAACTGGCCACTAGGGGCAACAGTGAGCATCTGCCTCTGATTCCAAAGGTTGCAAGTTTGAATCCAGAAATAGAAAGTTGTTTTTGCGTTTTTTTGTTTTAAGCCTATCCCTAACCTTGACCTCTACCTTAACCATTTGGACTTAATGCCTAAACTTAACCCTAATCTTAACCATTCAACATTAATGCTAAACTTAACCTTAAACACTTCGAAATGTGACGTTTGAGAAACATTGATCAACATCTAATTCTGAAGTGAGACTTTGAGAGATAGTTGGGTTTTTCTCAGAACAACTTTCTATCCAAGCTGGGAGAGAAGCATTGGAAAAAATGGCAGCATTGTGACACTGTGTATAGCATCATGAAATGTAAGGCTTAACATGAGGAAATAAACATTTATCCCTTAGCGAAAGCAAAGCTATACATACCCTGGCACCACAGAAAGCCTATAATCGAATCGATAGGCAAGCAGTTGCATCGGCATCTCGCAATTCCCCCCCCACCCCCAAAAAACTCTGACCTTAATGAGGTCCAGAGAAATGGCGTTGTTAGTGGCTTTTGCCTTACCAAAATGTCACCCTCACTTACTTCTGATTTCATAACATTTTTACATTTGGAATATTTCAATAGTTTTGTGGTTTCATTTCTATTCCATAACAATGTAAAAAATAACATGCTCTGTGAAAAATGTTCCTTCTCTACTATCTCACAGTGAGATACCATTTATCAAATCAGATAGTTTCCACGTTTGTGGAAACATACATGGATGATTGACAGGGAGTCAAATAACACTAAATGCATTCCTCGTACCACATAGTAAGTATTACTTAACATGGTATGCCATGTAAACATCTGTTGTTGCTATAGTTGTAGTTGATTGTCAACTATAGAAATCATATAGAAAATCATATGATGGCATACGAATAACTAGGGAGCATCTTTCAGCTAGCCTTTGTAGTGACCAAAAAATGGGCACTGGCGCTAAATATGAGACCCCATGTCTATATGTGTTTAGTGCGCCATTTTAGGGGCAACATACAAAGCTGCTTTTTGTTTTCAGTCCGTTTGGTTTCTTTTAAAACCAGATCTCAGCCACCTGAAATCAGAGAAAGTTCATTCCATTGTCTCAGAGAGATGCCATATTTGCTGTTTGTGAAAAGCTCAATGGACCTGACCCACTGTGTAATATCATTCTAATATCATTCTAATATCATTCTAACTCTAACGTCAAGTCAGAGTTTAAAAAAAATATATATTTTCTAATGTATAAAATTGGTATATCAGATATTTTCTACTGTATAATGTTATGACCTTGTAACTTTGATCTTCTTTGATAAAAGGCTTGTTTATTATTCGCGGAAGTCTTTCTTAGTAAAGAAAGTAAAATCAAAGCTGGAATCCTTAATTGGTAAAACTGCCACATCTGTTTGTAATATTACAACAAAGCAATGAACACAGTTACTGCAAAGCAAGGAACACAGTTGTCCCCCTGACATCACTGCGCGTACGTTAGAACAGCAGTGTTCCAAACCTGCTGTCGCAACCTTCATGTAAGTTACATGAACTAAGCACAGACGTGGTTATTGTTTGTGGGAGACAAAAAAAGAGATGAGAAGAATAACATGCTTAGAGGTCTGCATACTGTTCACCCAGAAGTGTCTGCGTGTGATTACTACATGCATATGTGTGTTTGAGCGAGTGTGTGTGTGTGTGTGTGTGTGTGTGGTTGGTTGGATTTTTCATGCATATGAGTTCACAAAGAGGGTTATTCCGTCATGTATTTCACATTCAAAATCCCGAGCTTGGAAGGACTTGATGCAATGTACTCCTGGTCAACATTAACAGATAGATAGTTACACAAGATAAAACAAGATCAAAGACTTGAATAAATTATTGAACTCAAGAAGATCTTGGAACCAGAGACATGTAGGATTCTCATCGCGACACGCTGGGCAGACAGATCAACGCACACATGTACACAGACACACCAACACGCTCACGCACACACACACACACACATGCACGCCAACTACCCATCTTCTCACCCACTCACATATAGCTTTGCCTTGGCCTCTCTCTCCTTCAGGCAGAGCTACAGCAGACTACAGACAGGTCGAGATCGCTCTCACACTGTGTCTAATCAGTGAGTAATGCTTGGCCAGGTACAGCCTCATCAAACATAGGCCTGCTCTGCTCTCCACTCCCCTGACCATAACTCGTTTGTCTCCCCCTTTTCACCCCAGCTTCAGCCTCGTTCATCAGGGCCCAGCGCTAAATTTAGCCTGACTCACTGCCTGTCTGCCTGGGGACTTGGATGTCAGAGTGCCCGCATGGACTTGGAAAAGTATGCCAGGACTGTGATTTGTGCCACATCTAAAGAGTGTTTTGTCCACCAAACTTTTTCTTATGGTAGTATGATATATAAAGGTTGCAGTACTATAACTTTGAGAGTACAACAAAAACAACCAGAGGCTGTCTCACTCGGTAAAGGTTTGAGTATGGATTTGTAACTGACCTGGTATTGAACTCAAGTCACAGCTCAAAGACCATTCTAGCCCACTGAGCTTAAGCCTCCATGTTAGCTCTGGGAGTTAACAAGAGTCTTCAAGTCAGCAAAGTTACTCATCATCAACTGAGCACAGTTCACTACACCACCTCCGCTACAGAGAGGAAGACAGGACTGACCAGGGATACTAGCCGTCTACCTGGGGCAAGGCAACAGCTCTCTTCCCAGAATGATCCATGACCATGAGGCACTGGTGGTAGACCAGCACAGTTTGGGAAAACGTAGTCTCGCAGACAGAAGTCATATTCTTGGAGTTTTCTGACTCCGTTCTTCACGGATTAGGAAAAGACTCAGGAGCTGGAGCTCAAGGCTACACTCTTAGGAAAAAAAGGCTCTATCGAGAACCTAAATGAGTTATTCGGCTGAACCATTTGAAGAGCCCTTTTGGGTTCCGTGTAGAACTATTTATACAGGTTGCTACATGGAACCCAAACGGGTTCTACCTGGAACCAAAAAGGGTCATCCTATGGGGACAGCTGTATTTTTTAAAATTAATTTCTTTAAGAGTGTAAGGAAACATATTGTAGGCCCTGGTGTTAATGATCCAAAACACAATTTAGATTTTATTACCTGCACTATGGCACATTTCAAGGTTAATGTCCCCCTGAACAGCTGTTTGTCAGTCACACAACATTTGCCCTGTACTTTAAAACTATACATGTTCTGAGATCACCTCTCACATGGTTGATTTTTCGATAGAGAACTCAGGAACTTAACAGTAACCAGAAATGATAATCAAATACTGTATATCTCAGGAAATCCTCAAGCTACATCTACACCACTTCACTCATCTCAACGCACATTGACTCTGCACCAGTATCCACTGTATATAGCCCTGCTATTGTTATTTACTGCTGCTCTTTAATTATTTGATGTTCTTATCTCTTACTTTTTTGGGGGGTATTTTCTTAAAACTGCATTGTTGGTTAAGGGCTTGTAAGTAAGCATTTCACTGTAATTTCACTGCATTACACCTGTTCTATTCGGCACATGTGACAAATACAATTTGATTTGATTTGATTCACTAACAATCAACATCAAGACTCAATCGGTACGCAAGGGGGGGGGTTTCTATTAGAAAACACAACAAAAAAGCCATACGGTGTAATCTCACACTGGAAGCCATCTCTGTAGAATGCTAATTAACATTTTTAGAGCTGAGTGGTTTTAACGAGGTAGTTTCTGTTGCCTCTGACCTGGAGGGGAGTCTAGAACAGGAGAGCTGCCGCTAACGAGACTCCCTGCCTCCTTCTCAACTTTATAGGAAGAAAAAGTCCAAGGTCCCTCCTTCTTATCCAATATGTTTTGAAAATGAGGTGAGGAGAGAGGATGTGAGAAGATTAATTGAGAAAGAGCCCCTGGCCTGAGCCCTAACACTTTGCCTAGAAACAACACCTACTTCAATAACCACTCCAATATGACCCCCCCCCCCCCCCCCCCCCCCCAAGGTGAGGCTAGAGAAAGCACACTCTTGTTACTCTTGTGTAGTGTGTGGGCTCTATGAGTGGTTTTTGGTTTGGCAGATCAATTCTATGCTATAATCAAATCGCTGGTGTGGAGTAAATTGACTTAGTAGTAAAGAGTTTTTCCTGGTCAGGGACACTCCTGTACCTAAGGATAAGGTAGCCTATGAAAATAAAGTTCAGAGGTAAGAGGCACAACCCTACACCTCTATGCTCTATCTAGTAAGGTAGAGAGAGGAGTGTTGCGCCATCGTGGAAGGGCATGCCTTATTCAAACTGCTCTAACTATGCTCAACAAAGTTTCCGTTGTCAGATGAAATTAGTAGCATACAGGTTCTTATTGAGGGTTTACGTTCAGACAGTTTGGACGTCCTTGGTAAAGGCCATTATTTGACGGGGTAATGAGGTTCGGGTATTGTGTCTATAGTTATAGTTTTGATTATAATTGGTGACATTCAATCAAACAGAGTCCCTGAGGTGTGCTTAGTGTTTCGTCCACAGGGACTTGTCTGGGATTCCCAGACACAGCTCAGACAGAGACAGTTTAATGAGGGCAGAACTCTGGGTACCTTACACACCCTTAACATTGCCACTGTGGCATTTAACATAGAGTTTGATGGGGATGGGTGTGTATGTGTGTCAACATCCATGAGATTTCTTGAGTGTCCTGCTCAAAAGTCTTGCAACGTGTGTGTGTTTGTGGACAGTGGAGTGGGTGTGTGTAACAATATGAGTGCCAGGCTGTCTGATAAACATAGAGCATCCTGGTAATTGCTCAGGCTTTGGACAGGTATGGTTTGAGGAGTGATAATTGGGCAGATGAGAGTGAATAGTGTGTGTATGTGCAAATGTGTGTGTGTGTTTGTGTGAAAACACCTCTCCTATACCATGGCCATGAGGTGTGTCTGTATGTGTTCTTGCGCGTGTGTGCGACATGCAGTCAGGGTAGGCAGGCTAGCAAGTGTTGATGTTGACCAGGAGCACATTACATGAAGTCCTTCCAAGCTCGGAGAAAATACAACTATATGGTGGTTTTTTTTGTCATTCATCCAATGTTTTTTCTGAATTATTCTGGCAGTTTTTATGCTGAAAAATGTAAAATGTGCTAAATCTGCCTCAAAACCACAGGAAAGGTGCCAGGGTATTCATGCCTTTCATTTCATCCATTCAAAGTCCTTAAAATCCCTGACACACAGCCTTTTCTGACTCCAGTCCTTTTTAATGAACAAGGTCAACAAATGCTTTGCTGATTTGCCCAGCTTTAAGGAGCTTCATTCCAATTCCGATTTCATATTTTGCGCATGCGTACTGCCTAAATATGTTTTGTATTGGCCTGTGGTACTGTGCACATTTAAGAATTTCTGCCTAATTTCTGCCCCCCCCCCCCCCCTGTTACCTGACAACCTGTTACCTGACAAATAGACAGTATTGCAAAGTTGGAATAACGTAACGCACCGTTTGGAAAGTCAGTGGAAGAGCGGAACGTCAACAGGGCCGGGTTAATGCAGAAGCTTACAAAACAAATTCAATAAAGTTAAGCTCTCAATGTTTAAAATGTGCCAGAGAGCATTATTTAATTAACAACAGCGTGTCCTGGCTGTTGAAAGGAGCGGAACAAGGTGCAGCGTGGTGAGCGTACATGTTCTTTAATTAAGAAAAGACGCCGAACAGAACAAAACAGAACAGAACAAAACAAAACAGAACAAAACAAAACAATACACACTACAAAACAAAACCGTGACGCTTAAGGCAAAGTGCCATAAAGAAAGTCAACTTCCCACAAAGACAGGTGGGAAAAAAGGCTACCTAAGTATGGTTCCCAATCAGAGACAACGATAGGCAGCTGTCCCTGATTGAGAACCATACCCGGCCAAAACATAGAAATAGAAAATCATAGAAACACAAAACATAGAATGCCCACCCCAACTCACGCCCTGACCAAACCAAAACAGAGACATAAAAGGATCTCTAAGGTCAGGGCGTGACACAGAGGATCAATAGTTTCTACAAAATAATAACTGTGGATTAACTTTTAACACAAGCACATACAGGTAACTGACAAAACAAAGGAAACACTAACATAAAGTGTCTTAATAGGGTGTTGGACCACCACAAGCTGCCAGAACAGCTTCAATACACCTTGGCATAGATTCTACAAGTGGACCTAAACCATTCCAGGAAAATGCACTCCACACACCATAACGTATACTTTGTATCCCTAATTTACTCAAGTGTTTCCTTTATTTTGGCAGTTATGCATTCCTAAAGTCGAGAAGGAGGCAATTTGGGCAGCATTCGGGCCAAATATAGAACAGCTTGTTGCGTTGTTGCCAGAGACATATAATCCATTGAAGGGTTTTAGAACCTCACACATTTCAGCAAATAAACGCCTGTTTCAAATAAACCCATGTTTCAAATAAACGCCTGTTTCAAATAAACGCCTGTTTCAAATAAACGCCTGTTTCAAATAAATGCCTGTTTCAAATAAATGCCTGTTTCAAATAAACTATGGGTCTAAAATGGAATTGTTTATAAGGCTAATGCTTCTGAAGTGCAAAATCCTCTGTCACCAAGCTATGTCTTTGCAAGTCAGATCTGCAATGGATTTGTTATGAAAGTATTTTTCGGGTGACAGCACCCATCTTTCTCATGTCACTCAATCAAGTGCGCCATGCTCTAAAAATAACTCCACTGGCTAGTCTGTAAAGAGAAGGGGCGGGCTGTAGCCTACGTTGATCCTGTTGCCCTGATTGGATAGAGAAATGATGTATTTCTCATTTCAAGAGATCACTTATCCCTTTGCGTGTTTCGGTCTGGCTGGCAATTTAGATTGTTGCTGCCCTCTGATTGCCTGCTACTATGATAAATCAAATGGAAGAGAAAAATGAACGTCTGCTCGCTGTCAGATTTGAGTAGGCCTACGCTACACACAAACACAGTCACAGACCTCTGTGCACTGCTCCTGATCTGCAGCTTTTATGGTCTATATGGTCCACTTACTTCGGCATATTAAACACTTATTTTCCACATTTGTGTGCATGAAGCATCTGTGTGCATGAAGGAAATAGACACCTGGCTCAAACAGAAGCCTGTGTCTAATAAGCGGCAGTTGTGTTCAGTGATTGAAGAAAATAAACGCCTGGGTTATTACATGAAGTATTTATGGTAGTCAAAAGTTCAGTATTTGGTGCCATATGCCAATGACTACATCAAGCGTGTGACTCTACACCAACAAACTATCATGGTCCAAAACACACTAAGACAGTCGTGAAGAGGGCACGACTAACTCTATTTCCCCTAAGGAGACTGAAAAGATTTGGCATGGGTCCTCAGATCCTCAAAAGGTTCTACAGCTGCACCATCGAGAGCAGAGCCAATGGGGAGGCTATATACAGGGGGTGCGTCACCGTCTGGTATGGCTACTGCTCGGCCTCCGACCGCAAGGCACTACAGAGGGTAGTGCGTACAGCCCAGTCCATCACTGGGGCCAAGCTTCCTACCATCCAAGACCTATGTACCATGCGGTGTCAGAGGAAGGCCCTAAAAATTGGCAAAGACTCCAGACACCCTTGTCATGGACTGTTCTCTCTGCTACCACACGGGTAAGTGGTACCAGAGCGCCAAGTCTAGCTCCTAAAGGTTTCTTAACAGCTTCTACCCCCAAGCCATAAGACTCCTGAACAGCTAATCAAATGACTACCCAGACCCATCTTTTACACTGCTGCTACTCTCTGTTTAATATCTATGCATAGTCACTTTAACTCTTCCTACATGTATATATTACCTCAATTACTCCGCACATTGGCTCTGTATCGGTACCCCCTGTATATAGCCTCCACATTGGCTCTGTATCGGTACCCCCTGTATTTAGCCTCCACACTGACTCTGTACCAGTACCCCCTGTATATAGCCTCCACATTGACTCTGTACTGGTACCCCCTGTATATAGCCTCCACACTGACTCTGTACCAGTACCCCCTGTATATAGCCTCCACATTGACTCTGTACTGGTACCCCCTGTATATAGCCTCCACATTGGCTCTGTATCGGTACCCCCTGCATATAGCCTCCACATTTACTCTGTACTGGTACCCCCTGTAAATAGCCTCCACATTGGCTCTGTATCGGTACCCCCTGTATATAGCCTCCACATTAACTCTGTACCGGTACCCCCTGTATATAGCCTCCACATTGACTCTGTACCGGTACCCCCTGTATTTAGCCTCCACATTGACTCTGTACCGGTACCCCCTGTATTTAGCCTCCACATTGACTCTGTATCGGTACCCCCTGTATTTAGCCTCCACATTGACTCTGTACTGGTACCACCTGTATATAGCCTCGCTATTGTTATTTTACTGCTGCTGTTTAATTATTTGTTACTTTTATTTTCAAATGTTTTACTTCTATTTTTTGTTTTATTAAAACTTCGTAAAGCATTGTTGGTTAAGGGCTTGGAAGTAAGCATTTCACATGTTGTATTTGGCTCATGTGACAAATAACATTTTAAATGCATTTGATTTATTAAGCAAACTTTATTTGTCACATGTGCCAAATACAACAAGTGTTGACCTCACCGCAAAGTGCTTACTTACAAGCCCTTAACCAACAGTGCAGTTCAAGAAGAATTAAGAAAAAATGTACGAAATAAAAAATAAAATAAAATAAAAGTAACACAAGAAAATAACAATAACGAGGCTATATACAGTGGGTACGGGTACCGAGTCAGTGTGTGGGTGTACAGGTTTGTCGAGGTAATGACACTTTTGTGGACATTTTGAACAGCATCTTTCAGTCATTTTGATTGTTGATATGGACATTTTGTTAGAAACGTATTAATTATGTGTGTGTAATAATAATATTATTATTATATGTGTGAACTTAGATTTGTGGTTGATTGTGATGTGAATCCAACATATGAATTATTAAACGTCCCAAGTAAAAATAGCATTTGAATGACCAAAACATCACCCAAAATATTTTTACACTGTTCAAATAGTCTGAATTTAAGAAATTGTGCCTTTTATCAAATCTCTAACTATCAGGAAGTCTGAAAGAACAGGCTGAGTTGGCGGGGAGCTTACAGTCATGAGCCGGCCTTGACTGACAGTTCTTTGAAACACCCTTGTGGTCGTTGCCAGGTAACAAGGTAAACAATGGGCCACATATCATTCAGAGCCTAAATAGTATACCTCACCCCATTTTCTCAGCAAAACGTTCTCATGGTCAACAGAGCTGATCAGAGACTATTGGGTATCAGACAAACTGCAGCAGTACACAACATTACATTCTCTGGCAACAGCTCTGGTGGACATTCCTGCAGTCAGCATGCTAATTGCACACTCCCTCAAAACTTCTGAATTTTTTTGGCATTGTGTTGTGTGACAAAACCACACATTTTAGAGTGACCTTTTATTGTCCCCAGTCCAAGGTGCACCTCTGTAATGATCATGCTGTTTAATCAGCTTCTTGAAATGCCACACCTGTCAGGTGGATGGATTATCTTGGCAAAGGAAAAATGCTTACTAACAGGGATGTAAACATGTGTGTGCACAAAATTTCAGAGAAATAAGATTATTGTGCGTACGGAACATTTCTGGGATGTTTTCTTTCACCTCATGAAATATAGGACCAACACTTTACATGTTGTGTTCATATTTTTGATCAGTATAATTACAGAATACAGTTCACTGATACACTTCACGAGAATTGGTCAAGCCTGAGTAACTTTAGAAGCTTAGATAAGGGAATGTACATGAAAACAGCATACAATAATTGTACTGGACAGTTTATTGGTGCTTCTGCATTAGCATTATACATGACAATATGTTCAGAATTGTAAGTATTGATCATACATTCATTTGATCATTTACAATAGGCCAGCATAGTCAAAATATTGATCAACATGAACACTCATGAGAAATAAAGCCGAGAAATAATAGTGACATTTAACAACAACAGAAATATTAGAGCCATTAGCCTAATATAAGCACACCTTACGGTGTGCAGGACTCCATTGATTTGTACAATTTGTAACACTCATCTCCCGTCCGAATGCTTGAAAAAAACAACACAAAGTAACAAATTGTGATATATCACGTAAAAGTATAATTATTTAGGCTTTAGTAACCAACTAAAGAGATTGATGGAAAGGGAAGTGGGAGAGGAGGGGGACCGATGTACCCTGCTTCATTCAAGCAGGCTTCAGTCACCCACTTGGCTTCAGTCATCCCCAAGATTGAAGCGGGAGACAAATCCAGCTATGGCCGCCTCCTTGTCAGGCCTCTCACACTGGGCAGACAGGGGCCCTGGGATGAACAGCTCACACAGCTTCCCCACACACAGCGCTGGATCAAGGGTGAGGAGATCCAGGAGCACGTATGTCATTGTGTTATGAAAAGGGATATGTTTGCTAAATGAGTAGTGAATTTTATTTAGTTTTTTTCTGTTCTTAGTTATGATGCTCTCAATTCATTTATGCAGTGATCTAGTGATTCTACAATGTGTTTTATAGTATTTTTGAAGTACTGAATTTGCAGTATGCAATATTTGGTTGTACACTTTTTGATGAAACTTTTCAGTGTTTGTATTTGGAATTTTATTCCTGAAATGCTCAATTGATTTGAAATGAATAACTATGACTTGGGTCTGTCTTCACAGCCTATCCTACTTCTTTGCCTTGGGAAAGCTGATATTTCTATTAAGCACTTCCTACTGCGGTGGTTGCCTGGGAAGCTGTGCAGACAAAGTAGATGTTACATTTTCTAAAATGTCCATCATTACAGCTTGATCATAGTGAAAAGACAAAAGGAGATGGAGAGTGAAATAATAACAACCCCCTCACCCCCCTAATCATCACGATTAGCCCCTATGACACAAGCTATATCAACTGTAAGACAACAACCCACACAATGAAACAGCATAAAATATATGTTTAATTTGAGGGGTAAATTACAAATAATATGCACATCGCAGCTCCTTTTATGGACAACATTCCTTCGTGTGAGCTGTGTGCTGTCAGTTCTCAGACTCAATGTAGGGGGCTGATGGGTTGGAAGAACAAAAACCATATAGTGACTATCAGGTGTGTTACAGAAAATATACTGTTCATAAGTCAAAGCAACCACTGTAGTGGAAAACTAGAGCACAGTGATGAAGGCCAGGTCTGAAGATGCGTCTAGTGACTTGCTGACACCAGCCTGACGTGTTGATTCAATTTGTCATTGTCCGGATGGATGGCGCAGCGGTCTAAGGCACTGCATCTCAGTGCTAGAGGTGTCACTACAGACCCTGGTTTGATTCCAGGCTCTGGCCTGGCCGTGATTGGGAGTCCTATAGGGCGGCGCACAATTGGCCCAGCGTCGTCCGGGTTTGGCCAGGGTAGGCCATCATTGTAAGACGGATTTTGTTCTTAACTGACTAGTTACATTTTAAATATTTTTAAATATCTGTGTCTCATAGGAGAGAGCCACACCTTCGCAGTGGCAATCTCCAGGTTGAGACCTTCTCATGGAAGTCCTGGGGTCACTGTCACCAGGAGAGTTGAGAAGACTAATGAAACTTGAATCAACAAAATGAAAACCTCTCACCATTACAATAAGAGTGGAGGTTAGCATTTTGGGGGGATCTGCATGCCTGTGTAACTTTCTCACTCATTATTCAGGATTATACCTAACACTTTGAGTTAGAAAAGTTTTTCATTAGATCATTTGTTTAGGTACTGTCCATATGTAGCTTGTTTTTGGTCAAAGGTCCAGGAATGGCTGAATAATTACAATATTTACCTGGAGCTAAATCTGCAAATAGCACTACTGGGTGATCTGAAATCTCATAGTCAATCGATCAATAATATAATAATACTCTTAGCAAAAATGTTTATTTTCAATTTACTATCTGTAGAAACTATGAGAATAGAAAGGTTCAGAACTTTTGTGAAACATCACAGTACACTGGAAAAATACATGGCAAATAGAAATCCAATATGGATGGTGTTAAGAGATAGATGGGAGGGGTTGAATGGAGCTGAAGGATGGGACTAATAACAACAAGATAACTCATGTAAAACATCCAGAGTTAGGAACTTTTCTGAAAGAGGACAGTTTGAAAGATATGGCAAATAGAAATCAAACCTAATGGACATCAGAAATAGATGGGAGAGTTTGAGGGTAGAGGGAGGACATGAGTAAAAACAAAATAGAACTATTGTACACTAGACTGTGTCCATAAAATGTATGTAGTATGTATGAGCTGGAAAAACAGCCCTAAGCATTGTTGTTCACTAGTTTGCTCCAATCGGGGAAGGAGGGGTATGGTTGGAAGGCAATGAAGGAAAATATATATTTGTAAAAATATATATGTATTTATATAGGTATGTGTATATGTATGTATTTATATGCATATGCGTGTATGTATGTATGTATATGTACAGTTGAAGTCGGAAGTTTACATACACCTTAGCCAAATACATTTAAACTCAGTTTCACAATTTCTGACATTTAATCCTAGTAAAAATTCCCTGTCTTAGGTCAGTTAGGATCACCACTTTATTTTAAGAATGTGAAATGTCTGAATAACAGTAGAGAGAATGATTTATTTCAGCTTTCATTTCTTTCATCACATTCCCAGTGGGCCAGAAGTTTACATACACTCAGTTAGTATTTGGTAGCATTGTCATTAAATTGTTTAACTTGGGTCAAACGTTTTGGGTAGCCTACAATAAGTTGGGTGAATTTTGGCCCATTCCTCCTGACAGAGCTGGTGTAACTAAGTCAGGTTTGTAGGCCACCTTGCTCGTGCACGCTTTTTCAGTTCTGCCCACACATTTTCTATAGGATTGAGGTCAGGGATTTGTGATGGCCACTCCAATACCTTGACTTTGTTGTCCTTAAGCCATTTTGCCACAACTTTGGAAGTATGCTTGGGGTCATTGTCCATTTGGAAGACCCATAGTGCAGACATTGCTAATGTTGTAAATGACTACTGTACCTGGAAACAGCAGATTTTTTTATGGAATATCTACATAGGCGTACAGAGGTCCATTATCAGCATCCATCACTCCTGTGTTCTAATGGCACGTTGTGTTAGCTAATCAAAGTTGATAATTTTAAAAGGCTAATTGATCATTAGAAAGCCATTTTGCAATTATGTTAGCACAGCTGAAAATGGTTGTGCTGATTAAAGAAGCAATAAAATTGGCCTTTCTCCAGAGTATCTGGAGCATCAGCATTTGTGGGTTCGATTACAGGCTCAAAATGGCCAGAAAGAATGAACATTCTTCTGAAACTAATCAGTCTACTCTTATTCCATGCGAGATTTTGTCAAGAAACTGCCATTTTGCCTAGAACCTGAAGATCTCGTAAAACTCTGTGTATTACTCCCTTCACAGAACAGCACAAACTGGCTCTAACCAGAATAGAAAGAGGAGTGGGAGGCCCCGGTGCACAACTGAGCAAGAGGACAAGTACATTAGAGTGTCTAGTTTGAGAAACAGACGCCTCACAAGTCCTCAACTGGCAGCTTCATTAAATAGTGCCTGCAAAACACCAGTCTGAATGTCAACAGTGCATTACAACCTGTAATTGAAGTGGATTTTTATTTGGATTTAATGTAATGGATATACACAAAATAGTCAAAATTGGTAAAGTGAAATTAAAAAATAACTTGTTTAAAAAAAATTGTATTCACGCCCTTTACTATGAAGCCCCTAAATAAGATCTGGTGCAACCAATTACCTTCAAAAGTCACATAATTAGTTAAATAAAGTCCACTTGTGTGCAATCTAAGTGTCACATGATCTGTCACATGATCTCAGTATATATACACCTGTTCTGAAAGGCCCCAGAGTCTGCAACACCACTAAGCAAGGGGCACCACCATGCAAGCGCCACTATGAAGACCAAGAAGCTCTCCAAACAGGTCAGGGACAAATTCGTGGAGAAGTACAGATCAGGATTGGGTTATAAAAAAATATCTGAAACTTTGAACATCCCATGGAGCACCATTAAATCCATGATTCAAAAATGGAAAGAATACGGAACCATAACAAACCTGCCAAGAGAGGGCCGCCCACCAAAACTCACAGACCAGGCAAGGGGAGCATTAATCAGAGAGTTAACAAAGAGACCAAAGATAACCCTGAAGGAGCTGCAAATCTCCATAGCGGAGATTGGAGTATCTGTCCATAGGACCACTTTAAGCCTGACACTCCACAGAGCTGGACTTTACGGAAGAGTGTCCAGAAAAAAATAAACATACATGTTTGGTGTTCACCAAAAGGCATATGGGAGACTCCCCAAATGTATGGAAGAAGGTACTCTGGTCAGATGAGACTAACATTTTTGGCCATCAAAGAAAACGCTATGTCTGGCGCAAACCCAACACCTCTCATCACCCCGAGAATACCATCCCCACAGTGAAGCATGGTTGTGGCAGCATCAATGTTTTTCATCGGCAGGGACTGGGAAACTGGTCAGAATTGAAGGAATGATGGATTGCGCTAAGTACAGGGAAATTCTTGAGGGAAACCTATTTCAGTCTTCCAGAGATTTGAGACTGGGACGGAAGTTCACCTTCCAGCAGGACAATGACCCTAAGCATACTGCTAAAGCAACACTAGAGTGGTTTAAGGGGAAACAGTTAAATGTTTTGGAATGGCCTAGTCAAATCACAGACCTCAATCCAATTGAGAATCTGTGGTATGACTTAAAGATTGCTGTACACCAGCGGAACCCATCCAACTTGAAGGAGCTGGAGCAGTTTTGCCTTGAAGAATGGGAAGAAATCCCAGTGGCTAGATGTGCCAAGCTTATAGAGACATACCCCAAGAGACTTGCAGCTGAAATTGCTGCAAAAGGTGTCTCTACAAAGTATTGACTTTGGAGGGGTGAATAGTTATGCAAGATCAAGATTTCTTGTTTGTTTCACAATAAAATATATTTAGCATCTTCAAAGTGGTAGGCATGTTGTGTAAATCAAATGATACAAACCCCCCAAAAATCTATTTTAATTCCAAGTTGTAAGGCAACAAAATAGGAAAAATGCCAAAGGGGGTGAATAATTTCGCAAGCCACTGTACATATTTTCTAAAAATATATATGCGTTCAGCATGACAATGCCCCCGTGCACAAAGCGAGGTCCATACAGAAATGGTTTGTCGAGATCAGTGTAAAAGAACTTGACTGGCCTGCACAGATCCCTGACCTCAACCCCATTGAACACCTTTGGGATGAATTGGAAACGCTGACTGCGAGCCAGGCCTAATCACCCAACATGACCTCACTAATGCTCTTGTGGCTGAATGGAAGCAAGTTCCCTCAGCAATGTTCCAACATATAGTGGAAAGCCTTCCCAGAAGAGTGGATTCTGTTATAGCAGCAAAGGGGGAACCAACTATTAATGCCCATGATTTTGGAATGAGATGTTAGACGAGTAGGTGTCCACATACTGTTAGTCATGTAGTGTATCTTGGGTTCCTTAACCCATTTTTCAGTAACTGAACATGATCTCTCATGAAGTATGAATGATTTTTCTGAATAGAGGCCAAACCAGACAAAACCATCTAAATATTAGATTTTCTTCTTTGCGGTGCAAAAGATGAATGAGGAATAAAATGTATTAGCATTGAA